>NC_056737.1:993219144-993273259 GCF_019279795.1 Protopterus annectens | reverse complement strand
ACAGTATGTTACAAATGCACAAGGTATGATGGATGCTGTAATAAAGGTAGCCGGCACCTCACAGTATGTTACAAATGCACAAGGTATGATGGATGCTGTAATAAAGGTAGCCAGCACCTCACAGTATGTTACAAATGCACAAGGTATGATGGATGCTGTAATAAAGGTAGCCAGCACCTCACAGTATGTTACAAATGCACAAGGTATGATGGATGCTGTAATAAAGGTAGCCAGCACCTCACAGTATGTTACAAATGCACAAGGTATGATGGATGCTGTAATAAAGGTAGCCGGCACCTCACAGTATGTTACAAATGCACAAGGTATGATGGATGCTGTAATAAAGGTAGCCGGCACCTCACAGTATGTTACAAATGCACAAGGTATGATGGATGCTGTAATAAAGGTAGCCGGCACCTCACAGTATGTTACAAATGCACAAGGTATGATGGATGCTGTAATAAAGGTAGCCAGCACCTCACAGTATGTTACAAATGCACAAGGTATGATGGATGCTGTAATAAAGGTAGCCGGCACCTCACAGTATGTTACAAATGCACAAGGTATGATGGATGCTGTAATAAAGGTAGCCGGCACCTCACAGTATGTTACAAATGCACAAGGTATGATGGATGCTGTAATAAAGGTAGCCGGCACCTCACAGTATGTTACAAATGCACAAGGTATGATGGATGCTGTAATAAAGGTAGCCAGCACCTCACAGTATGTTACAAATGCACAAGGTATGATGGATGCTGTAATAAAGGTAGCCGGCACCTCACAGTATGTTACAAATGCACAAGGTATGATGGATGCTGTAATAAAGGTAGCCGGCACCTCACAGTATGTTACAAATGCACAAGGTATGATGGATGCTGTAATAAAGGTAGCCGGCACCTCACAGTATGTTACAAATGCACAAGGTATGATGGATGCTGTAATAAAGGTAGCCGGCACCTCACAGTATGTTACAAATGCACAAGGTATGATGGATGCTGTAATAAAGGTAGCCGGCACCTCACAGTATGTTACAAATGCACAAGGTATGATGGATGCTGTAATAAAGGTAGCCGGCACCTCACAGTATGTTACAAATGCACAAGGTATGATGGATGCTGTAATAAAGGTAGCCAGCACCTCACAGTATGTTACAAATGCACAAGGTATGATGGATGCTGTAATAAAGGTAGCCAGCACCTCACAGTATGTTACAAATGCACAAGGTATGATGGATGCTGTAATAAAGGTAGCCGGCACCTCACAGTATGTTACAAATGCACAAGGTATGATGGATGCTGTAATAAAGGTAGCCGGCACCTCACAGTATGTTACAAATGCACAAGGTATGATGGATGCTGTAATAAAGGTAGCCAGCACCTCACAGTATGTTACAAATGCACAAGGTATGATGGATGCTGTAATAAAGGTAGCCGGCACCTCACAGTATGTTACAAATGCACAAGGTATGATGGATGCTGTAATAAAGGTAGCCGGCACCTCACAGTATGTTACAAATGCACAAGGTATGATGGATGCTGTAATAAAGGTAGCCGGCACCTCACAGTATGTTACAAATGCACAAGGTATGATGGATGCTGTAATAAAGGTAGCCAGCACCTCACAGTATGTTACAAATGCACAAGGTATGATGGATGCTGTAATAAAGGTAGCCGGCACCTCACAGTATGTTACAAATGCACAAGGTATGATGGATGCTGTAATAAAGGTAGCCGGCACCTCACAGTATGTTACAAATGCACAAGGTATGATGGATGCTGTAATAAAGGTAGCCGGCACCTCACAGTATGTTACAAATGCACAAGGTATGATGGATGCTGTAATAAAGGTAGCCGGCACCTCACAGTATGTTACAAATGCACAAGGTATGATGGATGCTGTAATAAAGGTAGCCGGCACCTCACAGTATGTTACAAATGCACAAGGTATGATGGATGCTGTAATAAAGGTAGCCGGCACCTCACAGTATGTTACAAATGCACAAGGTATGATGGATGCTGTAATAAAGGTAGCCGGCACCTCACAGTATGTTACAAATGCACAAGGTATGATGGATGCTGTAATAAAGGTAGCCGGCACCTCACAGTATGTTACAAATGCACAAGGTATGATGGATGCTGTAATAAAGGTAGCCGGCACCTCACAGTATGTTACAAATGCACAAGGTATGATGGATGCTGTAATAAAGGTAGCCGGCACCTCACAGTATGTTACAAATGCACAAGGTATGATGGATGCTGTAATAAAGGTAGCCGGCACCTCACAGTATGTTACAAATGCACAAGGTATGATGGATGCTGTAATAAAGGTAGCCGGCACCTCACAGTATGTTACAAATGCACAAGGTATGATGGATGCTGTAATAAAGGTAGCCAGCACCTCACAGTATGTTACAAATGCACAAGGTATGATGGATGCTGTAATAAAGGTAGCCGGCACCTCACAGTATGTTACAAATGCACAAGGTATGATGGATGCTGTAATAAAGGTAGCCGGCACCTCACAGTATGTTACAAATGCACAAGGTATGATGGATGCTGTAATAAAGGTAGCCAGCACCTCACAGTATGTTACAAATGCACAAGGTATGATGGATGCTGTAATAAAGGTAGCCGGCACCTCACAGTATGTTACAAATGCACAAGGTATGATGGATGCTGTAATAAAGGTAGCCGGCACCTCACAGTATGTTACAAATGCACAAGGTATGATGGATGCTGTAATAAAGGTAGCCGGCACCTCACAGTATGTTACAAATGCACAAGGTATGATGGATGCTGTAATAAAGGTAGCCAGCACCTCACAGTATGTTACAAATGCACAAGGTATGATGGATGCTGTAATAAAGGTAGCCGGCACCTCACAGTATGTTACAAATGCACAAGGTATGATGGATGCTGTAATAAAGGTAGCCGGCACCTCACAGTATGTTACAAATGCACAAGGTATGATGGATGCTGTAATAAAGGTAGCCGGCACCTCACAGTATGTTACAAATGCACAAGGTATGATGGATGCTGTAATAAAGGTAGCCGGCACCTCACAGTATGTTACAAATGCACAAGGTATGATGGATGCTGTAATAAAGGTAGCCGGCACCTCACAGTATGTTACAAATGCACAAGGTATGATGGATGCTGTAATAAAGGTAGCCGGCACCTCACAGTATGTTACAAATGCACAAGGTATGATGGATGCTGTAATAAAGGTAGCCGGCACCTCACAGTATGTTACAAATGCACAAGGTATGATGGATGCTGTAATAAAGGTAGCCAGCACCTCACAGTATGTTACAAATGCACAAGGTATGATGGATGCTGTAATAAAGGTAGCCAGCACCTCACAGTATGTTACAAATGCACAAGGTATGATGGATGCTGTAATAAAGGTAGCCGGCACCTCACAGTATGTTACAAATGCACAAGGTATGATGGATGCTGTAATAAAGGTAGCCGGCACCTCACAGTATGTTACAAATGCACAAGGTATGATGGATGCTGTAATAAAGGTAGCCAGCACCTCACAGTATGTTACAAATGCACAAGGTATGATGGATGCTGTAATAAAGGTAGCCGGCACCTCACAGTATGTTACAAATGCACAAGGTATGATGGATGCTGTAATAAAGGTAGCCGGCACCTCACAGTATGTTACAAATGCACAAGGTATGATGGATGCTGTAATAAAGGTAGCCGGCACCTCACAGTATGTTACAAATGCACAAGGTATGATGGATGCTGTAATAAAGGTAGCCGGCACCTCACAGTATGTTACAAATGCACAAGGTATGATGGATGCTGTAATAAAGGTAGCCAGCACCTCACAGTATGTTACAAATGCACAAGGTATGATGGATGCTGTAATAAAGGTAGCCGGCACCTCACAGTATGTTACAAATGCACAAGGTATGATGGATGCTGTAATAAAGGTAGCCGGCACCTCACAGTATGTTACAAATGCACAAGGTATGATGGATGCTGTAATAAAGGTAGCCGGCACCTCACAGTATGTTACAAATGCACAAGGTATGATGGATGCTGTAATAAAGGTAGCCGGCACCTCACAGTATGTTACAAATGCACAAGGTATGATGGATGCTGTAATAAAGGTAGCCGGCACCTCACAGTATGTTACAAATGCACAAGGTATGATGGATGCTGTAATAAAGGTAGCCAGCACCTCACAGTATGTTACAAATGCACAAGGTATGATGGATGCTGTAATAAAGGTAGCCGGCACCTCACAGTATGTTACAAATGCACAAGGTATGATGGATGCTGTAATAAAGGTAGCCGGCACCTCACAGTATGTTACAAATGCACAAGGTATGATGGATGCTGTAATAAAGGTAGCCGGCACCTCACAGTATGTTACAAATGCACAAGGTATGATGGATGCTGTAATAAAGGTAGCCGGCACCTCACAGTATGTTACAAATGCACAAGGTATGATGGATGCTGTAATAAAGGTAGCCGGCACCTCACAGTATGTTACAAATGCACAAGGTATGATGGATGCTGTAATAAAGGTAGCCAGCACCTCACAGTATGTTACAAATGCACAAGGTATGATGGATGCTGTAATAAAGGTAGCCGGCACCTCACAGTATGTTACAAATGCACAAGGTATGATGGATGCTGTAATAAAGGTAGCCGGCACCTCACAGTATGTTACAAATGCACAAGGTATGATGGATGCTGTAATAAAGGTAGCCAGCACCTCACAGTATGTTACAAATGCACAAGGTATGATGGATGCTGTAATAAAGGTAGCCGGCACCTCACAGTATGTTACAAATGCACAAGGTATGATGGATGCTGTAATAAAGGTAGCCGGCACCTCACAGTATGTTACAAATGCACAAGGTATGATGGATGCTGTAATAAAGGTAGCCGGCACCTCACAGTATGTTACAAATGCACAAGGTATGATGGATGCTGTAATAAAGGTAGCCGGCACCTCACAGTATGTTACAAATGCACAAGGTATGATGGATGCTGTAATAAAGGTAGCCGGCACCTCACAGTATGTTACAAATGCACAAGGTATGATGGATGCTGTAATAAAGGTAGCCAGCACCTCACAGTATGTTACAAATGCACAAGGTATGATGGATGCTGTAATAAAGGTAGCCGGCACCTCACAGTATGTTACAAATGCACAAGGTATGATGGATGCTGTAATAAAGGTAGCCGGCACCTCACAGTATGTTACAAATGCACAAGGTATGATGGATGCTGTAATAAAGGTAGCCGGCACCTCACAGTATGTTACAAATGCACAAGGTATGATGGATGCTGTAATAAAGGTAGCCGGCACCTCACAGTATGTTACAAATGCACAAGGTATGATGGATGCTGTAATAAAGGTAGCCGGCACCTCACAGTATGTTACAAATGCACAAGGTATGATGGATGCTGTAATAAAGGTAGCCGGCACCTCACAGTATGTTACAAATGCACAAGGTATGATGGATGCTGTAATAAAGGTAGCCGGCACCTCACAGTATGTTACAAATGCACAAGGTATGATGGATGCTGTAATAAAGGTAGCCAGCACCTCACAGTATGTTACAAATGCACAAGGTATGATGGATGCTGTAATAAAGGTAGCCGGCACCTCACAGTATGTTACAAATGCACAAGGTATGATGGATGCTGTAATAAAGGTAGCCGGCACCTCACAGTATGTTACAAATGCACAAGGTATGATGGATGCTGTAATAAAGGTAGCCAGCACCTCACAGTATGTTACAAATGCACAAGGTATGATGGATGCTGTAATAAAGGTAGCCGGCACCTCACAGTATGTTACAAATGCACAAGGTATGATGGATGCTGTAATAAAGGTAGCCGGCACCTCACAGTATGTTACAAATGCACAAGGTATGATGGATGCTGTAATAAAGGTAGCCGGCACCTCACAGTATGTTACAAATGCACAAGGTATGATGGATGCTGTAATAAAGGTAGCCAGCACCTCACAGTATGTTACAAATGCACAAGGTATGATGGATGCTGTAATAAAGGTAGCCGGCACCTCACAGTATGTTACAAATGCACAAGGTATGATGGATGCTGTAATAAAGGTAGCCGGCACCTCACAGTATGTTACAAATGCACAAGGTATGATGGATGCTGTAATAAAGGTAGCCGGCACCTCACAGTATGTTACAAATGCACAAGGTATGATGGATGCTGTAATAAAGGTAGCCGGCACCTCACAGTATGTTACAAATGCACAAGGTATGATGGATGCTGTAATAAAGGTAGCCGGCACCTCACAGTATGTTACAAATGCACAAGGTATGATGGATGCTGTAATAAAGGTAGCCGGCACCTCACAGTATGTTACAAATGCACAAGGTATGATGGATGCTGTAATAAAGGTAGCCGGCACCTCACAGTATGTTACAAATGCACAAGGTATGATGGATGCTGTAATAAAGGTAGCCGGCACCTCACAGTATGTTACAAATGCACAAGGTATGATGGATGCTGTAATAAAGGTAGCCGGCACCTCACAGTATGTTACAAATGCACAAGGTATGATGGATGCTGTAATAAAGGTAGCCGGCACCTCACAGTATGTTACAAATGCACAAGGTATGATGGATGCTGTAATAAAGGTAGCCGGCACCTCACAGTATGTTACAAATGCACAAGGTATGATGGATGCTGTAATAAAGGTAGCCGGCACCTCACAGTATGTTACAAATGCACAAGGTATGATGGATGCTGTAATAAAGGTAGCCGGCACCTCACAGTATGTTACAAATGCACAAGGTATGATGGATGCTGTAATAAAGGTAGCCGGCACCTCACAGTATGTTACAAATGCACAAGGTATGATGGATGCTGTAATAAAGGTAGCCGGCACCTCACAGTATGTTACAAATGCACAAGGTATGATGGATGCTGTAATAAAGGTAGCCGGCACCTCACAGTATGTTACAAATGCACAAGGTATGATGGATGCTGTAATAAAGGTAGCCGGCACCTCACAGTATGTTACAAATGCACAAGGTATGATGGATGCTGTAATAAAGGTAGCCGGCACCTCACAGTATGTTACAAATGCACAAGGTATGATGGATGCTGTAATAAAGGTAGCCGGCACCTCACAGTATGTTACAAATGCACAAGGTATGATGGATGCTGTAATAAAGGTAGCCGGCACCTCACAGTATGTTACAAATGCACAAGGTATGATGGATGCTGTAATAAAGGTAGCCGGCACCTCACAGTATGTTACAAATGCACAAGGTATGATGGATGCTGTAATAAAGGTAGCCGGCACCTCACAGTATGTTACAAATGCACAAGGTATGATGGATGCTGTAATAAAGGTAGCCGGCACCTCACAGTATGTTACAAATGCACAAGGTATGATGGATGCTGTAATAAAGGTAGCCGGCACCTCACAGTATGTTACAAATGCACAAGGTATGATGGATGCTGTAATAAAGGTAGCCGGCACCTCACAGTATGTTACAAATGCACAAGGTATGATGGATGCTGTAATAAAGGTAGCCGGCACCTCACAGTATGTTACAAATGCACAAGGTATGATGGATGCTGTAATAAAGGTAGCCGGCACCTCACAGTATGTTACAAATGCACAAGGTATGATGGATGCTGTAATAAAGGTAGCCGGCACCTCACAGTATGTTACAAATGCACAAGGTATGATGGATGCTGTAATAAAGGTAGCCGGCACCTCACAGTATGTTACAAATGCACAAGGTATGATGGATGCTGTAATAAAGGTAGCCGGCACCTCACAGTATGTTACAAATGCACAAGGTATGATGGATGCTGTAATAAAGGTAGCCGGCACCTCACAGTATGTTACAAATGCACAAGGTATGATGGATGCTGTAATAAAGGTAGCCGGCACCTCACAGTATGTTACAAATGCACAAGGTATGATGGATGCTGTAATAAAGGTAGCCGGCACCTCACAGTATGTTACAAATGCACAAGGTATGATGGATGCTGTAATAAAGGTAGCCGGCACCTCACAGTATGTTACAAATGCACAAGGTATGATGGATGCTGTAATAAAGGTAGCCGGCACCTCACAGTATGTTACAAATGCACAAGGTATGATGGATGCTGTAATAAAGGTAGCCGGCACCTCACAGTATGTTACAAATGCACAAGGTATGATGGATGCTGTAATAAAGGTAGCCGGCACCTCACAGTATGTTACAAATGCACAAGGTATGATGGATGCTGTAATAAAGGTAGCCGGCACCTCACAGTATGTTACAAATGCACAAGGTATGATGGATGCTGTAATAAAGGTAGCCGGCACCTCACAGTATGTTACAAATGCACAAGGTATGATGGATGCTGTAATAAAGGTAGCCGGCACCTCACAGTATGTTACAAATGCACAAGGTATGATGGATGCTGTAATAAAGGTAGCCGGCACCTCACAGTATGTTACAAATGCACAAGGTATGATGGATGCTGTAATAAAGGTAGCCGGCACCTCACAGTATGTTACAAATGCACAAGGTATGATGGATGCTGTAATAAAGGTAGCCGGCACCTCACAGTATGTTACAAATGCACAAGGTATGATGGATGCTGTAATAAAGGTAGCCGGCACCTCACAGTATGTTACAAATGCACAAGGTATGATGGATGCTGTAATAAAGGTAGCCGGCACCTCACAGTATGTTACAAATGCACAAGGTATGATGGATGCTGTAATAAAGGTAGCCGGCACCTCACAGTATGTTACAAATGCACAAGGTATGATGGATGCTGTAATAAAGGTAGCCGGCACCTCACAGTATGTTACAAATGCACAAGGTATGATGGATGCTGTAATAAAGGTAGCCGGCACCTCACAGTATGTTACAAATGCACAAGGTATGATGGATGCTGTAATAAAGGTAGCCGGCACCTCACAGTATGTTACAAATGCACAAGGTATGATGGATGCTGTAATAAAGGTAGCCGGCACCTCACAGTATGTTACAAATGCACAAGGTATGATGGATGCTGTAATAAAGGTAGCCGGCACCTCACAGTATGTTACAAATGCACAAGGTATGATGGATGCTGTAATAAAGGTAGCCAGCACCTCACAGTATGTTACAAATGCACAAGGTATGATGGATGCTGTAATAAAGGTAGCCGGCACCTCACAGTATGTTACAAATGCACAAGGTATGATGGATGCTGTAATAAAGGTAGCCGGCACCTCACAGTATGTTACAAATGCACAAGGTATGATGGATGCTGTAATAAAGGTAGCCGGCACCTCACAGTATGTTACAAATGCACAAGGTATGATGGATGCTGTAATAAAGGTAGCCGGCACCTCACAGTATGTTACAAATGCACAAGGTATGATGGATGCTGTAATAAAGGTAGCCAGCACCTCACAGTATGTTACAAATGCACAAGGTATGATGGATGCTGTAATAAAGGTAGCCGGCACCTCACAGTATGTTACAAATGCACAAGGTATGATGGATGCTGTAATAAAGGTAGCCGGCACCTCACAGTATGTTACAAATGCACAAGGTATGATGGATGCTGTAATAAAGGTAGCCAGCACCTCACAGTATGTTACAAATGCACAAGGTATGATGGATGCTGTAATAAAGGTAGCCGGCACCTCACAGTATGTTACAAATGCACAAGGTATGATGGATGCTGTAATAAAGGTAGCCGGCACCTCACAGTATGTTACAAATGCACAAGGTATGATGGATGCTGTAATAAAGGTAGCCGGCACCTCACAGTATGTTACAAATGCACAAGGTATGATGGATGCTGTAATAAAGGTAGCCGGCACCTCACAGTATGTTACAAATGCACAAGGTATGATGGATGCTGTAATAAAGGTAGCCAGCACCTCACAGTATGTTACAAATGCACAAGGTATGATGGATGCTGTAATAAAGGTAGCCGGCACCTCACAGTATGTTACAAATGCACAAGGTATGATGGATGCTGTAATAAAGGTAGCCGGCACCTCACAGTATGTTACAAATGCACAAGGTATGATGGATGCTGTAATAAAGGTAGCCAGCACCTCACAGTATGTTACAAATGCACAAGGTATGATGGATGCTGTAATAAAGGTAGCCGGCACCTCACAGTATGTTACAAATGCACAAGGTATGATGGATGCTGTAATAAAGGTAGCCGGCACCTCACAGTATGTTACAAATGCACAAGGTATGATGGATGCTGTAATAAAGGTAGCCGGCACCTCACAGTATGTTACAAATGCACAAGGTATGATGGATGCTGTAATAAAGGTAGCCAGCACCTCACAGTATGTTACAAATGCACAAGGTATGATGGATGCTGTAATAAAGGTAGCCGGCACCTCACAGTATGTTACAAATGCACAAGGTATGATGGATGCTGTAATAAAGGTAGCCGGCACCTCACAGTATGTTACAAATGCACAAGGTATGATGGATGCTGTAATAAAGGTAGCCGGCACCTCACAGTATGTTACAAATGCACAAGGTATGATGGATGCTGTAATAAAGGTAGCCGGCACCTCACAGTATGTTACAAATGCACAAGGTATGATGGATGCTGTAATAAAGGTAGCCGGCACCTCACAGTATGTTACAAATGCACAAGGTATGATGGATGCTGTAATAAAGGTAGCCGGCACCTCACAGTATGTTACAAATGCACAAGGTATGATGGATGCTGTAATAAAGGTAGCCAGCACCTCACAGTATGTTACAAATGCACAAGGTATGATGGATGCTGTAATAAAGGTAGCCGGCACCTCACAGTATGTTACAAATGCACAAGGTATGATGGATGCTGTAATAAAGGTAGCCGGCACCTCACAGTATGTTACAAATGCACAAGGTATGATGGATGCTGTAATAAAGGTAGCCGGCACCTCACAGTATGTTACAAATGCACAAGGTATGATGGATGCTGTAATAAAGGTAGCCGGCACCTCACAGTATGTTACAAATGCACAAGGTATGATGGATGCTGTAATAAAGGTAGCCGGCACCTCACAGTATGTTACAAATGCACAAGGTATGATGGATGCTGTAATAAAGGTAGCCAGCACCTCACAGTATGTTACAAATGCACAAGGTATGATGGATGCTGTAATAAAGGTAGCCGGCACCTCACAGTATGTTACAAATGCACAAGGTATGATGGATGCTGTAATAAAGGTAGCCGGCACCTCACAGTATGTTACAAATGCACAAGGTATGATGGATGCTGTAATAAAGGTAGCCAGCACCTCACAGTATGTTACAAATGCACAAGGTATGATGGATGCTGTAATAAAGGTAGCCGGCACCTCACAGTATGTTACAAATGCACAAGGTATGATGGATGCTGTAATAAAGGTAGCCGGCACCTCACAGTATGTTACAAATGCACAAGGTATGATGGATGCTGTAATAAAGGTAGCCGGCACCTCACAGTATGTTACAAATGCACAAGGTATGATGGATGCTGTAATAAAGGTAGCCGGCACCTCACAGTATGTTACAAATGCACAAGGTATGATGGATGCTGTAATAAAGGTAGCCGGCACCTCACAGTATGTTACAAATGCACAAGGTATGATGGATGCTGTAATAAAGGTAGCCGGCACCTCACAGTATGTTACAAATGCACAAGGTATGATGGATGCTGTAATAAAGGTAGCCGGCACCTCACAGTATGTTACAAATGCACAAGGTATGATGGATGCTGTAATAAAGGTAGCCGGCACCTCACAGTATGTTACAAATGCACAAGGTATGATGGATGCTGTAATAAAGGTAGCCGGCACCTCACAGTATGTTACAAATGCACAAGGTATGATGGATGCTGTAATAAAGGTAGCCGGCACCTCACAGTATGTTACAAATGCACAAGGTATGATGGATGCTGTAATAAAGGTAGCCGGCACCTCACAGTATGTTACAAATGCACAAGGTATGATGGATGCTGTAATAAAGGTAGCCGGCACCTCACAGTATGTTACAAATGCACAAGGTATGATGGATGCTGTAATAAAGGTAGCCGGCACCTCACAGTATGTTACAAATGCACAAGGTATGATGGATGCTGTAATAAAGGTAGCCGGCACCTCACAGTATGTTACAAATGCACAAGGTATGATGGATGCTGTAATAAAGGTAGCCGGCACCTCACAGTATGTTACAAATGCACAAGGTATGATGGATGCTGTAATAAAGGTAGCCGGCACCTCACAGTATGTTACAAATGCACAAGGTATGATGGATGCTGTAATAAAGGTAGCCGGCACCTCACAGTATGTTACAAATGCACAAGGTATGATGGATGCTGTAATAAAGGTAGCCAGCACCTCACAGTATGTTACAAATGCACAAGGTATGATGGATGCTGTAATAAAGGTAGCCGGCACCTCACAGTATGTTACAAATGCACAAGGTATGATGGATGCTGTAATAAAGGTAGCCGGCACCTCACAGTATGTTACAAATGCACAAGGTATGATGGATGCTGTAATAAAGGTAGCCGGCACCTCACAGTATGTTACAAATGCACAAGGTATGATGGATGCTGTAATAAAGGTAGCCGGCACCTCACAGTATGTTACAAATGCACAAGGTATGATGGATGCTGTAATAAAGGTAGCCGGCACCTCACAGTATGTTACAAATGCACAAGGTATGATGGATGCTGTAATAAAGGTAGCCGGCACCTCACAGTATGTTACAAATGCACAAGGTATGATGGATGCTGTAATAAAGGTAGCCGGCACCTCACAGTATGTTACAAATGCACAAGGTATGATGGATGCTGTAATAAAGGTAGCCAGCACCTCACAGTATGTTACAAATGCACAAGGTATGATGGATGCTGTAATAAAGGTAGCCGGCACCTCACAGTATGTTACAAATGCACAAGGTATGATGGATGCTGTAATAAAGGTAGCCGGCACCTCACAGTATGTTACAAATGCACAAGGTATGATGGATGCTGTAATAAAGGTAGCCGGCACCTCACAGTATGTTACAAATGCACAAGGTATGATGGATGCTGTAATAAAGGTAGCCGGCACCTCACAGTATGTTACAAATGCACAAGGTATGATGGATGCTGTAATAAAGGTAGCCGGCACCTCACAGTATGTTACAAATGCACAAGGTATGATGGATGCTGTAATAAAGGTAGCCAGCACCTCACAGTATGTTACAAATGCACAAGGTATGATGGATGCTGTAATAAAGGTAGCCGGCACCTCACAGTATGTTACAAATGCACAAGGTATGATGGATGCTGTAATAAAGGTAGCCGGCACCTCACAGTATGTTACAAATGCACAAGGTATGATGGATGCTGTAATAAAGGTAGCCGGCACCTCACAGTATGTTACAAATGCACAAGGTATGATGGATGCTGTAATAAAGGTAGCCGGCACCTCACAGTATGTTACAAATGCACAAGGTATGATGGATGCTGTAATAAAGGTAGCCGGCACCTCACAGTATGTTACAAATGCACAAGGTATGATGGATGCTGTAATAAAGGTAGCCAGCACCTCACAGTATGTTACAAATGCACAAGGTATGATGGATGCTGTAATAAAGGTAGCCGGCACCTCACAGTATGTTACAAATGCACAAGGTATGATGGATGCTGTAATAAAGGTAGCCGGCACCTCACAGTATGTTACAAATGCACAAGGTATGATGGATGCTGTAATAAAGGTAGCCGGCACCTCACAGTATGTTACAAATGCACAAGGTATGATGGATGCTGTAATAAAGGTAGCCGGCACCTCACAGTATGTTACAAATGCACAAGGTATGATGGATGCTGTAATAAAGGTAGCCAGCACCTCACAGTATGTTACAAATGCACAAGGTATGATGGATGCTGTAATAAAGGTAGCCGGCACCTCACAGTATGTTACAAATGCACAAGGTATGATGGATGCTGTAATAAAGGTAGCCAGCACCTCACAGTATGTTACAAATGCACAAGGTATGATGGATGCTGTAATAAAGGTAGCCGGCACCTCACAGTATGTTACAAATGCACAAGGTATGATGGATGCTGTAATAAAGGTAGCCGGCACCTCACAGTATGTTACAAATGCACAAGGTATGATGGATGCTGTAATAAAGGTAGCCGGCACCTCACAGTATGTTACAAATGCACAAGGTATGATGGATGCTGTAATAAAGGTAGCCGGCACCTCACAGTATGTTACAAATGCACAAGGTATGATGGATGCTGTAATAAAGGTAGCCGGCACCTCACAGTATGTTACAAATGCACAAGGTATGATGGATGCTGTAATAAAGGTAGCCGGCACCTCACAGTATGTTACAAATGCACAAGGTATGATGGATGCTGTAATAAAGGTAGCCGGCACCTCACAGTATGTTACAAATGCACAAGGTATGATGGATGCTGTAATAAAGGTAGCCGGCACCTCACAGTATGTTACAAATGCACAAGGTATGATGGATGCTGTAATAAAGGTAGCCGGCACCTCACAGTATGTTACAAATGCACAAGGTATGATGGATGCTGTAATAAAGGTAGCCGGCACCTCACAGTATGTTACAAATGCACAAGGTATGATGGATGCTGTAATAAAGGTAGCCGGCACCTCACAGTATGTTACAAATGCACAAGGTATGATGGATGCTGTAATAAAGGTAGCCGGCACCTCACAGTATGTTACAAATGCACAAGGTATGATGGATGCTATTCTACAGGTAGCCAAACATACAGTGTGTCAGAAATTAAGCCTTATAAAGGACAAGTAAACTATTTTACAAAATGTGTACTTCACCCATTAGCCCATTAAGGGGTGTGAAGAACTGTGAACATTCCTTGTATGAGAGTTGTTTTATTTCTCTATTGAGTTATTGACTGATCCAGTCACAAATTCATGTGTTTATTCATTCATTTAAAATGTGTTTACCAGGTAGTGCCACTGCCCCAAGGGCTCTTCTTTTTAGGAAAGATCATAGGAGTACTTAACTCCACATAAAAATAATACACAATAACACACACACAATTGTATTGCATAAGACAGAAGATGATGTCTTCATGACACATCAGTGGAAATGTTCATATTAAATACACGCTGGATATTACAGCACAGACAGCAATGAAGAAGATGATTATGACAGTATGAACACAAACAAAACTTGGGTGATGGCAGTAAGATCTCGTGAAACAAATACAACCCAGCTGTTAAACACTCTGCTGAATAACTATTACAACAAGCTGCATCCTGGGATCTCTTTGTATTTAAACTGCAGTCTATGAACCATCCCACTTCATCAGTGGTCTAATGTGGACACCCTCCTAAGCCCTCTGCAAACTTATGGCCCTACCTCTGAAAATAAGACTTCATTATTGTAAAGTACATTTTCCCTAGGATTCTTTTGCCAAATCAAATGCATTACTATTATTGGGTTTTCTGTTGAGTGGCGTACACACCAGCTGGGCCAGTTTCTCTAGGGTCCCCTTCCCCCATCTTACAATTTGTTGTTGGTATGATCCCAGTCACTTTGAGCCTGTACATATTCAGTACATTGCATTAGTCTTCCACTCCTAGAACTAACTATACCCAACAGGAATTGTCTTTTACACTTCTGCCAGCCCTAATAGTGTCTTAGAAAATTGCAGTCTGCTTCCTCACTTAAGTGTGAATGAAACAGTACATTAATACATAAATTCAGAAGCAGAATACATATAAATATACCTAGTTAGCTGGACTAAATATGATACCAGGATTTCTGATTTAATGATTGTGGAGTTGGAGTCTATTAAAATTAATATATTGCTTAATAAGACACCTCTAATTACACCATAGTCATCTAGACTGTAATTGTACTTGTACATCTGATACTTTGGTACTGACCTGTGGAGACTTACACTGTCTAATAGCTTCTGCAGCAGTTTGGTGGCCAGGTTTCAGCCTGCTCCATTTGATCTAACTCCATTCACACTTACTCCACTATCTTACCTTACCCCCAATTCCCAGACACACACGCAGTACACTTAAACTTATCTCAGACTAGCTACACTCACCAATTACCAAGACTCAATCAAAACACCCCTCCTACTAATCTGCCCCATATATAAGTGATTTTTAAGGTCCCCTAGTTTATTCATCACACAGATTACTCCCTATTTCAATTCAAATTAGTTATTATTTCTTATTTGACCTGCTATATAACTTTACTATATCTAAATCTTATTCTTAACTCACACCTACCTATACCTACAATGTCTTCACACTATATCAAATGTCTAAATATTGTTTCACTACACACTGCCTCCCTTACTCTACTAATTCTAACCAATTACCTTACATCATACCACATCCAGATACCAAACACTGTCGTCCTGTCCATATACTACCCCCAAACTTTGCAATAGCTCCCAACCTCTATAACACCACTCATTTTGGATACTTTCAGCACAAATATACTCATCTGTTTTCAAAATTCCAGACTTCCCTCAAGATTAATGAACTCTTAACAAAACTCCCCATTTTATTCCTAAACCTTACAATTCATCTATGTCTCTGTGGTGATATTCACCCAAACCCTGGACACAAAACTGACAGACAAGAATCCACTAACTCTCCCATTCTTCCATCCCATAGAGGATTAAACATCTCTCCTAAAAGCTCTGACCCTTTACTAATTAACATGACCATAAGAAGTGTCCTCAATAAGATACACAAACTCCATGCCAGTATATCACTATACTCCTATGACATTGTCTCCTAACAGAAACCTGATTGAAACCTGATATAAATAACAATGTCATTCTGCCTCTAGTTTAAAATATACACAGGCAGGAGAGAACAAACAAACATGGAGGGGGAGCAGCCATAATTTATAAAACAAATCTCAAACTAGAACGCTTAGAATTAGACAACCCAGCTTTCAGCAACACTGAAATATTATTTACTAAACTTGAAATAAACCCCAACAAATACCTCTCCTGGTAATAACTTTACTATAATCAAGGAAATACTCCACTACATATCCTTAACATTCCCACAAGGAACCATAATAATGGGTGACTTTAATGCTGACTGGATCACATGCAGCTCTGATAATCCCACTAATTTCATTAACCTGCATGGCTTTACTCAGGTTATACAATCCCCAACTAGAGAAGACAAATCCACCAAAAAGCAATCTATTCTGGATTGGATCCTAACTAATAAAACATCTCACTCTTTCCAATGAGGCTGTTTCCCTGATAGCATCAGTGATCGCCTCCCAACATACCTACTCAGAAAACGTCTTCAACACCCCAGAAACAACACCGTTTGGCTAATTCAAAACAAAAAGGATTTTAACCCTCAAATATTTAGATCCCTGCAATGCACCTGTAACTGGACCCCATTCACAGCACTACCCCTAGATACTGCAGTAGACTACTTTATATTACTTTCCTCAATAGCCTAAACAAACTAAACCCACTAGAACTATAAGAACCTTCCAGTTTATAGCCTGCTACAGACCACCCTCCCCAACCCAGGAACCGCACTCGGCCTTCTTGAGAACACTGGAAAATATGAAGGTCTCTCCAAACACCATTATATTGGGCGACTTCAACTACCCAAACATAGACTGGGAGCATTACTCTAGCTCCAACACCCTAGCCCAAAGGTTCCTAGAATTTATAAACTCAAATGCTATGGAACAACTTGTTACCACTCCCACAAGAGGGGAAAACATACTGGACCTGATCATCACCAACATGGGGGCTCTATGCTCCAGACCAGAAGTATATCCCTCACTGGTAAGATCAGACCATAAACTAATCTCACTGGATATTCACATCCCAACCCCACCCCCTGCCCAGAAAACCACAGTGAAAAACTTCTCTAAAGCAAATTTCACACTCCTCAAAACCGAGGTGGAATCCTTCAAAGCCCCCAGGCCTGTGGAAAATACAGCCCAGACCACAGAATCCTTTATAAACGCATTCTATGAACACCTTCAGGAATGCATAGATCATGCAATCCCAAATAAAACCAAGACCCAATCCTCCAAATGCAGGCGTCCTGTCTGGTGGACCCCAGCCATAAACAAATTATACAATAGAAAGAGGAAGCTACTACATGATAGAGCAAAATCCCAAAAAGGGAAGGCATCTCTGATCAGTATTAGCAAAAAACTAAGGGCACTCATAAAATCGTCTAAGGCCATCTTCGAGAGAAAAATTGCACAGGACACTAAGGATAATCACAAGGCTTTCTTTAGTTATGTTAGGGACCTGGGTGGGAATTCCCAGATATGCTCAGAATTAGTCCAAAATGACAAAAAATACACCAAACCCACAGACATTGCCAACATCCTAGCTGACAAGTTCAGCACAAACTCCCCCCCCTCCTCACCAAAAGGGCAAATATCTATCCCAGCAGAGTGCTGCCCCCCTGACATCTCAGATGCTCAGGTAAGAGCCGCCCTCTCCAAAGCAAAAAACACAGCATCAATGGGACCAGACGGTGTCCCGGGCTGCGTCCTACATGAACTCCAAGAAGAGCTAAACCCAAACATAAAACTATTGTTCAATCTCAACCTTACTACAGGATATGTACCCAAAGAGTGGCGTACAGCAACAGTGGTCCCTCTCCACAAAGATGGTGCCTCAACGGATCCTGGAAACTATTGCCCCATAAGCCTGACTAGCTTGGTCTGAAAAGCTATGGAAAGGATCATCATGGACCTCATAAATAAAGATATTGGGGACCTACAGACACTGGATCCTACCCAGTTCGGCTTTGTTAAGGGCAGATCCTGCCTCTTAACCTGGTTGATTTCTTTGAAACAGTCACCAAGGCCATTGACAAGGGGAAGGTTGTTCACACAGCCTACTTGGACCTCGCAAAAGCCTTCGATACAATACCCCACTCGAGCATTATAGATAAGCTCACCAGCTTAAATATAAACCCCTATGTCACTAGATGGGTTGCGACCTGGCTCAAGGACAGAACCCACATGGTTAGAATTGCTGGAGCCATGTCAGACTCCAAACCAGTTACAAGTGGCATCCCACAAGGCTCAGTCCTGGGACCTCTCTTGTTTGGTATATATTTCTCGGAGGTACAGGCCAACACGGAAGGACTGTGGCTGACCAAGTTCACAGATGACTGCAAACTAGGCGCCATAATCAGCTCTCCAGCCGACACAAGCATTCTACAAAAGGGCCTCATAGACACAGACAACTGGTGCCAGAGCCATGGCCTCAAGCTAAACGCGAAAAAGTGTATAGTCATCCCCTTTGGCAAAAACAAAGTGCCCACAAATTACCACATAGATGGTAATCCATTAAGTACGGAAGAAGTAATTAGGGACCTGAGGACCCAAGTTGATAGCAATCTCTCATTTGAAAACCACTTGGCCAAAGTGGTTAGAAAAACATTTTATATAGCCCACCTAATCATGAAGGGATTCACATCTAGATCAGGGGATGTCATCGTGCCTCTTTACTCATCCCTCATCAGGCCCATAATTGAGTACAATGCCCCTTTTGGGATGTACCTTACCAGACACCTGCAGCAACTGGAAAGACCCCAAAAGTACCTCACCAAGAGGATCAAAGGGCTCAAACAGATGCCATATGCTGCCCGCTTAAAGAAACTCCAGCTCTACTCAGTGGCATACCGCCTGCTCAGAGGTGATCTGTGCCTGACGTATAAAGCCATGTCCAACCTGGAATTAATGGACATGCTGCACCTCAGAAAATCCAAATCCCATCGAGCTACGCGCTCGAGAGACTTGAACCTCAGCAGTGAAATAAATAGGACATGCTGGAGGGACAGATTCATAACCCAGAGGCTCCCTTCACTCTGGAATAAAATCCCAGTCCAGGTTAGGCAGAGTCCCTCATTGACTCTCTTCAAGAGGAATCTTGATGAGTGGATGGGAGATCATAGGTTTACCCCGGGTATCACTTCTGTGTCACTGTTAGACAGAGGCACAGTATACTAACCTCGAAAAAGGGCATAGCAAAATTCATTTAAAATGGGTGGTGAAAGCCAAAAACACTCTGGCTAGGCTTATAAATGCCCTAGGGCAGATAGCCTAGTATGAACCTATGAACTTATAAACCTATGAAGAATTAAAGCAAATGATGTTCCATGGGTAACAAAAGAAACCAAACATCTATTTTAAACAAAGCCATAAAGCCTGGGCACAGTGGTATGCCAACAAAACCCAAGCCAACCTTGAACACTACCGTAATCTTAGAAACAAAGCTAAAACCCAGGTAAAATTAGATAAGAAAATTTTCTACAGCATTATTCAGTTAAAACACTATAACAACCCCAAAATTCTGATCCACCATAAAACAACTCCTTCAACCCAGCCAACAATCAACACAAACTCCTTCAACCCAGCCAACAATCAACACCAACCTCATCAGTCACTAGTAATCATGACAACATCGCTACACAGTTTAATTCATTCTTTACTATCTGTATACTTTCACTTTCTAAGAACTTCTGTAAATCTCGACTGACTATCCCAACTTTCCATGGAAACCAATGATGCCTTCTCTTTTAAGCCCATTCAGACCATCACCATAAAAAAAATTACTCAGCAGACTTAAACCTACCTCCCTTGCAGCTGAGAATTTACCTTCTGAATTTGTTAAACTGGCAGCAGATGCCATATCTTACCCTATTTCAGTTCTGATCAACCACACTGTTTCAGAACACTACATCCCACGCCTCTGGAAAATATACTTAACCCCACTGCATAAAGGAGGGAGCTCTACTAAGGTCATTAATTATAGACTCATGCATTTATACACAGCTCTTGAATTATTTTTATCGAACAACCTCCTATCTGATACACAATACGGTTTCTGGCCCAGCCACAGTACCACAACTGCTCCTGTAAGCTTTGTGAACACTATAAACCAATGCAGAAATGAAGGCAGAATAGCATCCTCCATATTCTTAGATCTCTCTAAAGCATTTTACACTGTTTACCACCAGAAACTCTTCATCAAGCTGGACTCCCTTAAACTTAGTCACTCATCCCTTGTTTGGTTTCATAATTATCTGATTCCCAACAAGCTGTCAAATGGCAGCAGGATCTCTCTTCTCTTTTACCTGTTTCCATGCAGGCCCCTCAGGGCTCAGTCCTAGGTCCTCTTCTTTTTAGTATTTTTACCAACAAGCTTCACACGGCTACCCACCTTGTCACCATTGTTGAGTATGCAGATGACTCTACACTCATCTGTGCTGCATCTACCGTACAACAACTCGAAGTAACAACACAACAGGCCATCTCAGTTGTAGAATCTTGGTTATTTAACTCACAACTGATTCTCAATCCAAATAAAACTAAGCTTATGCTCTTTCATCCCAGTAAATCCCTTGACTCCCCATCGTCATTTCATATATACTCATCAGACAATACTACTATATCAACAGTGTCCCAAACTAAATTGCTAGGTGTAAAAATTGACAACAATATAAAATTCAATAAGCACCCAGCACAAGCCATCAAAACGACACATATAAAACTAGGCTCTCCTTCTCTCACTACTCCTACTAGACAGGAAATAGCCAGAACTCAGCTTTTATCAACCTTACTATATGCCTCCCCAATCTTCACTAACAAAGAAAATTGACTTAGCAAAACTTGAGGCTTGCTACAATAAAATAGCGAGGTTTGCAACAAACTCCCTTCATTGAACCGATCATTGCCTAGCATTACAACAACTCAACTGGCTAGAACTTCCTCTCTATTTAACCTTCACCCAACTCACTGCCACCCACAAATTCATTCATCATCCAGACAAATATGCTCCATCCAACACCTGCGCCACCCCTTCAACAACACTTGAGTCTTAAGCTCCGCAAATAAATTCCTTCTACACATTTGCAGATCTAACAGTAATGCTGGTGACTATCTTTACTCAAACTGTATTCCAAAAATTTGGAACACTATCCCACAGTCCATCTTATCTATACCAATTCTTGTTTAGAGTACTTTTTACAATATTATAGCCTGAACTATATTGTACAGTTAGGGTTCTACTATAAGTATAGTTCCCCAGTATTATCACAGGATCATAGGAAGTTACTGGGCTAATGGCTATAGGGCCCTTACAAGTCTAGCCAAGTTCTACCCTTATTTCCACAATCAGCACCTAATGCCCGTGTCCAAGAGAGACATAGGTGAATCCCCTTCAGTGAATTTATGGTTACCCTTCTAATCTCCCAGATTGCATTTGAAGAGGGACAATGAGGTGCTCTGTTTCACATGAAGTGGGAGTTTATTCCAAAGGTGTGGTAACCTCTGGAAGATAAATCTGTTCCTCCAGCAGGTTCTATTAATTTCACATACTAGTTAAAGGTCCTTAGAGCAAGTAACCTGTGTACCATTTGACTTGCAGATATGCAGCATTTCCAATAAAGCAGGGTCAGAGATTGCCTTATATGCAAGTCAGAGATCACCTCTGGGTAGTCTGTATGAAACAGAATAAAGTGACAGCGATTTCATATGATCCACGTAGGACAGATTCTGAAGACTTTGAATTTTCCTTGTGAGGAACCTTTGTGGTTTCTCCAATTGCTGCAGGTGCTTGACCAAAAGGGGCGTTATACCCAATTATTGGCCTGATGAGGGAAGAGTACAGTTAGGTTATAACTTATTTTATTCTGGAGGCATTGCCTTTACGTATGAGATGAGCAATATAGAATGCCTTTTTTACTACTGTGGAGACATGGTGATCAAAGGTAAGATTGCTGTCACCCTGTGTGCCCAACTCTCTCACCATCGACTGCATACTTAGGGTATTGCTATTGATGTGGTAGTTAGCAGCAACATTGCTCTTACCAAAAGGGATAATACATTTTTTTCATTGAGTTTAAGACCATGACTTTGGCACCACTCATTTGTTTGTATAAGACCCTCTTGTAGGATGTTGACATCATTTGGAGATTCCATGACTGCTCCCAGTTTGCATTCATCAACAAACTTTGTCAGCCACAGACCTTTAGATTTTTTCTTGTACTTTATAGAAATAGATTCCAAACAATAGAGGTCCCAGGACTATTCCTGGTGGAACACCACTGGTTACAGGTCTGCTGTTGGAGATGAATTCCCCTATTTTGACTATATGGGTTCTATCATTGAGCCAGTTAGTGACTCATCTAAAGATATAAGTGTTGATACCTAGCTGGGTGACTTTGTCAATGATGCCTGAGTGGCGATAGTGTCAAAAGCCTTGGCTAAGTCTAGGTAGGCTGTATGCACAGATTTCCCCTCATCCAGGGCCTTGGTGACTGTCTCGAAGAAGTCCACAAAGTTTAACAGGCATGATCTCCGTTTGGCAAATCTAAACTGAGTAGGGTCAAGTGCTTGGAAATTACTTATATCTTTGTTGATAAGGTCCATGATGACTTGCTCCATGGCTTTGCAGATAAGGCTAGTTAAGCTAATAGGTCTACAGTTCCTGGGGTTAGTGGAAGCACCACCTTTGTGCAAGGGAATAACGGTGGTCATTTTCCATTCAGCTGGGATGAAGCCAGTGCTTAGACTATGACTGAAAACAGTACCCAATGGTGTAGATAATTCTTGTTGGAGCCCATGTAGGATGCAGTATGGAATGTTATCATGTCCCATAGATGCTGTGTTTTTGCCCTTAGAGAGGATTTCACACAGTAAGCCCTATGCCTAAAAGGGGGAATATTGATCAGTAATCCATATGCCTAAAAGGGGAATATTGATCAGTATCTTGATGATAGTTTCTTACAACATCACTTTGATATAAACATCAAGAAGCCTTCACAGGGTACACAGTCTAGTCCTGTGCGTCTAGGGGGTGTCTCTCATTACCACTCTTTGCTATGGGCAGTTACATAACTGCCAGCCTACAGGAGCAGGTCACCTTCTCAGTGAACTCCATACAAGTACTTCTCCACAGTGACACAACATCCAGGTTTAAGGGGACATGTAGTCACACTCCTAAATTCTGGCACAGTAGCCCCAACTCCTGGTGATGTAATGCCATCTCAGCCAGTCACAGTCCTGTATTGTCATCCCCTCCATGTCATTGGAAACATGAGCCATAAAGCATTGTAGAAATTATGATGTTTATATCACATGGGATCACCTATTACCAATAGTTCAAAGAATGGATGTGAGAAAACCAGACAAATAGTCCATGAAAAGGAGACAAACGTAGCATGGATCATTGACATCACCCAGTGATTATAGTGTCTAATGTACAGAGAGACACACAAAGTCATAAAATACCAGGATTTGCAACCATAAATGTTGATTAAGGATACTCTGACAGTTCCATCAGTAGTAGGAGCAATGGGTCTCATAAAAAAGAATTTACAGTCATTTTTAGATATGCTACCAATACATGTAACTCCATATGAATTACAGAATGAGTCAATTCTAGACAGATTGCAGGTGCTGCGAAGAGTACTTTTGGGTAACATCTAAGACTGAAACAATACTAATTTAATGAATTTTATTCATACTTTGATTGAGGAATGGGGTCCATTCCTGTCAAGGTGCCAGAAACCCAAAAGATTTGGAGAAGTTAATCACAGAATGCAATGCCGTACTATGCTGCTGTAGTCACAGAAGAGCTATGCTAATCCCTCACTCAGTCATGAGGAAGCCCCCCAAAGGGGAATAATGAATACTTATACTGCAGAACCTGTATCTCAAGTCTGGGTGAGGCCACATCTTCAGTCTGAGAAACAGGCGAAGAACCAACCAGGAGGATGACAGACAGTGTCTGTATGTCACATGACTGTGACTCAGTCTGTATCTTGGCATCATCTTTAGACCCTGCATAAGTGCTGACATCAGCCTGTCGTCTAGAACCAGCCTGTATGGGTGTCTCCACAGCAGTTGTCCAGAATATGAATATACAGTGGAGGACAGAGCACAGTGAATCGGAATGTCAATGCAACACGTGTGGCTCTGTGTTGTGCATGTAAACAGTAGCACAAACTATGCAAGTGCAGAATAGACACACACCTCTGTTGCACTTCCAGTGTGCCTGCACATCTAATGCATCCACAAGGCACATATGCAGTGGTATATGAGGCCTGCCAATTCCCAGTGTTTACAAATACTATGTAGACATGCAATATAATTACTGCCCTGATGGATCTCCTACTGAGACAAATGATCACTGGCTAGTCCTGGATCCTGTGTCCACTTCTTCAGGTATGTTACTCATGCTTTCATCATCTATATTCAGAAATACTAACTCCATAGTGACAGTAAGGTTTGCACTTGGAGGAGGCTTTGTGTTGTGTTGCATGCATCTTTGCAGACTTACCTGCTCCTGTTCGTGACACAACTCTATCATTATAGTGTTGTGCAATTCTGCTTGTAACACAACTAATTTTGTGGATCCCTATCCCCAGAAGTGGTCCCATAGAGGCTGATGAGTACCCATTCTTTATAGTAGGCAGCACTGATAAGATTGATTGCTTGTAGCAAGATGTCATTCTCAATTCAGCTGAGCTGAAGTTATCCAACCTCTGCCGCCCATCTCCTCTGAAGGATATGAGGACACCTGAGGGAATGAGGCATATAGCTATTGGCTGATGACTACTGGTGCACTGCCCACTGTGTGATGACTGTCAGCTGTCAGCCCACAGGACTTCCCACTCTCATAATGGAATCACTGCACCCTAATGTTATTTCACTATGCTGCTAAGGCCTTTCCAATAAGACTTGAGGGATTTCTAATCAACCTTTTAAGGACAGTAGCTACTGAAGAATGAACGGGATGCTAGAGGACAAAAAGTGGCTTGTGATGGGTTCAAGGGTCAGTGAGAGGTAAAGGTTAGTGAGGTTGGAGAATATTAATACATTCTTATTGGACAGCTATTGCAGTCTACCAAAGATGTATTTAGATATCTTTGATGACAGAAACGTTTTCTCATTTTTCACACACTATACAATGGATGCAGTCAGTTTTTTGCATTTGCCCAGCCATAAAAATGTGCTGTGTCCATATGGCATATGTCACAAAACAATGTTTGCTAAGAAAGTGCATATTATACAAAGGTAACCCACTAATAGAGCATATTGTACTAGTATCTATCAGCATTGTTTGGATGAGCGTTGGAATTCTGAGTTACTGTCAGTCTGTTGACTGAAGGCACCCCTGAAATTGCAGTTGGTTACTCCATGTAGATGGAAAGTGCAGCGTGTTTAGAATAAGTGTCACACATGTAGCTTCTACTTTCTGACAAAAAACAGCTGCTTATACTGTGTGGACAGCCTTCATCTGGATAATGGCTGCAGCTATGCTGCTGTCATTGTTAAGATGAGAAGGAAAGTTTGAGTATTGTTAAGCCAAGAAGGTCAAATCGTCATGGGTTCTATCCTCACAGTATGTACTTGAATTTATATTCTAATACTGTCTCTTCACTGCAGCATGGAAGGGATGCGGCACTTACAAAGTTCCATTTACATGAGCTGGTGGATGTTAAACATCACATGGGGAATGTGCTGATGCTGAACCATGTAAGCTTTTCTCATATCTTGACCAATATTTCTACACTCAGTACAGATAATATCAGGGGTCTCCTCTGTAAAAGACCCATGGTTCAGTAGGATCTAAAAACTCATTAGACTTGAAATAAAGTACATTAAAATACTTTATGGCAGTTTGAGACATAACAGAATCCGGTTTGCTTTTAAAGTTGAATGTACAAGCTAGTTGTATTTCACAAGACTGCACTCAAAAAGGGCAGTGCGTCTCGTACCGGTGGGTGATTGGTATTCTCTTTCTACCACTAATTAAGCAGAAGAACAACAACTTTGATAAAGTACCCATTACAAGGGGGCTCATAATGCAGCATTAATTTGAAGGCCATATGCTTATCACTGCCAGTGAATGCTGGCCTATAATTTGCAACAGATTTCACATAAAATAGATTTTTCAATTACTCCATGAAAAGAATATTAGAGATGTTTCTCTAGTGACTAACTGCCAATTTTCTACACAAATAGATTCCTTTACACTTATATCATTGTCAGATAAGGCATGCATTTTAGGTAATTAAAGCTTCTCATTTAGTTGTTCAGTCTCTTTTGCCAAGGATCTAAGTCCACAGTTATGCATTAGTTCCCTTTTATCTTAATGATTGCTCTTAATGACAAAGCTTATAACTCGATACAAAAATGGGCTGAATAAAATTTGCTTGAGTTCCTTCTTTCTCAAGTAGCATACTTATTAGATGCATTTATATAAAATACACCAATAATAAGGAAGACTGCAGCACAGGTAAAGATTACATTCTTACACACCTGTGCATAGTTACGTCATACATATAGCTACAGCATATCTATCTATACGTATATGGAACTCTCTCTGTCTTTGTCTCTGCCTCTCTTTATGGGTATAAATACACTCCAAAGAGGGTGGGTTTGATTTCTTTTAGCTGTTGTTTGTAGAAACCATTTAATCTTATATCATGCAATTCAGATATACATACTTTTATTTTTCATTTTCACAACTGTACTACAACAGTAGAATTGGTATTTAGAAATTAGGGATATGGGTGACAAACCCCACACATGGAGGATACATGGATATACTCTCCCAAAAAATAAATACTTTTTTATGCTTTTATGTATTTTCAAGATTTATGTATGTATATATATATATATATATATATATATATATATATATATATATATATATATATCTATATATATATATATATATGTGTGTGTGTGTGTGTGTGTGTGTGTGTGTGTGTGTGCATGTGTGTTTAATATTGAAATTTGTAGTGCCTGTGATGAAATGGCATGTATTCAAAAGGCACTTTTCACAAGAGCACAATGCCCAAACAGATTACAATGAATACACAATACCAAATTTGAAGTGTAATTCGATAGTCTGAGTTTGGTATTGTGAGTGGAGATTGAGGTACAGTGAGGAACAGGAAATGTCCCCATTTACTGACGTTAATGCGATTTCGGAGTTGGTATATATAATTTGTGTAAGGGGTGTGTGGGTGCAGGTGAGCTTGCCCCCTGCAAAATATTAAAATCCATGTGTTGTTGACTTGACAGTCTAATGGTACGTTACGCTGCATAGTTTGGGTGACTGATGTCACCTACTTTTGTTTGTGTCTTTCGGCTTTTCCCGGTTTGGGGTCGCCACAGAGGAACTCCAGTCTGCTAATGATTGGCAGTTGATTTTTACGTACTGGCTTGCCAGGCCTGACGCACAAACTTCAATGAAGGTACGCCCATTCGCGCATGTCTCCACGCAGAAGATGCTCTAGCTGAGAATCGAACCGGACAGCATCTTACTGTGAGGCGACAATGCTACCGCAGCACCACCACCATGGGTATTCACCTACTACTATGTCAAATTCATCCAACTACGGGTGTAGGTGTATTCAGTTTCGACATGTATGCCTGATCAACTTTATTGATTTTCACATTTCGGGTCAACATTTTAGTTGGCCAGTGGTTGCATTTTTAAGCTTTCAATAGTAAACCTAATACTTTTATTCTGCAAGAGATGAGTAGCCAGTGGACTTCAGTGAGCATGTGACAGCAGAGTTCTGTCTTGGCATCAACTGAAGTAATCCTCCAGTTGTTGCTGGCAGTGGTATGCAAGATATGGAGGTTTCTCTGAAAAGCTGTAGAGACAACATGGAGGTTGTATTCAGGTTGTGAAAGAAGTGCTCCTTTACCAGTTTCATTCCTTATTTTAACAGAAAGAAAGGGAGATATCTTTCTGGCTTTAAAAAGTTAAGAGTTGAGTATGGATTTGCTAATTTCAACACAGTGCTGAAAGATAAAAGTGCTGATCTAACCAGATCCTTGTGTACTTGAAGTGTTGCATAGTCTCTAAGGGGTGATAGATTATTAATTGTAAGTCGACAGTCTCTGGAACAATGGATATCTTGCCAGGGATTCATTAACACTCATGTAGGCTTTGCACGATCACTACATGATTTAAGCACATTAGTGTGATGAGCAGCAGCGCTCAATGAATAAGCACGCTGCTCATCCCTCTTACACATTTACAGCAGTGCTCAATGAATATGCATGCTGCTCTTCCCTCTTACACGTTTACAGCAGCGCTCAATGAATATGCATGCTGCTCATCCCTCTTACACATTTACAGCAGCGCTCAATGAATATGCATGCAGCTCATCCCTCTTACACATTTACAGCAGCACTCAATGAATACGCACGCTGCTCATCCCTCTTACACATTTACAGGAGCGCTCAATGAATATGCACGCTGCTCATCCCTCTTACACGTTTACAGCAGCTCTCAATGAATATGTACGCATCTCATCCCTCTTACACATTTACAGCAGCACTCAATGAATACGCACACTGCTCATCCCTCTTACACATTTACAGGAGCGCTCAATGAATATGCACGCTGCTCATCCCTCTTACACATTTACAGCAGCGCTCAATGAATACACATGCTGCTCATCCCTCTTACACATTTATAAGCACCTTTTTGTGGCCAGCAGAAGTATTGGTGGCCATGAAAAGGAGCAGGGAAGCTACAGTCCATAATGTAAACAAAACAGCTTGACTGCAGCAAACCTATTATGTGAACATGAGTGGACAACCTATACAAAGTAAGGACAAGTTGTTTGAAAAGAGTTAAGATGCAGGGAAACTTAAATGGGGTGAATGTACACAGAATACAATAGTATTAGTGCCGAAATAAGTAAGAGGAGAGGATAAACAGGGGAAATGTACTCAGATAATGCACTTAAATGTGCTTATATCAGTAAGAAACATCTTAAACATAAATACTTCCATAACTCTTGACCCATGCACCTAAATAAAAATGTACATGCTAATCGAGGATGAGAGAGGGACACAAAACAGCAATGTTACAAAAGTGAGTAAATGTGATATAAATGCTAATAACATGTTGAGATGAGGTAATAGTTAACAAAGACAATAGGTACATTAGGGGTTATTCATACAGACTGCAGTTATTAAATATGACATGTATATGCAGGGAAAGTATGCATGCTAACCAACAGTACTGTTGTATACTCTACTTCATCCTGTATAAAGAAGAAGAAATGAACCCTACAGCTGTTGGGTCACACACATCAGAAAGGGACATGGTTTTGTTTCATTTGCAAACTTGACAAAGGGGGTATATATATATATATATATATATTTAGACATGTATTAGACAAACATGTGTTGTATAGTTATGTAAATGCTAAACAGTAAAATATAATAACACTCATAATCTGTGATTGACAATGACAACACAGATCTGATGACATTTCATTGGTTCAAGGTCTCTGATCGTAAACGGGCTGCCTCTAATGCATCATCATTATACTTGGCCTGCTCACAAGCAATTACAGTGAACACTAGCATCACAAGCAAACAAGAAACTGTCATAACACAGACCCAGACGCATGGCTATTTATTTTGCATCATGTCATACAGTAAGAGATGTTATGTAAGCCCGTTGTATAAGTTTCTACAGTATGAAGCAAAGAGTTACAGTAATACTTGCATGTTTGGATGAAGACATGCAATACAGAACATTATTTGAAAAATAAGTAATGCCTGTGAGGAAACAATGGCACATACAACATATGCATCTAGCTAGACTTGAACATTGATCTTTAATTCCTTCTCTTGCTCTTGGCTGCTGTGCGTCCCGGGCTTTAGCATTCTTATCCATTGTAATTAACCTGCATGTTCTGAAGTAGGATTGGAGAACCTGCCATACCTGACAACCTTGAATCCTTAATTTAAAATACAGCCTGCTGTTTCTTCCTATGTTGAGGAATTGAGACCATCTTCTCCCTGAACTCATCCCCTTAAGGATACATGAAAGTATGTCATTTGCTGTATGCTAAGCCATTTTTTAAACAATTAAGTGCAAAGAACCCTTCCTTGCCAGGATAGCCAGCAGCCACACTCCTTTCTACTTCTCTACCTCCATCCCTTCCACTTTCATAGTGTCTGTAATTAACTGCACTTACAATCTCCCTCCCATACTCCTTGGACCCCTTTCTCACTCCAGGTGCTACTGTAGCAGTATAGTTTTTTGCCCACTTGATGGCACCCTTCCCCTGACATTTTTACCTGGTATATATAACCAACTTGCTTCAACTTGAGTTTTTTTCTTAGGACACTATTTTTCTTTTTTAGACTCTCCCTTCCTAGCTCAACTTAGGTCCTAGTCTACCCCTCTAATTTCACCATAACTGGCATAGCTATCCTTACCCCTCATACTTCCTTTTGTCCTCTACCATCTTAATCTTCCTCCTTCTACACTTACTTTAGCAGTCAGCATCTCACTGATTGTTTTTACAGCCTTTGTTTTCCTTCACCTTGCTGTTCCCACTCCATTCGCCCTGGGGCTCACTCCGCTCCCCTACCCTACCCCCAATTCTCACCCACCCCCAGTAACCCTTAACTTATACTCACCTAACCCCTCCTACTTCCTCTCTACCTATTACACTCCAGCCCTTTTGCCACCAACCACTTCCTATTCCCTCCCCTACATACCTTCTATCACCACACCCTTCCCTCCCATTTTAATAAGGCTATACCTACTCCTATACCTTTCCAACACTATGTATCCACCTTATCAAATCCTCAGCATGCCTACTAAACATACATCCTTCTCAATGCTACTATTACTGCTTCTGAACCTTACTTAGATCCAATACCTTACCCAGCCCAACACTATATCCCACACACCATTCCATCATACAACCAACTCACTCCCCACAACACACTTACACTCATTTACCTCAGTATCCCCTTGCCTGTATCCCATTAAGAACTGTCTACTTTTTCACTACAAGCTACCCAATCTATATAATATCTCTAGCCCCCCTCTAACCTCCAAAACCTTTACTAATCTAGCAAGACACATCCTAGAAGCAAAGCAATCCAAATACATCTTTAGCATACTCCAACATCTAACAACCATACTACTATCTGGAGATATACACCTTAACCCCGGCCCAAACACTACTCCCTCTACATCCAAATCAATCTTTCTAGCTTCTCTAAATGCCCAAAGCATAGTTAACAAAATTCCAAACCTGCATGCAAACCTGACATCTTAGCTATCTCAGAAACCTGGTTAAAACCTCATATAGATGATGCAGAAATACTACGACCCAACTACTCCATCATCAGAAATGACAGGACCAACAAAAAGGGTGGTAGAGTAGCTCTACTCTATTCATCCTCCCTATCCATTACTCCCTATAATAAACCAATTCCCCACTTCACCAATGCAGAATTAATACTAGCTCTATTTCAATTAAATAAACACAAGCACATATGCATAGCCTCCATTTACATTCCACCTGGAGACAATATCTGAGTACTTGAAGATATCCTCTCCTGGCTTTCTTCCAATATCAGTAATGAAGCTATTATCCTGGGCGACACTAACATTAACTGGTCCTCCATTCAGTCCCCTACACACCCCCTAAATATCAACCTATATAATTACTCTCAGCTCATCAACTCCATTACCAGACCCTCTAAAGACTTCTCCAGTGGTAGTACCATAGACTGGATCTTAGTCTCTCACCCCCAGTACTACCCTGAAAGTGGGACTCTTCCCGATTCCCTCAGCGACCACCTTCCCATCTTTACAAGGTGTCTTGCTTCTCTCTTACAAGTTACTCACACTCACATCACCACTTACTACCTAAAGAACTTCAACTCTAAAGCCTTCTCTAATTCCCTAAAATCACTTAATTGGAACCCTCTAAAAACCCTACCCTTGGAAAATGCTGTTGCACACTTTAATGAAGCTTTCCTAAAAATACTAGATATTTATGCCCCCACAAAAACCAAAAGAATAAGAAACAAAACTGCATCCTGTCTAACCAAAAACACACTAACCGCCATGTGTCTTAGAGACAAAGCCTGGGCACATCACCAAAGAAAGAAAACTCCCACCACCCTTAATGAGTTCAAAGCACTCCGCAACAAAGTTAAAAAGCTTATCACCCCAGACAGACAGAATTACTTCTCCTTACTTCAAAACAACCATAACACCAGTCCACAAAAATTCTGGAAAGGTATCACTACACTCCTAAAAGCCGGCACAACTGAAAACCCAAGCCCTGACCCTAATGCACAAGATATTGATCTGGCCACCCAATTCAACTCTTTTTTCATTGAATCTATTTCCAAACTAACCTCATCCTTCTCTAACAACACTTCTCCCCCTAATCCGGCATCTCCTCTCTTGCCACCCTCTTCATCTCCACTCTCTCATTCCCTATCTTCTCAGCTGCCACCATTTTCCATAAAACCCATTCCTACTGCTACCATAAAAAAACTCTTGCAAAAGCTAAAACCATGCACCAATGCCCCCGATAATATCCCCTCATTCTTCCTTAGCACAGGTGCCAAAGCCATTGCCTTCTCCATCAGCATCCTAATCAACCACTCTATCCAAGAAGGCATCGTACCCCAACTCTGAAAAAAGGCATTCATCATTCCCCTCCACAAAGGGGGCAATAATAACAATATTACTAACTTCTGTCCCATCGCCATCCTCTTCCCCATCTCAAAACTCCTTGAAAAATGCATCCATCTTCAACTCCTGACCAATCTATTAGACAACAACTTATTTAACTCCCACCCAACACAGTTTTAGACCCAATCTCAGCACTATGACAGCCCTCCCATCCTTCTTGGAGACTGTGAATAAAGCCAGGGAATCTGGCTTGACTGTATCTACTCTCTTACTTGACCTCTCTATGGCCTTTGATACTATCTCTCACAACCTTCTCCTTACTAAACTATCTAACCTAAACCTATCCCTCTCCACCCTCAACTGGTTCACCAGCTACCTCTCTAACAGGAAACAAGCTGTCATGTGGAAAAAAGCCATCTCCCCCTTCCACAACACCCCCACTGGTGTCCCCCAGGGCTCCATATTGGGTCCCCTCCTTTTCAATATATTTATAAATGATTTCTTCCACTCAATCCCTTATACTAACCTTATCCAATATGCAGATGATTCTATGATTATCTGTGCTGCCACATCCATCACCACTCTCTTAAAGCTGACTCAAGATGCCTTCTCTGCCACAGAACAGTGGATGAAAGATAATCATCTAGCACTCAATGCATCAAAAATCAAACTCATGCTATTTACCCCCTCAAAAACCAGCACAATAGACAGAAACCTATTCTCCATTACCAGCCAGAATAACACATCTCTTGAAGTGGTATCTGAAACCAAACTATTAGGGGTCCACATCAATGATCAGCTTAAATTCAAGTCCCATTTACAACTAAACATAAAAAACCCCACCAAAAACTTGGCATGCTCTACCGACACAATAGATACCTCACTACATCTACTAAGCTCACTTTCTCTACTACATTTCTCATCCCTTCCCTCCTTTATGGTGCCCCTCTCCTTACAAACCTACAATCATCTCTCAAAACAAAACTGTCCTCCTGTTATAATAAAATTGCCAAATTTGCCACTAGCCACAATTCATCAACCCATCATTGTGTATCTCTCCACAAACTAAACTGGCTAGAACTTCCCAACTATCTGGCCTATACCTAGCTTACTTGTGCCCACAAACTAATTTTTCACCCGTCCCTCTGTCCTTCCCTTTCCTCTTCCTTTAAAATACACCACCCAGAAAGACTACTAAGATCTAACAACCAAAACCTAATAGAACTGTACAAACCCCTCCACTCCCCAGGACAAAACCTCCTATCCTTTTCTCTGGCATGCCTATGGAACTCCCTCCCTCCCTCCATCCGTACCACCACTAACCTCCTTTCATTTAAGAAATCACTTCACTCTCATCTAACACTGAAGTGGGAATGCTACTGCTCCCACCCCACATAGCCTATTCCTCACTTCATACAGGCAACCGTCCCATATATTTCCATACACCAACTTCATACTTGCATTTAGCAAATACTAAGCCAATTGTAAATAACTTCTTATAATTCTCAAAATTGACTATTCCTTTACAAGAAACTGTATATTTACTAATGCAATGTTTTGTTTTACTAAATGTAATCTAAAAATTTATTTGTAACAGGAAAAAACCTTGACTTGTCTTGAAATCAAAATGTATTTTGTAAATTAATGTAATCTTTGTTTTGTTTCGGAGCTTTTCTCCCCAGGACTCCATTGAAAACGGGTTCTTATTGGCCCAATGGGCTATCCTGGTTAACCAACTGCAAATAAATAAATAATAAATAAACACATGCCAAGAGTGATATAAGAAAGCTGAGTATCACCCGCTGAGATAGACATACTGTTTGAATCATGAAGAACACCCTTGACAGGCTTCCTGTTGAACATCCCTGATCTTGGAATGACAGCATATTCCTGTTGTAACTGGTAAAGATCCCTGACCTTAGAATGTGAGGCCTTAGAAATGTAGCCATCTGACCATACCATAAATGCTTTCTTTGCCTAAGCTCCTCCTGTCTGACACAGTTATCTAACAGACAGATGCAACCAGATTCAAACCCCTGCCTATCATACTGCACACTCTACAGTGCAGAATATTGACTGTGTCTGCCAGAGGAGATAGCAATGGATCGTGTCACAAATAAATGAAACTGTGTGAACTAAGAGAGGACTTGATTTATGATTTTTTGTATAATATTAATTTGTCAGAATGATAGCAAGGAGATGCCTATCTTAATGTTAAAACAGCTGTGAGCAGTCCAGTATCAATGTCTCTAGGTCAAGGAAGCTTTTCCAGTCACCGTCCCAGATTACACTCTCTCTCTCTGTAGAAATGCTGGACAAGTCAGTACTCGATTCATGGCCACAGGAGCGTTCACATCATGTTATTCACAGAACAGCTGTTTTATTGCCATGAAATCACAAAATGTGTTTATATTTGTTTGACCAGCATAAAAATGGATAATAATTGATACAATCATGTTTGTGTAATGTCAGTACCTTCACATAGCATTGCCCTTTGCTGAAATTAAACAGCAAGCTATGTAAATCCAATGACTAATGAAATGTGCATAAATCACGTGTCACAGTGTAAGTCTTAATACGGCTGTGAGACTCCACCTATACAAAGTCATAACATCATATGATTATGTTGCAAACAATTTGTATGACATAAAATGGATGGGGGAGGCCTTTCGTACTGTAATTGTACACATTATAACTGGGGTGGATGTCAGTCATGCATAAAAGTATAAGGACACACAATGCTAACAGTCAGTCAATGCAGGTTTTGAACTCCTGACTAAGCAATGACACAAAACTACATCACATGATTTTGTGAAGAATGAACAGATCATGGTAAAACTGTTGCAACAATCATGAGCTATATGGGCATTTGTAGGTACTGCATTATGTTATTGCTGCAAGGGATATGTGCGCCTGTAATTTGTTTAAAAGACTGTTGCTATAAGTGTATTTCTCACAGAACATTGCTTGATGCTATGTATACCCAAACACACCTGATGCATAATCCAGTCATTACTGTAATGGTGGAATGATAATCATACACAATGTGTTGATAAGCACGGATTTCAATACATGCCTTACTAAGGCAACAACATACAGAACATTGTCTCATTTTTCTCAAACCACAGGAAAAGTCTTCATACTTCTCTTAGGAAATTTCATCAAATAGCATCATCAGTATCAGATAAAGCATTTCTCTGTGAAAACTGAGTTGAAATTCTTGTAAGAGAAATCCCCAGGAATACATGAACACATCAGATAGATGGGTGACAACATTGTTACGCACCTGCATAGTCACAGTCATACTGACACAAGTGAATCCAAGGAGTAATGGCTGGATTTGAAATAACTTCCTAAGATCACAAAATGCATAACATTACCTGAATCCCAATCACCTCCATGAAATTTTGGTTTACGATATTGACAATGCACCTTTGACTAGATGACATCACCATTGTTTTATAGGTGATGTTTCTGCTAAAAATAGTGGAAGAGCCCAATAATACTGCACACTTACACATCCTATGTGCATTACAAGACTTTTCTACACAGCATAACAGGAACAAACGCTCACATAGTCGCTCAGTGCTGGATTCAAATCACCTACCTAGCTAACTACAAAGACTAAAGAGCACAGTATCAACAACCAACAACACAGGATAACTCATGTTACAATTCTGACAGTGCAGTTTTGAAAACATGATGTAATCATTGTGTTTGCAAAATTGGATGTTGTCTGTGGATAACAAAAATTTATAGGATATCACTCTACTGCTGAAAATATGTCCTCTAGGTGGAAGGCTACACAAGGAGTCTTGTCACACTGCCAAGTATACATGATATTACACACAGTCATACTATTTAAGCAATGCTGGATTTGAACCCCCTACCTCTCTAGTTACACAATCTAGATAATACAGTATTACTCTTGAGCGCCAAAAGAGAAGTCTGCAAAGTAAAATTTTTCTTTTGAGTCGAAGTAAGCACACATTGCATCTGTGATTGAAGATTTACTTTAAAGACAGTAAAATAACAAACACTCAAGATTGCCATCAGATTCAAATCACCTAACTAACTAGTTACACAATCTATAGAACACAGTATGAATCGCAAGTGCCACAGGAGAAGTCTGACTTTAAAGATGTGAAAATGTATTAACACATCAGTATTTGGAAGCACAGCTAGTGTGCATCACAAGTTTTGTGAACAATGCATGTGTCTGTACAGTCCAATGTAACAGCACTGTGCCTGTTCCATGTAATTACACACTGCTCTGATAACATCTATATACTGTCATTCATGTACATTGCGTTACTGTAATTGATATGTACCTGTTTCACAGTATGTTGTTTCAATGACAATCACAACTGTAAAAGAGTGGATTGTCAAGCAAGTATTCATGACAGTTCATACTGAGATGATAGTATACAACTAGTAACCATTTATTGCATCACTGTCAGTTGTATTGGACCATGGTTAGACAATGTGTATTAACAATACAGACACTTCCTAAATATGACGGCACACTTCTGAATAACACTGATGGGTTATATGTGAGAAGGTTACACACCATTGTAACAAAATTCCAAGTGTAACCATTGGTGTGCAGACATACAGTAAAAGGCCATATTAATGTAGTCAATATTACTGGGAAATCCAGATACCTTGGTTTCAAAATTTCATTAGCACATACAGAAGTAGTACAACCTACTCACATAACTCTTTGCTGTAATTTTTTAAATCTCACCCTGAAGCTCATCGCTAGTGAGCTCATTTGTGCAGCTGATGACAAAGTATTAGTGCATGCATAATCATATCTTAGGGTATTGAACTTAGAATGAGAAGTAGCAGTAGTCTGTGGTGTTCCATGCTGACCTTTGCACAAATAATCAGCATACACATACCACCATGTCTGAATCTGATGAAATATAGAAGTAATATGTGTTATGGTCATGTTTCATGTGTCATAATTTAGACTTTTGTCATGACAGTTGGAGTCCTTCACTCCTCTTGTGTATGATACAGATATGTTATGAAACACATGAGGGGACCAGTCATGTTACTGCTGGAGAAAACATGGATTATGGCAACAGTATTGAATCAGGGAGGTTTATTTGATGACACATAATGGGTGGGAAGTGGACAACATTTGAAGACAGGGATACACATACACATAGTAAGAGGTTAATTTATGGTTCATTTCTGCATATTTTTGTATTGTGTTGTGTTGTTTTAGCCTTTTTTCTGACCTATATAAATGTAAAAAGCCTAACCTATGGCTTTTTCTAATGCCTCCAGTTGTCAGTCATTCTCAATATATTCTCAAGGCTAGGAATGACAACAACAAACATAAACATGCAAAAATGTGTGCATCCTTCTGAAAGCTGTACACTTCAGAAATATTGCTGTGAACACTAATGTGTTTCCAATATGGATGACTGTGTAGGAGAGGAGAAACATGATGAGGATATAAGAAGGACACTATTGTTTGACAACATACGTAGCACACACTTACACACATACTGATAATATGTGAAAACATGAAATAAATGTATAACATTTGTTTGGGTTCGAACTCTTGACAGTAAAAATAAAAGTGTACAGGGAGAAGGATTATCTCAGCTCAACATGTCAAGACTCTAGAATTCTTAAGTTTATCTGACACAACCAGTTGAAGCAAGAGAAATGTAGGCATCAGCACTCATCACAGTAAGGACGGGTGTAACATCTCATCAGGTGTATATGACATCTGTCAACCTAAAACGTATGGTACACAGACTGTCTTAGTATAGTTGTGTTAATCTGCATTTGTATAGTGCTTTGGGGTTAAGCAAATTTGCACAACATGAATCATGTTAGTGTGGTTGAAAATAAAATCTTCAGCTTTTGCCAAAAGATGAAATGAGATTACCATCATTCACCTTTGGTGTGTGATTCCAAGCTTGGCACACTAAGTGGGGAAGAGAGACTGGAAGGCAAGGATAGAAACATAGGAAGAGATTTGCTTATGGTCTATTTCTGCATATCATTGTGCTGTGTTAAAGACACAAACAAAATTGTGTTGTGTTACTCTTTGGTTTGTTATCATAATTGTTCAGTAATGATCTGTACAAGACAGTGTGCACAATATGGAGTGAGCAGATTAATAAAGCAGCAGGATAATGATGTGCTAATAAAATCTGCAGCCAACACTTACATACAAACAAGTCATGCAAAACATTCAATAACACCTTGATATACACCTGAATTCAAACTTTGTCAATATACCAAAACAAATCTACAGACCTGAGTATTTTCTAACCACAACATGAAGGAACTCCTCCTTCACAAAGTTCAAATCTGACAAAGGATTGAAGCAAATAATAATGTATGTATTGGTCTTCACTGCACTCATGACAATTATAAAATCCCATAATGTGTATATTACATCCAGTAGCATAATAAATATGAACCCATAAAAAGTGATGATGCAGAAGTTGAACAGATAGAGACATGGAGACAGGAATAGATACAAACAATGTTATCATTTTCTGGGTCATTTTTAATATCTTTGTGGTGTGCTACTGTTAAGCTTTTCCTGACAAGTAATTTGTAATGCAATTGTACAATCAAGCATTTGGAATAGGGAGCAGGCAGGTCTCAAAAGTAGAAACATGATTAAGACATAAGCAGGATAACGGTGGCTTATTTAGATATGTAGACAACACTTACACACACAGTAGTAAAAGCCATAAAACTTTAAATATGACTTTCATGCATTTCTGCATTCAAACCCTTGACACCATGCCAAAAGCATTTTGCAGACATGTGAATTATGTGAAAAAACACCAGAGGTTCATAGGTGTGTACTAGGCTAACAGCCCTGGAGCATATAAAGCCTAGCCCAAGAAGATTCCCTGGCATCATGCCGCCCAAAGTTAGTTCCCAGTGACCCTGTCAAGCAAGGCCACTGAAATGACCCCCAGGGTGAACTTCCTAAGGCCCACCCCACTCATCAAGATTTCTCTTAAAGAGGGCCAGTGAAGTGCTCTGCTTGATGTGAATGGGAAGTTTGTTCCAGAGTATGGGAAGTCTCTGGGTTAGGAACCTGTCCCTCCAGCATGTTCTGTTTATTGTGGTAATGAGGTTAAGGTCAATGGAGCATGTGGCATGGTGGGATTTGGATTTCTTTAGGTGTAGCATATCTAGCAGCTCTGAGTCAGACATGGCTTTGTAGGTCAAGCCTCTAAGTAGGTGATAAGAGACAGAGTATAGCTGGAGGTTTTTTGAGTCTGTCCGTATAAGGCATGTGTCTAAGGCCTAAGATCCTCTTAGTGAGGTATTTTTGTGGCCTTTCCAGTTGTTGTAGGTGTCTAGTGAGGTACATACCAAATGAGGCGTTGTATTCTATAATAGGTCTAATGAGGGACGAGAAGAGAGGGATTATGACCTCTTTCTTCCTGGATGAGAAACCTTTTGTAATGAGATGTGCCACAAAGAAGGACTTTCTGACTACAGTGGCAATGTGTTTATCAAAGGAGAGGTTTCTGTCAACCTGTGTCCCCAGGTCTCTTATAACACCTTCAGTGTTTAGTGGACTACTGCCTATGTGGTAGTTCATGGGCACTGAATTTTTCCCAAAGGGAATGACCATGCACATTTTGGCAATGAGCTTAAGGCCATGGTTCTGGCACCAGTCACTGTCAGTGAGGCCTTTTTGTAGAATGTCTATATCAGTTGGAGAACCAATAATGACTCTCAGTGTGCAATCATCTGTGAACTTGGTCAGCCAGAGTCCCTTTGTGTTGTCTTGGACTTCAAAGAAGTAGATGCCAAACAGGAGAGGACCTAGGATCAATCCCTGTGGGACACCACTTGTAACTGGTCAGTAGTCAGATTTGGAGTCCGCTACTTTCACAGTATTCTATCAGTGAGCCATTTGGCAACCCATCTTATTACATAAGGGTTTATGCCTAGTTTAGTGAGTCTATCTATGATTCCTGAGTGAGGGATGTTGTTGAAAGCCTTGGCAAGATCTAGGTCGGCTGCGTGAAATACCTTGTCCTCATCCACAGCTCTGGTGACAGACTCAAAGAAGTCTATCAGGGTGAGCAGGCATGGTCTACCTTTCACAAACCCATACTGTGTGGGGTCCAGAGTTTGGAGATTCCCTATGTCCTTATTTATAAGGTCCATGATGATGTGCTCCATAGCCCTACATATCAGACTTATCAGGCTAATGGGGTGGTAGTTCCCAGGGTCTGTAGTCGTTCCCCCTTTGTGGAACGGGATGACCATAGCAGTGCACCATTTGGTAGGAACAAATCCTGAAATGTGGCTGTGATTGAATAAGGTACTCAGGTGTGGTGCCAGTTCACTTTGTAATTCAAGTAGAACACAGCCAGGGATATTATCAGTTCCCATGGAAACTGTATTCTTGGCTTTGGACAGTGTGGTTTTTACCTGTGTAGCTATGATAATAGGGACTTGGCATTCCTCAGATATTGAGATAGGCCCTTTAGGGGATGAAAAGGGATAAAGTTCTCACTGAACCTGTCATCCAATATGTTGGCAATATCAGTTGGTTCTGTATATGTATTGCCATCATGCTGTAACTCAGAGCAGATCTTAGTATTGCCCTGTAGATTCTTTACATAACTACAGAATGCCTTGTGGTTGTCTTTAGAATCTGCAGCAATTTTGTTTACATAGCTAGCTTTAGAGGATTTGATGATGGATCTCAGTTTTGTGCTGAGGCTAACAAAGGAGTTTTTCCAGTCTTGGGACTTCACCCTTTTCTGCAACAGTTTTTTCCTTCTGTTGTAGAGTTTGTTTATGGTGGGAGACCACCAGATTGGCTTACTTTTTTTGGAGGAGAGTGTCTTGGTTCTGTTGGGTATGGCCTGTTCCATGCACTTGTGTATGTGCTCATACAGTGAATTGGTGTATGATTCAGCAGTCATGCACATATTTTCCATTTGCATGGGTGTCATGAAGTTAGCCACCTCTGTTTTTAGAAGCCCAAAATTGGGTTTGGAGAAGTTTTTTACAGTGGTTTCCTTTAGAGGAGTGAGGATGGGACGTGGATATCCATGGTGATTAGCTTGTGGTCAGATCTGGCCAGGGAGTTATTGATTACTGGTGTAGAGCAACTGTCACCCATGTTAGTAATGACCAGGTCAAGGATGTTTCTACCCCTGGTGGGGGTAAGAATTAGTTGGTCCAGGGCACTGGAATTAATGAATTCCAGAAAACGTTGAGCAAGTGTGTTGGTACACAAGTAATTTTCCCAGTTAATAGAGGGGTAGTTAAAGTCTCCCCTTATAAGGGTATTGGGTTGTACCCTAATATTTTCCAGTGTATTTAGGAATGTGGAGTGGGAGTCATGGGACATGGTGGGGGATCTACAGCAGGCTACAACCTGGATTGCAGTTTTACCCAGTGTTAGTTGTGCCTAAAGTATCTCTGATGCGTTATGTTGGGAAATGTTACTTCACAACCTTAATTTTACTGGTTTGAAGGGACAGTCACAAAACAATGAGGCTATGGAGAATGTATACATCAGGGTTCATTACAGTAATAACCATATTAGCATTACATAAGGTGCATGTTACAGACAGAAGCATAATAAAGGATCCAATGCAGAACAAAGACATGTTATTTTAAGATGTTTAATGTCATGATTTACACATTTGTCATGAAAACAGGAACTTTTGGGCTTCATGCTTCCTAACAATATTTGCAACTGGAACATCCTACATAGTGCGCACTGAACACTTCAGCCTGTTCAAGAGAAGATACCTCTCAGCTGTACAGATTTTCTTAGCTTGTCTAGATTTTTGCCTTATATTTTTGGTCCATTTTTCATACAATTGTGGATTTCTGACAAATTAGTGGCAGATCATTAAAGACTGAAGTTTGAAAATAATGACAGACATTTGAGTTTCAGACTTCATACTCTTCAGAAAATTCATGCTAATGCAAAACCTGTTATTCTATCAACTAAGTTTGTAAGAGCATTATTTAAAAATTTTCCCTATTTTTGAGCCTTTATCCCGCTTTTATTTATGGCTTTGTCCAGATTTCTTGCTGTAAGAGGTTGAGAGGTATGGATCATTAGTCTGACTGTACGTAGTGCAGTGAATCTAAGCACACTAATGGGAAGGGCACTAGAGTAATGCAGCTGAGGGTAAAAACTCTCAATATTTTGCCATGAGCTGTGTCCTTCCATTTCCCATAAGTTACGGGCAATGTTTGGTGCCAGACATCTTGCAAATACTGAAGAGACTGAGTGATGACACAGAAGGGGGGTTGGAAGCAGGGCATAAATAGATCATGGCAGAGACAGGATAAGAATGCCTCAAAAATTTGTAGCCAACACATAAACGGTCTTATAAAAATGGTCAATAACAGTTTGATATATGGTTAACTAAAGGTTGCAGACTTTTGCAGTCATCCGTTTTACTATTTGTATGTGCTTAGGATCTTAGGTTTTCTCTTAGCCAAATGCTAGCACAGACACATTTACTATCTCTTAGCCACACCCATGTCATATTGTGTTCGTCTATGTCTGCCAGCACCATCTGCAGCTGATGGTTCTTCCTCACACTCCCCATCTGTATCTGCTGGAGTTGCTGGCCCTGCCTGAGGTCCTGGAGACTGCGGTCTTGCCTGTAGTTGTCCTCAGTGAAGCTGTCTTCTAAGAATGTGCAACATGCCACAGACTGTGAGCATTTGGGCAGAGGTGGCTGGGTCATACTGCAGGGTACTTCCTGATGTTTCCAGACACTGGAACCTTGATTTGAGTAAGCCAAATATATGTTCAGTGATATTGCTAGTTTGAACATGGGCATTGTTTTATTCTTGCTCAATGCGGCTGTGTGTGTTTCTCATGGGTGTCATTAGCCAAGGTTCCAGTGCATATCCTGTATCCCCTACTAGATGTCCTTGTGGAAAGTCACTCGTGGCAAACTTTGTGTACTGCTCATAAGTGTGCCATATGTATGAGTCATGAATACTGCTGGGTTACCTGCTCATACATTGTAGATGATCCTTTGGGCATTACAGACAACATGACAATTTATAGAGTGGTATCCTTTCCTGTTAATGTACCTCCTTCCCTTTTCACTGGGTGAAGCTTTCATTTCTATGTGTGTGCAATTTATAGTCCCCAAAACTTTGAGTAAGTAGATTATTGCCTAAAATTCTTACATGGATTTTGCTGTCTCCTCTGGGGTGCGTGGGAAACAGATATGCTCCTTTGCAAGTTGAACATTGCATTTACAAAATGATGTAATATCCTAGAAGTTGAGGAGTGTAACACCCCTAAAATCTCTGGAAAGTACCTGTAACTAGAATATGTAATGCTATAAATATCGTTGTTTCTACTGGGATGGACTCTCCACAATTTCCCTGGGGCCTCAGGTGAGAGCTGCAGAAGTTGCATATTTTCTGTAATGTTTCCCTGTCTACCCTGTATCTCTCAGCAATGTCTATGTCATGCAGTCCATAATAAGTCAAATGGGGTCTAAACACCTTTCTTATTCTTGGCTGAGGTCTGTCAGTAGTAGCAGCACCTTGTATTAATACCTGTTGTGCATACAGGTTAATGATGGCAGCAGCACTTTGTATTAACCCCTGTTGTACATACAGGTTAATGATGGCAGCAGCACCTTCTATTAACACCTGTTGTACATACAGGTTAATGATGGCAGCTGCACCTTGTATTAATGCCTGTTGTACATACAGGTTAATGATGGCAGCACCTTGTATTAATGTCTGCTGTACACACAGGTTAATGATGGCAGCATTACCTTGTATTAAAGCCTGTTGTACATATAGGTTAATGATGGCTGCACCTTGTATTAAAGCCTGTTGTACATGCAGGTTAATGATGGCAGCACATTGTATTAAAGCCTGCTGTACATACATGTTAATGATGGCAGCACCTTGTATTACAGCTGGTTGTACATACAGGTTAATGATGGCAGCACCTTGTATTAAAGCCTGTTGTACACACAGGTTAATGATGGCAGCACACCTTAAAGCTTGTTGTACATACAGGTTAATGATGGCAGCACCTTGTATTAAAGCCTGTTGTACATACAGGTTAATGATGACAGCACCTTGTATTAAAGCCTGTTGTACATGCAGGTTAATGATGGCAGCACCTTGTATTAAAGCCTGTTGTACATACAGGTTAATGATGACAGCAGCACCTTGTATTACAGCCTGTTATACATACAGGTTAATGATGGCAGCACCTTGTATTAAAGCCTGTTGTACATACGGGTTAATGATAGCAGCATCTTGTATTAAAGCCTGTTGTACTTACAGGTTAATGATGGCAGCACACCTTAAAGCCTGTTGTATTTACAGGTTAATGATGCCAGCAGCACCTTGCATTACAGCCTGTTGTACATACAGGTTAATGATGGCAGCACCTTGTATTAAAGCCTGTTGTACATGCAGGTTAATGATGGCAGCAGCACCTTGTATGACAGTCTGTTGTACATACAGGTTAATGATGGCAGCAGCACCTTGTATTAACACCTGTTGTAAATACAGGTTAATGATGGCAGTACCTTGTATTAAAGGCTGTTGTACATACAGGTTAATGATGGCAGCACCTTGTATTAAAGCTTGTTGTACATACAGGTTAATGATGACAGCACCTTGTATTAAAGCCTGTTGTACATATGGGTTAATGATGGCAGCACCTTGTATTAAAGCCTGTTATACATGCAGGTTAATGATTGCAGCACCTTGTATTAAAGCCTGTTGTACATACAGGTTAATGATAGCAGCAGCACCTTGTATTAAAGCCTGTTGTACATACAGGTTAATGATGGCAGCATCTTGTATTAAAGCCTGTTGTACATACAGGTTAATGATGGCAGCACACCTTAAATCCTGTTGTATTTACAGGTTAATGATGCCAGCAGCACCTTGTATTAAAGCCTGTTGTACATACAGGTTAATGATTGCAGCACCTTGTATTAATGCCTGTTGTACATACAGGTTAATGATGTCAGCAGCACCTTGTATTACAGCCTGTTGTACATACAGGTTAATGATGGCAGCACATTGTATTAAAGCCTGCTGTACATACATGTTAATGATGGCAGCACCTTGTATTACAGCTGGTTGTACATACAGGTTAATGATGGCAGCACCTTGTATTAAAGCCTGTTGTACATACAGGTTAATGATGGCAGCACACCTTAAAGCCTGTTGTACATACAGGTTAATGATGTCAGCAGCACCTTGTATTAAAACCTGTTGTACATACAGGTTAATGATGGCAGCACCTTGTATTAAAGCCTGTTATACATACAGGTTAATGATGGCAGCAGCACCTTGTATTACAGCCTGTTGTACATACAGGTTAATGATGGCAGCACCTTGTATTAAAGCCTGTTGTACATACATGTTAATGATGTCAGCAGCACCTTGAATTAAAGCCTGTTGTATATACAGGTTATGTATGCCAGCAGCACCTTGTATTAAAGCCTGTTGTACATACAGGTTAATGATGGCAGCACCTTGTATTAATGCCTGTTGTACATGCAGGTTAATGATGGCAGCACCTTGTATTAAAGCCTGTTGTACATAAAGGTTAATGATGGCAGCACCTTGTATTAAAGCCTGTTGTACATACAGGTTAATGATGTCAGCACCTTGTATTAAAGCCTGTTGTACATACATGTTAATGATGTCAGCAGCACCTTGAATTAAAGCCTGTTGTATATACAGGTTATGTATGCCAGCAGCACCTTGTATTAAAGCCTGTTGTACATACAGGTTAATGATTGCAGCACCTTGTATTAATGCCTGTTGTACATACAGGTTAATGATGTCAGCAGCACCTTGTATTACAGCCTGTTGTACATACAGGTTAATGATGGCAGCACCTTGTATTAAAGCCTGTTGTACATGCAGGTTAATGATGGCAGCACCTTGTATTACAGCCGGTTGTACATACAGGTTAATTATGGCAGCACCTTGTATTAAAGCCTGTTGTACATACATGTTAATGATGTCAGCAGCACCTTGTATTAAAGCCTGTTGTACATACATGTTAATGATGTCAGCAGCACCTTGAATTAAAGACTGTTGTATATACAGGTTATGTATGCCAGCAGCACCTTGTATTAAAGCCTGTTGCACATACATGTTAATGATGGCAGCACCTTGTATTAATGCCTGTTATACATACAGGTTAATGATGGCAGCAGCACCTTGCATTACAGCCTGTTGTACATACAGGTTAATGATGGCAGCACCTTGAATTAAAGCCTGTTGTACATGCAGGTTAATGATGGCAGCACCTTGAATTAAAGCCTGTTGTACATGCAGGTTAATCATGGCAGCAGAACCTTGTATTACAGCCTGTTGTACATGCAGGTTAATTATGGCAGCACCTTGTATTAAAGCCTGTTGTACATACAGGTTAATGATGGCAGCACCTTGTATTAAAGCCTGTTGTACATACATGTTAATGATGTCAGCAGCACCTTGAATTAAAGTCTGTTGTATATACAGGTTATGTATGCCAGCAGCACCTTGTATTAAAGCCTGTTGTACATACAGGTTAATAATGGCAGCACCTTATATTAAAGCCTGTTGTACATGCAGGTTAATGATGGCAGCACCTTGTATTAAAGCCTGTTGTACATACAGGTTAATGATGGCAGCAGCACCTTGTATTAAAGCTTGTTGTACATGCAGGTTAATGATGGCAGCACCTTGTATTAAAGCCTGTTGTACATACAGGTTAATGATGGCAGCAGCACCTTGTATTAAAGCCTGTTGTACATGCAGGTTAATGATGGCAGCACCTTGTATTAAAGCCTGTTGCACATACAGGTTAATGATGACAGCACCTTGTATTAATGCCTGTTGTACATACAGGTTAATGATGGCAGCAGCACCTTGTATTAAAGCCTGTTGTACATACAGGTTAATGATGGCAGCACCTTGTATTAAAGCCTGTTGTACATGCAGGTTAATGATGGCAGCAACACCTTGTATTAAAGCCTGTTGTGCATACAGTTTAATGATGGCAGCACCTTGTGTTATACCCTGTTGTACATACAGGTTATTAATGGCAGCACCTTGTATTAAAGCCTGTTGTACATACAGGTTAATGATGGCAGCACCTTGTTTTAATGCCTGTTGTACATACAGGTTAATGATGACAGCAGCACCTTGTATTACAGCCTGTTGTACATACAGGTTAATGATGGCAGCATTACCTTGTATTAAAGCCTGTTGTACATACAGATTAATGATGGCAGCTACACCTTGTATTAAAGCCTGTTGTACATACAGGTTAATGATGGCAGCATCTTGTATTAAAGCCTGTTGTACATACATGTTAATGATGGCAGCACCTTGTTTTAATGCCTGTTGTACATACAGGTTAATGATGGCAGCATTACCTTGTATTAAAGCCTGTTGTACATACAGGTTAATGATGGCAGCATTACCTTGTATTAAAGCCTGTTGTACATACATGATGGCAACAGCACCTTTTATTAAAGCCTGTTGTACATACATGTTAATGATGGCAGCACCTTGTATTAATGCCTGTTGTACATACAGGTTAATGATGGCAGCATCTTGTATTAATGCCTTTTGTACATGCAGGTTAATGATGGCAGCAGCACCTTGTATTAAAGCCTGTTGTACATACAGGTTAATGATGGCAGCACCTTGAATTAAAGCCTGCTGCATATACAGATTAATGATGGCAGCAGCAACCTCTAACATTTTTTCCTAAGTGTAATCATGTCTGTAATCAAAAGAGTTTTGAATTTCAAGGCAAAAAGCAACACTGAATATACACAATCACTTTATAGGTTCCTGAATAGCTCCGCCAGGTGGATTGGTTAATTTTCTTAGAATTCAGCTACTCCTGAATTCGTTAGCATATTCTGCAATTCAGGCTTGTTATGAGGCACACTGCACTAAGTGCAGAGCTATTTAATAGGTTCATAGGTATGTACTAGGCTAATCACCCTGGAGCCTTTACAAGCCTAGCCCATAGAAGTGCCCTGGCATCTTGCTGCCCGACATTAGTTCCCAGAGCCTCAATCAAGTAGAGCCACTGGAGTGATCCCTGGGGTGAATGTTCTATTTCCCATCCACTTGTCAAGATTTCTCTTGAAGAGGGCCAATGAGGTGTACTGCTTGACATGTATGGGAAGTCTATTCCATAGCATGAGCAGTCTCTGGGTTATGAACCTGTCCCTCCAGCATGTTCTGTTGATTGTGGTAATGAGGATGAGGTCTCTGGAGTGTGTGGTGCAGAGGGATTGGGATTTCTTTAGATGTAGCATTTCTAACAGAGCTGGGTCAGACATGGCCCTGTAAGTCAAGCAGAGATTGCCTCTAAGTAGACGATATGAGACAGAGAATAGCTGAAGTTTTTTTAGTCTGTTCATGTAGGACATGTGTTTAAGGCCAGGATCCTCTTTTTGAGTTACATTTGTGGCCTTTCCAGCTGTTGCAGAAGTCTAATGAGGTACATGCCGAATGGGGCATTATATTCGATGATTGGTTTAATGAGGGAGGAGTTGAGTGAGATGATGACCTCTCTCTTCCTGGATGCAAAACCCTTGGTAATGAGATGTGCTATATAGGACTTCCTGACCACCATGGCAATGCAGTGGTCAAAGGAGAGGTTGTGGTTAGCCTGTGTCCCCAGATCTCTTATAATGCTTTTAGCATTCAGTGGGCTCCCAACAATGTGGTTATTTGTAGGGAATGAGTTTATCCCAAAGGGGATGGCGATGCATTTTTTGGCATTAAGCTTAAGGCCATGTTTTAGACATCATTCATTAGTCTCAGTGAGGCCTTTCTGTAGGATGTCTACATCACTTGGGGAGTTAATAATGGCTCCCAGCTTGCAGTTGTCTATGAACTTGGTCATCCAGAGTCCTTCTGCATTGGCCTGGACATCTTAGAAGTAGATGCCAAACAGGAGAGGTCTCAGGACCAATTGCTGTGGGACTCCACTCTTGACTGATCGGCAATCTGACTTGGAGTCCGCAATTTTCACACTGTATGTTCTATATGTGAGCCAGTTTACAACACACCTAGTGATATAAGAGTTGATAATCAATATGAAATAGCAGCTATCATGTGCAGGTGTGCTGCTACTGGTAGTGCAGAGCTGTTTAATGAATATAAACTAGAATGCTATCATGTGTGCGGTGTGCTGAAACTGGTAGTGCAGAGTTGTTTAATAAATATAAAATAGCATGCTATCATGTGTGTGGCATGCTAAAACTGGTACACGACACTTCATATAGGTGTTCATGAATAAAGCCCCTATTTTTTTTTTTTTTTTTTGCATTCAGGATAACAGAATACGCCTGTCCTTCATTAACCAGTGGAAGGGTAACAGGTTTTTCTGAAGTTGTTTCCTGACTGTGGAGTGAAAGTGGCCAGCTCTATAGATCATTATACCATCAGTATATAGCCGGAAAGGAATGTAGGGGAAAGGTGGCTGGAAGACAATAAATCAATAAGGAGATAAGCATGGTTAAAAGGACTGACCTTTGTTGAACTCCTGTAGTGAGAGGAAAGGAGGGTGAATTGGAGTTTCATATTCTAACAAAAAATAGTCTGCCTGACATGAAGCATTTAAAACATTGTATGGCTTAATTGCTTATTCTGGACTTGGTTAGGAAGTTAAGAGAAGGTATGTTTACTAGGTTGAATTGTTTGGTTAGGACAATAAAAACTTCCCTACTATGGGGGAAATCTTTCTGCTTTGCACATCTAGCAGTACCTAAAGGTATTCTGTGTAGACCAAAAGAAGTTAATTTCTCCCTATATTCAGCAATGATCAGCCCTGTTATGGAACATCATGCTCCATTTCATATGTAACTCAGATGACATCTCAACAAACTCAATAACCCCCACATATTCCAAGGAAAAAAGGTCTCTGGTCTTAAGAACTTTAGTTATAAGGACAGACTGAAAGCTCAGTCCCTGTACTCTGTGTGTGATAGGCTCCTGACGGGTGATCTGTGCCTTATTTACTGTGTCATTGGAGGTTCTGTGGTCATTGACCTACTATAGGTCAGTAAGTCAAGCAGCACAGCTAAGATTAGAATCAGAGACCTTGAGTCTCCATCAGCTGATAAACAGAATGCAATGAAGAGAGAGCTTCTTCATCCAGTGCCTGTTTAAACAAGGTCATTCAATAGCTCCCTTCAAACTAAACCTGAACAACTGGACTGACACTGTCAAATATACCCCAGGAACAACTGGTATGTGTGCCCTTCAGAAAGGAGATAAAGTCTGAGGGTGAGTATTGAAAAGATATGCATGGTCTTTCGACAAAAATAGCCTTGAAACTTCTATGAATCCTCTGACCTTATCCAGTGCAGTAGATATTGTATATGGAGGGGCTGCAAAAGGTGGTCTTTGCAAAGTGAACTAAACCAGGAGTGAAGCGCATCCGAATTAGTGACAGAATCAAAGGGGAAGTTGTGGGGAATGTTTTTTATATCTTTCAAAGGATAGCTTTATAGTAGAACAATGGAGGGGTAAGGAGATGCTTTGTTCTTTTCAAAGTTCTGGTGGAGATAAGGAATATACAGGTGCATGGAAGATGGGAGAATTCTTGGAGAAAGAAGTGGAAAGGTTTCCTGAGCTGCATGGCCTGTGATCTGGTTTTCTAGATTCTAAAAATTATTTGGATTTGTTATTTTTCTTTTTCTGAGAAGAGTGAAGAGGTATAAATGTATGTCTTTTATTGGGTTTCATTGGCAAGGTTCTTTATATGAGCGAAACTCTCTGGGCAAGTTCAGAAATACATAATGCACTACACAGTCTTGTTTCTAGCACTGCTCAGTGTGTTTTGTGGGAGTAATTGAAGCACCATTGTAGTTCTACAGCGGTATGAAGGCTTCAGCTTACAGCACTACAGCACCCTCACTGGAGAAAACTACAGCAGTCCTGGTGTGTGCGCTTTTCTTCAGAACATTTTGCTGCGGTCAGTCTAGAGGAGAGTTGAGGAACAAAGTGAAAAAAATGTACACCATCTTGTATTGTGTCACAACTGTGTTTCATCTGTGATATATACACACACACACACACATATACATATATATGTCTATACACACACACACACATATACATATATATATGTCTATATATACACACACACACATATACATATATATGTCTATACACACACACACACATATACATATATATGTCTATATACACACACACACATATACATATATATGTCTATATACATACACACATACACACACACACATATACATATATATGTCTACACACACACACACACACACACACACACACACACACACACACACACACACACACACACACACACATACATATATATGTCTATATATACACACACACACATATACATATATATGTCTATATACACACATATACATATATATGTCTATATACACATACACATATATATGTCTATATACATACACCCACACACACACACACACACACACACATATACATATATATGTCTATACACACACACACACACACACACACACACACACACACACACACACACACACACACATATACATATATATGTCTATATACACACACACACATATACATATATATGTCTATATACACACACACACACATACATATATATGTCTATATACACACACACATATACATATATATGTCTATATACATGCACACACACACACACACATATACATATATATGTCTATACACACACACACACACACACACACACACACACACACATATACATATATATGTCTATATACACACACACAAACATATACATATATATGTCTATATACACACACACACACATATACATATATATGTCTATATACACACACACACACATATACATATATATGTCTATATACACACACACACATATACATATATATGTCTATATACACACACACAAACATACACATATATATATATGTCTAAATACACACACATGCACATATACATATATATGTCTATATACACACACACACATATACATATATATGTCTATATACACATACACACACACACACACACATACATATATATGTCTATATTCACACACACACACACACACACACACACACACACACACACACACACACACACACATATACATATATATGCCGATATACACACACACACATATACATATATATGTCTATATACACACACACACACACATATACATATATATGTCGATATACACACACACATATACATATATATGTCTATACACACACACACACACACACATATACATATATATGTCTATATATACACACACACACATATACATATACATACATGTGTATAAAGACACACATACACACACACACACACACACACATATACATATGTGCATGTATAAAGACACACACACACACACACACACACAATCATGCACACACACACACACACACACACACACACACACACACACATATATATATGTGTGTGTGTGGGTGTGTGTATAAAGACACACACACACACACACACACACACACACACACACACACACACACACACACACACACACACACACACACACACACACACACACACACACACATATA
>NC_056737.1:993154144-993214144 GCF_019279795.1 Protopterus annectens | reverse complement strand
AGATTAAATTCATTTGTTAATATAGCCGTTGTTAATTCTTTCCAGTTGGCAAAATAGTTTGGGTTTATTAGGTCTATTGTAGTTTTAAGCTGAGATGCTTTTATATATGTTTTTATTTCTGGGAAGTTAAATCCTCCTTGTTTCCAGGGTCTAATATGATGAGTTACAGCTACTCGATTCATTTTGGGATACCATAAAAATGTTATTAAACATGAGTTTATTTCTTTAAGAATGCAACTTTCAGGAATTAACTGTATTGCTAATGCTACATATAGTATTTTTGGCAATAAGACCATTTTTATTAATTACAATCTGTCTTCAAAAGTTAATATAATTTTGTTCCACTTTTCTATATTTTTTATTGTTTCAATAATGTTTTTATAATTTATTAATATTGTTTCATTTATATTTTTGCATAACACTATTCCTAAATAATTTAGCATACATTCTTGTTTTCCTATGATGGATTTATCTGTAACTTGTAGTTCTTTTTTCTGATTTAAAAATAGAAATTTTGATTTTGATCTATTAAAGTGTAGACCTGAAATCTTATAAAATTCCTCCATTACTTCTTCTAGCTCTCCTAATGACTCTCTGGAATGTGATAGGGTTAATCAGCAAAAAGCATTATTTTAGATATGTACTGGTCATAGACTCCTATTCCTTTTATTCTTGGATTATTGCATATTATTTCTGCAAGTATTTCTATAGCCAAAGCAAATAAAATAGGAGAAAGGGGGCATCCTTATTTAGTACCTTCTGTTATATGGATAGATTCTGAGGTGAAAGGACTTCATTTAATGTAGGCTAAGTTATTAATATATATGTTTTTTTAGTAATAAGATGAAGGGAGGAGGAAATTCAAATAATGCTAAAGTTTTAAATAGATATTCCCAGTTGAGGGAATCAAAGGCTTTTTCTATGTCTAATCCGATTACAAGTGTTTCAATATTTTCTTTATTCACATAATCTATAAGAGTAAGTATCCTTTTAATATTATCGTGTGTGTGCCTGTTATATAACAATCCAGTTTGATCATTATTAATTGTCTTTGAAAGTGGGATTTTCATTCTGTTAGCTAGGATTGACATGAATATTTTATAGTCATGATTCAGTAATGATATAGGGCTGTATGAGGCCCAAAGGTCTGATGGTTTATTATCTGTTAGAATTGGTGTTATGAGAGAATATTTCCATGAGTGTGGTATTTTTGCTTCTGACTGGACTTCTAGCAAAGTTTTATGAAAAAGGGAGATTACTGTTGAAGGGAAGAGTTTGTAAATTTCCGTAATTATGCCATTTATCCCTGGAGCTTTGTTAGATTTACTTTCTTTTATCTTGTCAACAATTTCTTTGTAGGATATAGGTTTTTGTAGGTCTAGCTTTAAGTTTTCCGGAATTTTTTTTGTATTGATAAGGTTTGTATCTAAGTTTATCTGGTTGGTATCTAAATCTTCTTTTTTGAATTGTTCCATATAATGGAACTGAAACCAAAATGCTTCAAGGATGTCTCCTATATCTGATACTGTTTTCCCTTTCATTTCATGATATATACTACTAATGTTATTTGCTTTATATTGTATTTTAATTCTTGTAGACAAGTTATGTAGCTATCAAGGGGAGGTGGCTAATGTGGTTATTTTTAATTTTTCCAAGGCTAGACACATTTTGTGTGTTAGAATTTCATTATATTTTTTATTTAATTCCTATATTTCTTTTTTGACTTCTGGACAATTTTGATTTTTTTAGATTTTGCTGTCAAGAGTCTGGTTTGCAAGTCTAATGATTCAGATTCCTACACTTTGACTTTGTTTTTGTACCAGCTAAGGGTCTTACCAAATAAATACACTTTTAATGAGTCCCAAACCATGACTCTCCTGATTTCTGTTGTAATATTAATTTCAATAAATAATTGTAGCTCTGACAACATCCAGGGTCTGAATTCTTTAATTTTCATGATATAAGATGGAATTCTAGTTGAGAGGATTAAAGGTTTAAACTCTATTTGGAGCTTCATTATCAGAAAGTCATGATCTGAGAAGGGGCATGGAACTATTGAGAAGTTGAGGATTTTTGTTTGTAAATCTTGAAATACAAATATTTTTTCTATGTTGGTTTGTGTTCCAAATCTATGGTCTATATGGGAAAATAATAAGGATTTATCATCTTTTACTTTAAAAGTGTCTATTGAATGAAATTAATCAATCCATCTTTTTAAGGATTTTGAAATAGTTGCTATGCGAAAAGACTTCTTGGTGGTTTTAGAATCTTCTAAGGTACACTTAAAGTCTCCTCCCAGTATAAGATTTCCTTTATAATTATTGGAAATAAAATCTAGGTGTTTTTTAACTGTTCCTGCTCCAATTCCTGGGAACCAATATAGATTAGCTAAGGTCCATATTCTGTTATTAAATTTAATTGTAACAAATGCTAGTAGACCTTCTTTGTCTTCATATTTATAAATAACGTTCGGAGTGATTATGTTTTTCTTCCAGAGGATTGATACTCCTTTTGTCTTTGTTCTATAGGAGGATTGAGCTAAGACTGAATAGTCCTTAGGGTTCCAAATAAAGCTATCATTAGTCTGAAAATGCATTTCCTAGAGAAATACTACTTGTGCCTTATTTAGTTTTAAATATTTTAGTAAGTTTGATCTTTTATTTGCATTATGTAAGCCATTAGTATTTAATGATAAGAATGTTAAATCCATTTTAAGTTATTGTCGGAAGAAATATTTTGCTTTTTTTATTTTGATTATAGTAGTTATACCATATTCTCTGTTAACATTGAATTTTATTTTTTATGTGTGTAAACTTGGGAGTGTAATTTAATGTTCTTTCTTCTTTAAATACAAGTAGGGTAAACTTCTGGTCAGGCGTTAAAAAAGTACTTCTATAAAACATTAATTCTAAAGTATCAAATACAAGTAAATATGAATTTCCCATTAAACATGGAATGAAAGTCATTCCTAATCCAATAGATAAAGATAGATCTATTGGATTATCACTAATACCTTTAACCAACAATATCAACTAAGCTCCATATGTTAAATTATTATATGGAACATTTTCTTAAAAGAAATATGAAATTCTATATTATTCTATTATTGTTCTATAATATTTAATATATCAGGATGGAATTTAGTAGTGTAAACAATTATTAAGTTGACTTAGAAAATATTCAGTATTTAGTTACCCTTAAGAGATCCCAAATATGTCAGATATGTCGTTTTAGATAAATTAAATGCAATAGAGGAGCATACACTAAATAAGCCGACAATAAATAGATTATTACTAAAATAATTTGACTAAAAGGACTTTACAGGAGACAATGAGTGATTACCAATGAAATATGAATTTACTGTAGGTGTGCTGTCTTCCTTTACTTTCCCAATCTTCAGCTCACCAACGTCAACTTACAGTAATGAAAAGACATGGCTTATCAGTGGTATCCTGACTCTGAGTAGAGGTGCCCTACATTCTAGTGTGCAGTGCTTTTACATATTTATAGATTTACAAAGCAGAGTCTAAGAATGAACTATGATCACCCTGACAATTCCCATCCTGCATAGGGCACCTCCTGCTTCCACAATGGGTAATCACATCAGGTCTAGAATGAATGTGAACGTACCTATATGGTAATCAAGACTTACCTTAGGTAAATATTAATCAAATAGTATTTAGAGCATCTTAGAGAGTTCTCGGGGCAGTTAGAATACTCTTAAGCATCTCCTCCCTTGACAAAAAACAGAGATTACCCTTCCCTTTCTTTCCCTTGTTTTAAATCAGTACTAATAAAAGAAATTCAACAAACATAGGTAAACAGAAATAACATTCAGTAGTCTGTCTTGTACACGAATCGCAATCCATTAAACAAGTCAGTGACTAACATTACTTTAGTAAACATTATAAAGACAAATTAGAAATAATTTCCTAGGTCTTAAAATTTTCTCATAAAGCAAAAAGTTAACAATAAGCTATTTTAACTAAAAGTATAAAGCATTTCAAATTTTCCTTGCATGTATACATCTCTACTTATATTGTAGTGTCAGTAGCTGTCTTTGAAATCTGTACAATATTACACTTCTTCAAAGCATTCCTTTTTCAGTTCAGGTTTTGTTTTGTCAAAATGTCAACATTTCAAGGGCACAATTAATATTTAGACTGATGTTTCAAATAAATAACTTGTCAGTTGCCAATTGAGTTAGTTTAGAATGTATGGTTAGTGCAAATATAGCATGTTGCAAAAATAATATGTATTTTTTCATGTACTCTAGAGACTGTCATATGCAAGTGACATATATAATGTAGCATATATAAAGCAGATAGCTTATGGATTCAGATTGTTAAAGTAAGTTATGTTTATTAACCAGGTAGTTTCATTTAAATTCACAAGCAATTTTGGGACATTTCAGTTGAGTTTCCAGGAATGTGTAGTCCAATGTGAGTAATTGAGTCGCCTTTTCTCATAAACAAATGTCACAATTCATTAAACTAAGCAGAGTCTAACATCTGTCTAATAATCATTATAAAGACAAAGAATAGAAATTTCCTAGCTCTTCAAACTTTCTGATATCGCAAAATGTTTGACAGTAAGTTATTTTAACTGGAAGACTAAAACATTTCAATAATTCCTTGTGAATATATATTTTTACTTTTACTGTAGTGTCAAGAAATGTCTGAAATCAATGCATTACTTCACTTCTTTCAAGTCATTCATTTTATAGTTGTTGTATCTTTCAGCTTTTCCCGGTTAGGGGTCATCACAGCAGAACTCCGGTCTGCTAATGATTGGCAGTAGATTTTTACTTACTGAGTTGCCAGCCCTGACGCACAACCTTCATTGAAGGTACGCCCATTCACACATGTTTCCACACAGAAGATGCTCTAGCTGAAAATCGAACAGGACAACGTCTTACTGTGAGGCGACAAAGCTACAGCAGCACCGCCACCACAGTGCAAGTCATTCATTTACAGATTATATTTTGTCAAAATGTCAATAGCATTTCAAGGGCACATTTAATATTTAAACTGTTATTTTAAATGAATAGCTATCAGTTACCAAGTGAGTTTGTACAGAGTGTGAGGTAACTGCAAATATAACATGTTGCAAAAAGTAATATGTATCTTTGCATATGCTCTGGAGACTGACAATTTCAAGTAAAATATAAAATGTAACTTTTACGGTGCAGACAGCTTGTGAAATCAGCATGTTAAACTGAGTAATACTTTTTAATCAAGCAGCTACATTTAAGTGCACATGTAGTCAGTGACCATTTCAGTTGTTTCCAGGAATATGTAATCCTGTGAGGATTAATCATAAAATATATAAAAATTGTCCAATTATGTTTTTATTTTACCTTGTTTAGGTTGTTTTTCATTTTAATAACTAAACATTACTTTTTCTTATTATTTGTTGGGCAGGATTCACGAAGCCTCCGTGTAAGAGTTATAACTCTTACACAGAGGCTGCAGTTAAACGGAGTGATGTCAGCATGCTCTGCATATTCATGAGAGCATGCTGAATCACACCTAAGGCTAACATGGTCCGTGGAAGACAGTAGGGGGCGTGTCCGTAGGCCGAGCCCTGCAAGCGGACACGCCCCCAGAAGAGTAAAATTGCCCAAAGTAAACACCCACGACAGAGGCCATGGAAATGTGAATAAACACAACACAACACATGCCCCCACGGACTATGAACATAAAATATATAAATGAACATGTTATATATTTTTTTTCAATCGTAAAGATGTTTGCCCGCGTGTGTGCTCGTTTGTGTGGGCATGCCCGTAGCTTAGCCACAGTTAGCAGTCAGTGGAAAAGGATATAAGAACTAAATATGCAAAGTAAGCCAAGAAGTAATAGCGTAGCGGTAAAGACGTCGGCGGAAGAGCAGGCATTCATGGTTCGAGTCCCCACACCACCAATTTTTATTTCTAGTAAAATAAGCACGAAACAGGTCCCTGACAAACATGTACACATATAAAATCATAGTTTATGTAAAATGTAATGAAATAGTCCATTTATTTTGAAGAAATGTGAGATAACAAAATAATAAAAGATGCCAGATGTGCCTATAGCTGAGCTACAGTTTAACAAGGTGAGTGCATCTGCCCATAGGTGAGCAGTGGTTTAACAGGTGCAAAATGAGTGCCCGTAGGTGAGCAGTGGCTTAACAGGTGCAAAATGAGTGCCCGTAGGTGAGCAGTGGTTCAACAGGTGCAAAATGAGTGCCTGTAGGTGAGCAGTGGTTTAACACGCTGAAACTATGTGCCCCTAGCTGAGCTGAGTGTAATATGCGTGCTGATAGCCAAATGAGGCGTAAACCAGCATACCCCATTTGCGCGGAGCTGCGCACAGCGCCAACAAGCTAACCGACGGGCAACGTTGAGCAAGCCGTATCAAAACTGCCTTTACACAGACACACCCCTCAGCTTGTCTAGACAGTCATAAAAAATAAAAAGCAGTGGCCAGGTTCGAACCCAGGATACTATACACCATAGTCAAGATACTGAACCACTAAGCCATGACAGTAGTACCTACTAATGCAGTAATAGCAAATATATAGGAATGAATACAAAGTGGAGCATGACAAAGCAGGTTTAGAGAAGTTGATACAATTACAAAATGGCCAATCACAGATATGTGCGGGAAAAACAGCCTATATAAGCCCCATAGGCGGGAATACACAGCATAAACGATTGTAGAACTGACTTGCAGCCAGAATGACAGGAGTAAGTGAGGGTAGTTGCTTTCGAGCACAGAGGTGGGGCATTGAGGAGTCCAGATACATGGTTTGGCTCCTAGTCCACAATCATGAGGCCCAACTCATGCAGGGCCAGGTCCTGTGGGGAGCATATAGGGCTGAGGCGTGGGACCGGTTGGCTCATGATCTCACCAGTGCCACAGGGATTCCAAGGACTGGTGACAGGTTCGTCACAACCATGCGGACCTGAAGAGACGCAAGCAGGACCAATTGAACCTTTGGATCCAGGAGGCCCGGCAAATGCCCAACGCCCCACTACTGAGCAAGTTACATGTAATTATATATGTAAGAATTTAAACTAGTTGATTATATGGAGATGTGTATTCCAATATTACTTCATTTATATTACAGCTGCAGGTGTCCGTTCTGCGAACCGCAGAGCCTATGGCGATAGGCTGGTGCGGTTGCGCCACCAGGCAGGTCAGTAATCCTCTCCCAGTAACTGTAAAGAAATATAAAAGTATGACAGTTAGCAAAAGAGTGCAGTGTAGCCACTAAGTAATATAATGTGCAAGTAACAAGTGTAAGAGTGTTTGCAAGTATTGCTTGATTACAAAAGTGTGTTGCAGTCTGTAATCCAAACAGAAAAATTAAAATGTCTGAAATAAAGTCTGAAATAAAGATGCCCCACCTGTAATATAATAGTACACAAACTGCAGCAGGCTGAAAAGTACAGCTGCAGAAGATGAGCAAATCACATGTGTGAAATATACCCCTGTTGAAATACTGAAACATGACAGAAGTGAGACTGCTGGAAAGGATTGTAATAACTACAGGTAAAACATATCAATAAAGCCCAGAAGTAAGTACCATCCTGAATAGTAAAATGAAAACAAGTGAGAGAGTGTGAGAAAGTGTCATGAATCCAGCAATAAAGTAGTAATAACCCCTGAATAAAGTATACTGCAGTCAGTACAGAATGAAATGCATGTGAGAAGCAAAACCAAACAGTGAAATCTGTTCAAAGTGTTGCTGCAGCTGGAATGTGTATCCCAAAATCTGGATATGTTGCTCTCAGTCTGCAATATGCAAATAGTATGATTGTCTGATATACCAAACATCCACAGTTGTCTATAGCTATATAAAGCAAATGTAGCAGGATGATGTAGCTGAACAAAGCTAGATATGAATGTGTATGAAGAACAATAAAATGTATATTGATGTAGCAGTAACAGTCCTATCACCAAGTTGAAGTAGTTATCATATAGGAAACTGTAGTTAGAACAGTAGTGTGTATATATGTGCAGCTATTAGAAATGTACAGCATATGTATTGGTATTCAAGGTGTTAATATTATTTTCTTCACCCCACCCTATAACCACATATAACCCATTCCACGTGAAAATGGTATGTGCAATCACAATTAACACCCCTGGACATTTGTCCTGTTGGGTCATAAATATTTGCATGTCCGTTGATGCATCTGCCCTGTTCATACATCCAAACCTGATGGCCTGTTGCCATCAATCAACCCTGCATGTTGTTGGACTGTGTATTGCTGTTCAAATTATGCATGTGTTATGCTCGCTGTTCAATGGTGTGAATATCTGGGTGTTTGGTTAATGGGAATACTAATGCATGCTGTTACAACTAATTGTGAATGGTATTATATGTCACTTACCCAAACTGTCATGACATAATGCAAAACATAGGACGACAGGGAAGGCGGGTTCCAGCGGACCCACCTCTCCCACCTCAGCTGGCGAGTGCACCTGGCACTAGTGCCCAGTCTGGACCCTCCTCCGGTGGCCCTGTGCCACCTGCTGGTGGATGTGCTGCAGGGGATGGGGCTCGTCCCCCCTCTGCAAGTGTGGCCGGAGGAGAACCACCACTCACCCTCCGTAGCGTCTGGACTATGGTGCATAGGGAGATCCAGGACTCTGTTCTTGGGCCCCTACACCAGCTTGAGGCACAGGTGGCACAACTTACGGGCATGCCTGTTGCCCGGCCTACACAGCCCCCAGCACAGCCCCGTCCTGGGCAGTGAAGGAATAGTGGCAACTGCCTATGGGTGGGGATATCAGTTCCACTGTTGCCATCTGTGGGCTCATGGGCTCTGGATATCTAAACCTCCGTCCCCGTCAATTGTGTAACCCCACCACACGTGTCATACACCGCCCCTGTATGCGTCTTGTTTGTCTTGTCTGTTGACCTACCCAACCTACCTCCCCAGCTATACCGACTTCCTTCACCTGACATACCACTCTCACCTGAAAAAAAAAAGGGCACTCTGTACCCACAAAAAAATTACGCCCCATACATAGCTGCCCATTCCGCACACATGTCTGCTGGACATGGAAACTATCAATTACAATTGGCTGTACAACAAGTATTATTGTTGTCCTGACACCTCTCTCAGGGGTGGAAGGTTTCAAATGTCACACCAAATTACATACATATGCACAGCTGTTGCTGATGAAGAAATGGGCAGCTATGGGCCTTACCTACATCCCTCCTGGAAATCCCAAGCTTGTTTCCCTACTGTCTTACCCTCTTTGTGACCCCTTTTTCACCACTTTCCTGTCTCCCCATTTTCATTTCTTTCAAAGAAAATAGCGCGGGTGTGCGCTAGAGTAAGCACTGTTAAGCGGTTGTAAGCGGGTGTGCACGTGTGCGTGCGGAGCTAAACGCCAGTGCACATGCATGAGCTCCGTGCAAACCAGCGCTAACCCAGTTACAACTGCTTAAAAGTGCCTTAGTCACTCTGATTGACAGGTCCTGTAGTCAGTTCAAAAGCAAAATAAAATCCCACTGTCAGTCCTGAACCCAGTACCTTGGAAACAGTAGTCTGTATGACCTACCACTAAGCCATGACTCTTATACAAGAACATTGTGCTAAAATAAATTTATCATGTAATAGTAGGAATGAATGTAAAGGGAATATAGGATGTGTAGTACACAAAGCATGCCATTTAGAATTACTGTCAAAACTAGTGGATTTCCATAATAGTAGTGTGTGAACAGAAACAGCCATGCTAGTTGGTAGCTAGTAGGTAATAATGTCAGTTAATGTACATATATAAATGTATGTATATTTACACATATATATATATATATATATATATATATATATATATATATAGTTGTAGGTGTCATTGTGCATACACACTTACTACAGGGAACAGGAGAGAGGAATGGTGAAATGTGAATCTGCAACACAGCCTGAATAATGAGAGAGATACTAACCTTTACACTCACAGAACAGTGTCCACAGCATACCAGCATGGTCCCCGCCCTTACAATCTGAAAGGGCAACACCTATCTCACATACCCTTTTATAGCACTGTCCTAAAATCACAGTGAGAACTGCAATCAGTACACAACTGGCTGCATGCAATTAGCAAATGCTGGCTTACAATTGGTGCAGAGGCCATCACATGGACCTATGCAGATACCTACAAAAGCATCCTGTACTAACACTCCACACATGCAATACGTTCATTGCACTGTCTGGAAGCAGACAGAGGGAGAGAGACAGACAGAGACAGAGACAGAGAGTGAGAGAAAAAAAATACACACGCTACACACTGAGTCTAAGCTATCAGCAGTGACAGTAGCAAGCCGTGTCAGCAGCAGCAGGAAGCAGAAGTAGTGGTAACGCAACCAGCTGCGACAAACACAGGTAATGTAAAGTAGCAGGTTAATAGTCTGCATACTGTGAACCCTCCAAATGTGTCATAGGTCTGTATCTATAGGTATGTCCATGTGATATGTTGTGTGTACGTAGTTCCACCAAAAGGGGATGACTATACATTACATGTCAGTCAGTGTTAGGCCATGATCCTGGCAGCAGTTGTCTGTGCGTTGCCCTCAGCAATGGCTGTAGTGACTGTTTTGAAATGTCAGCCAGGTTCAAAAGGCAGGATCAGCCCATCACAAAGGCAAACTGGCCGTGAACAAGTGTCTGCAGGTACCCAATATCGCTGTATATGCGTCCCATACTGAATAATTCCATAGCTTAGCAGACCAGGCCGGTTATGCTTATGATGTGGTAGTTCCCAGGGTCAGTAGAGGTGCCTCCTTAGTGGTGTGGGACCACTGTTGCTGTATGCCAGTGTCCAGGTACATATCCTGTAGTATGGCCAAGGTTAAATATCAGTCTTATATGTGGTTGTATGTCCTCTTGGAGTGCACATAGCACACATCCAGGGATACCATCAGGTCACAGTGATGCTGAGTGTTCTGCTTTGCTGAGGGCGGCCCTCACCTAGACATGTGAGATGATAGGGAGGTTACATTCAGCTGTGATAAGTATTTCAACTTGTGGGGGAGAAGGAGGGGGGATACGTGCACCGAACCTGTCTGCAAGAATGTTGCCAATATCTGTGTGTTCAGTGAATGTTAAGTAGGTGTGTATTAAATCAGAGCATATCTGAGGCATTTGGTCCATATGTGTAACATAACTGAAGAAGGCCTTGTGGTTATCTATAGTGTTTGTGGCCATTTCCCTCCCAGAGTAGGCCGTGGCCATTGTTATGAGAGACCGTGGCATTACCAGTGCTGACCACAGATGCCTTCCCTTAATGTGAATCTGCTCTGTCCTGCAGTAGCCTCCTGCTATTGTTATACAATCTGCCTCTGGCTGGGGTCCACCGGACAGGATGCCTAACCTTTGTGCATAGGGTCTGCGTTAGAAATGTGTGTGCAAGTTCCATGCAATCTGTGGGATGTCTGTGGTAAGCATTCGCAAAGGGGTCAGCAGTGTGGGTTGTGGCTTCCACTGGCCCAGTGGCCTGCATGGATACCATCTCAGTCCTAAGAAGTGAATAACTGTCTAATCACAGACATATCAAAGTAGTCTACTGTGCTGGTGGTGGTGGTGGGATATGTATATCCAGGCCGAGTAACTTGTGTCCACATCACACTAGTGGATGGCGTTCCACATACAGTACCTTGGTATGAACCCCCAGAGTGAGGTTGTGCATTGGACCTGTCGCAGTGTGCTGACCGATGGGGCATGCTACTATGTTGTATGGAATGTGGCAGGTATTGTTGCACAGGTGTTGGCTGAGCACTGATTTCTGGCCATGTACTTGTGTATCCACCACGAGACACACACATGCAACATATGGGAGTAGTAGTATATCACTACACTTGAGTATCATGTATAGTATGTGTGCCATATATTGCTGACATAGTCTGCTGATATCCTGTTTGTGTTCTCTTCCAGGGAGATGGCGTGTCAGTGTAATCCCGCCTACTCTGCAGCGGAAGATGAGGAGATACACCAGAGCCTGGTGCGGGAGTATGACAAACTGTTTTCCCGCACCAGCCAGAATCAGCAGGAGAGGGCTGCACTGTGGCAAGACCTTGTCCGTAGGGTAAATGACATTGGCACGCATAATAGGACATATGAGCAGGTACGACATCACTGCAGTGATTTAATCAGAAATGTCCGTCAGCGTGCATCGGATATCCACAGGCAACAGGTTGCCACAGGAGGTGGGGTGGCCACACACACCCCTTCCCTCACCAGATTGGAGGGGCTACTCCTAAGTGTTGTGGCTCCAGCCCCGGAACAGCAACAGCAATACACCTGCATCATGATGGAGGCTGGATCCACACAGCAGCACGACATGGAGCATGCAGGTAATATGCCATATGTACACTTGACTGTTCTGTACTCTGTTAGTTTATGCATGTGTAAGGTGTGTCCGTGGTATGTAGCTGTCAACATAGTATCTAATTGTGCATGTGTGATATTGGCAATATCAGCAGCTGACGTGTGAAAGGCAACTGGTGTACTACTGCACTGTATCATATGCAGTATCAATGGCACAGTTGTGCCCACTGACATTAATCTCCTCATTTCTGCAGGTCCCTCCGGGGTTACAGCAAGGCAGGCCATCCATGCTGGTGAGTGTGTTTAACAATACCTATAATAGTCCTGATAGTGCTAGTAATACTAGTGTAACTCAGTAGTGCTCTGTGTGTATACTGCGGGGTGTGCATGTGTGCATGTGTGCAGGTGTGCCTGTGTCCATGTGTGCATGTGTGCATGTGTGCAGGTGTGCCTGTGTCCACGTGTGCATGTGTGCATGTGTGCATGTGTGCATGTGTGCATGTGTGCATGTGTGCCTGTGTCCACGTGTGCATGCGTGCATGTGTGCATGTGTGCCTGTGTCCACGTGTGCATGTGTGCATGTGTGCATGTGTGCCTGTGTCCACGTGTGCATGTGTGCATGTGTGCATGTGTCCACGTATGCATGTGTGCATGTGTGCATGTGTACATGTGAATGTGTGCATGTGTGCATGTGTGCATGTGTCCACGTGTGCATGTGTGCACGTGTGCATGTGTGCATGTGTCCCTGTGTGCATGTGTGCATGTGTGCATGTGTCCACATGTGCATGTCTGCATGTGTGCCTGTGTCCATGTGTGCATATGTGCATGTGTCCATGTGTGCATGTATGCATGTGTGCATGTCTACATAAGTGCATCACTGGTAACATTGTGTGGACACTGTAAACTGTGTTTCCTGTCTTCCTCCCACAGGTTCTGGTGCTGCTCTGGTGTCCTGCAGCAAGGAACCTGAATCTGGTGCCACAGGTACTGGTAGTGATGATATCTGTGTAATGGTACAGGAAGGTGTGTCAGGGTCCGCAATTGGTCAGCCAATTGACAGTACACAGCTGTCAACCCCATCATTGCGCACAGTCATCCTGACAGTACATCCTCTGTCACCATTGTCCCTAGGTGATGGACAGGATACAGTGGGCATTGACCAGGGTAATGTGGTATCTGTGGCACATGCTTCCCCACACAGCAGTCATGGGCAGGGTCCTGCGATGGTACCACACAGACAGTTGCCCATGGGTTCTCGTGGGAGCATCCGTGGGCATACTGCCTACTGATAGACGTGCCCAAAGAGGTCTGTCAATCTCAGCTATGTTTCAGGCTGTCATGCAGGCACAGTCATGTATGGAAAGGTACACCAGACAGGGTCTGAGGGAGCTGAGAGCATGTCGCACAGCCATGACTGACAGTATGTGTGACATCGCGGATGCTATCCGTAATTTCACCGATGTCATAGACAGACGTTGTGGGGACATATTACAGCAGTTCCACAACCAAATGTCCATGAACCAGGGCAATGGTGGGCGGTTGCGGCGTTGACATGGCCGTATGCCAGCAACAGCAGCAGCTGGCAGTCGGCGCAGACGACAACAGGCCCGGGCACGCCCCCATAGTGCCAGCAGCAGCCCCAGCAATGCTGGGTCTGTGCTGTCATCGGAACGCCCCAGTAGACCACATGCAAGTGGCTCCGGACAGTCCCAACAGGGACCTGTGTCCAGTCAACACACTCCAACTTCTGATGACAGTACCCAGTCTGGCTTAGTACTGGATACGGTCCGTAGCATCCCTGCCAGGCGCAGGTACCGTGTCCGTGCCCACAGACACTGATCTGTATGACCTGCCAGGTGCAGTCTGTGGCTGTCCACAAACCCCTGTATATGGCAGCCATAAGGTGGAACTGTGTGCGTGCATACACACATGCGAAATGTTAACACCTAGGGCTACCACATACACGCACACACTGCACCAACAGTGCCCCACCCTGTACTGCTGTCCCTCACCAACACACATACACACACATGTCAATTGGTGGTATCAGTGGCAGACTCAGGCATACCTAATTCACACCCTGTGCATATGATGACACTATGCCACCTGCTGCAATCTCCAACATCATTGCAGGAACAGGTAAACACATTGCTGATGCACAGGGTGACTACATAGAAATGTATTAGTAGTATCATGTTGGTAACAGTACAGTGTGCTGATATGACTGTGTGTATATCCCAGCATGCCTGATGCAGTAACCGTATGACTGTCCTGAATTGTTATCTGCACCCATAGTACGTACCAAAGTGTAACAGCTGCACATTATTGAATTCCGGTGGTAAGGATGTCAACAGATAGCCACATACATGGGTAGCACAGGGGGGAAGCTAATGCAAGTAGTGATATGCAATGATGGACATGTACAGTAATGGTGTCAAGTTGCCCACAACGACTATGCAATGTGGATGTTTGTGCATGTTGATATGTGTGCAGTACCAATGTAATCCAAATCACAATTAACTATGACATATTATCAGTTCTACCATGGGCATCTGCGCTGTGCATTCCTGGGTACATGTTGATAGTGCCTACATATTTGCACTGTTACCTACTTTTAGTGTTACCCCTTCTTTGTTGTACAATGAACTACTTCCAGCCCTGCTTACTGTAGCTTTGTTTGCATGCATGTTCGCTTGGGGTTCCCTGGAACACTGCTTCTACCTGCAATGCAGAGTTACAGTGCTTCTGTGGACTCCTAGTGACATCTGCATAGCGTACGATACGTATGTCAAGTTTACACATGACAGAACGTCACTGTCCGTCCTGTTTGCATGTATGTTGCCTGTGACACATTGCACATGTCTTACCTGGCATTTACCCATGTGTGCAGTCATATACGCCAGTGCTATGAAACAGTAGCAGTACACCCACATATACACACCTTCAGTATGTTGTTCCCCATTGGCCCTATGTGTTGGTACTCACCATGGCAATCACACTACTAGGGTAGCATGTGCAAAGGTAACCTGTGAATCACCCCTATGGTCCAGTTGTGGTTTATGTGAGTCATGTGGCAATGTCACAGCTGCCACATGTATGCAGTCAACCATCACCCTTGGCCAGGAACGTACAACACATGTGTGGGATGACACCACATAGCCAATCTGGGGACTGAGCTCTCTGAAACCAGTAATGCCATACCCTGTCAGGTGGCATGTCATACTACAGTGACTACAATACAAGTCAGACATAGACACGCACTGACAGCATGCTGAACACACTGGGGCATACGTGGGGACTCAGAATAGCATCCTGCCTGAGCATCACACACCTCCGCAGCTGGCACACAGGCATATGTTACGTTGGAACAGAGCACATGCCACACATGGCACACACATCCCATGTGCCACACACTCACAGCCTGTAGGGCTACACAACACACCTGCTACAGATGTGTCAGGTACCTGTCTTGGGCGCTGCAGTGGGGTCCCGCTCAACAGGCTGTATATGGTGATGGTCACAGTGATATGCCTCAGGGGCACTATGGTCCACCACAAAACACATGCATACAGGTCAGTCAGAGGCATGGACACATATGATTCAGTCACTGACCATGCCACTATGGATGACCTGAGACATACCTCCCTGGACTACATGATAGGGAACATAGAAGGGATCTCTCAGCATGTGGCACGGGCCAGTATGAGCCTGATCTTGGTTGCCAACATACCCTCACCAGGTATGCCACCACTATATGTAGGAAGGGTGTTGTATGTCTACATTCTGCTCAGTCTCCAATGTCATTCATAGGGTATCCGCTGGCTGTCAACGTGTGCTTACATGCTAGGGAAGCCACAATGAACTGCAAGGGGCAGCTTGCACGTGACACCCATGGCCCAATGTATATTGGCGAATCTCCTTGATACACACATACTGCCTTATGCTGCAGGACATGGATTACATAGCCACCTCCGCGGGTATCACACAGGTTAGGACACTAACAGTGCTGCTACACAACACCAGCAGTGTACACCGTAAGATGCATGTACTGGACACTGTCCTCAGTACAGTGAACTGCAATGTCTGTGCAGTACCAGAGTCCTGATTCATGGCTCACAGGTGCAACCCATCACTGCCAGGTTATGCCTCATACCATGTCTGTCGTCCCCTACACATGTAACACACATGGACAGGGGGGTGGTATCCCAAGGCACCATAGATACACACACCTCCAGGTTGTTGGTACAGCACAAAGCTTCAGGGCCTATTCATGTGCAGCTAACAGTGTGTCGGACTGCCATCTGGTTCATAGCCTGGCACACACAACCCTCCCATACACAGGAAAACCACCTATCCTCCATAACAACACTGGCAATATGACAGTCTCAAGAACTGTCTTTATATGGCTGGACTGCATCCAGCCAAACATTGTGCGTGAGCATTACTGTAGCTAATACACACTAGTTGAAGGGTTCCCAGCATGTGGTCACTGAATTGCAGTGGAATGACATGTTACCACTCCCACAACAGGTGGGAACATGCAGCACCTGTACATCGACTACATGTAGGCCATATGGCCCAGACCAGATGTGTATCCCCTGCTGTAGGTATTTTACCATATACACCCACACTATATAGACACATACCGCGTGCGGCCCCTGCACAGTAAGACACAGTCATATTGTTATGCATTGCAAATACCATTTATCCACTCGAGACATGTGTCAGACATGGTAACTACTGCAGGTCACAGGTATTTATGTGTATGTGTCACACACATACATCATGTGTGCAATGTCATTGCTGGTTTAGGCAATGGCATGCATTGTTATGCACAAAGACCCACACAAGGTCATAATGTGTGACAGCCACACGTGGCAGTTGTGGGTTACCAAAACATACCTATCTGTACTCTGACAATGGTAATAGATCCAGTAGCAGAGCGTACTATTGGCATTACTGGCCAACTAGCCCTGTTTGGCTGTGCTGATAGTGTGGTGACATCCTCTGTGTTTACTGGGGGAATATGCAGCATCTGGTGTATTGTAGTATTTGCCAAAAGGATCTGTTCTCTCACACTTGCATTTACACACACCCTACTACCCCCCCCCACACACACACACCCCTACCTAACTAAGTCACGACACGTGAGAGAGACGCATTAGTGAAGTGCACTATTCAGATTACTAGATGGTTCCTCTTCTCTGACTGTACTCATAGGGTGCTGACATCATCAGTGTTTTGAAAGGGTAATGTGCATCAGGTAGTGTGATCTCCTGATTGCCAAAACTAACATGTTTTTCATACAGAATTGCACACACACAAACTCCCCACATCTAAACACACACACATGCCATTTGCAGGTTTCAAACTCCTACCGAACTATATTATGACACTCGAGAAAAACGCATTAGCAGAGCACGCTATTTGAATTACTGGGAGGTTTCTCTTCTCCTGCTGTACTTATAGGGTGCTGACATCATCCGTGCTGAGATAGGGGAATGTGCATCCTGTAGAGTGCTTTCACAGTTGCCAAAAGGGAGATCTTCCTCTCACAGACTTTCACACACACTAACCCCCCTCCACACACACTGGGCAGTTGCAGGATTCAACCCCCTACCTAACTATGTTATGACACTCATGACAGATGCATTAGCAGAGTGCGCTTTTCGAATTATTGTGAGGTTGCTCTTCTCCTGCTGTACTTATAGGGTGCTGACATCATCCATGCTGAGACAGGGGAATGTGCATCCTGTAGAGTGCTTTCAGTTGCCAAAAGGGACATCTCCCTCACACAGACTTGCACACACACTAACCCCCTTCCACACACACTGGGCAGTTGCAGGATTCAAACCCCTACCTAACTATGTCATGATACTCGAGACGGACACATTAGCAGAGTACACTATTTGCATTATTGGGATGTTTCCCTTCTCCTGCTGTACTTATAGGGTGCTGACATCATCAGTGTTTAGAAAGGGGAATGTTCATCCTGTAGTGTGTTCTCCTAGTTGCCAAAAGGGATATTTCTTTCACACAGACTTGCACACACACTGAGCATTTTTGCAGGATTCAAACCCCTACCTAACTATGCTATGACACTAGTGACAGACGCATTAGCAGAGCGGCGCTATTCGAATTACTCTGAGGTTTCTCTTCTCCTGCTGTACTTATAGGGTGCTGACATCATCCGTGCTGAGATAGGGGAATGTGCATCCTGTAGAGTGCTTTCACAGTTGCCAAAAGGGACATCTCCCTCACACAGACTTGCACACGCACTAACCCCCCTCCATGCACACTGGGCAGTTGCAGGATTCAAACCCCTACCTATGTTATGACATTCAAGACGGATGCATTAGCAGAGTGCGCTATTCACATTACAGGGAGGTTTCCCTTCTCCTGCTGTACTTATAGGGTGCTGACATCATCAGTGTTTAGCAAGGGGAATGTGCATCCTGTAGTGTGTTTTCCCAGTTGCCAAAAGGGACATTTCCCTTACACAGACTTTTACACACACAAACCCCACTCATCCACCCACACACACACTAAGCATTTGCAGGATTCAAACCCCTACCTAACTATATTATGACACTTGAGAGAGACTCATTAGCAGAGCGCACTATCCGAATTACTGGGCATCTGTTTTGCACCTGCAGTATTTATAGGGTGCTGACATCTTTATTTCTACAGAGGTATGTACATGTAGTACTACCTGTCAGGTGGGGGATAGCATATATATGCATTTGCAGCCACCTACGTCAGGGTCAGATATGCACATCGCACTGGCAGGTTATGTTCTATATCATGCTTTGTGACCACAGGACCTGTAACACACAACACAACCAGTCCAAAACACCACACCCACATCCAGGACACACACTTAGCTTTCCTGGGAACAGTGCCGGGATATGCATGTGTTCACATACACCATTCCAGTTGTTAACATCAGGTACAGGCATATTGTGTGTGAGAACTACTCAGGCCTCTACCACTTTACCCTACAGCCACTACAATTTGTGGGTCCATGTGCTATGGCAGAACCACACACCACAGCCACATGGGGGAATACATATTGCACCTGTCCATCTGCAACATGGGTACTCACTGTTCCACACCAGAGGTAGACCACCATTGTTGATATCTGACCATACCCACCTTTCCCTGGACATCCATATCCCATCTCCACCCCCAGGCAAGGTTGTCACTGCACACAAACTGTATTTAGCACAAGCAGACTCTACAGTTATGAAGACTGGGGTGGACGACTTCAGATGACCCATGCTGGGGGACTATACTGGCCACTCAGCATAATCCTTGACAATTGCATTCTATGAGCATGTGTATGGTTTGCATTGATCATGCTATCCCACATATACCCATGACTGTTCCACAACAAGACACCTGTCAGGTGTACACCAGCCATATATGAGCCGTACAACAGACAGAGTGAGCTAATACATTGCAGAGCTGTAGCCCACAGAGGGAGGACATCTGTGAACAGTTCCGGCACGGCACTTCATTCACACATAATCATCACAACACAGTGTTGACAGTGGAATTGTCCAGAGAATGCAGATAGGGCTCCCCTCAGTCTGTTATTGACGGCCACTTACTGTTAGAGATCCTCAGCATCCCTCTTCCAGCACACACCGAAAACATGGCTGTGGCTTAGCACATTCAAACCCTGGGATCTCCACTGTGCCCCTGCTTGACAGAGGCACAGCTCACTAGCCTCACATGTTGCCTTATGTGACCTACTTTACAGTGGCACAGTAGCCTACTGTACTGGGGATGCAGATGCCAAGCACACTCTGGCTGAGCTGTCATTCCCTAGGGCAACAAGCCTAGTATTGACCTCTACACCCATATGTTAAATTGTCAGATGCACAATATTTGTTGTGCTGTTCTACTGTTTGCAGGTCTTTATTGCCATAGCATTCCCTGTTCCTATGACCAACTTGTGTATCTGTGGAAGATGTTTGCATATGACGGCTATCCACTATATCACTTATGTCTCTGTAGTCATTTACTGTGTGCACTGGGCAGATTGCTGTGTTGTGGTTGGTTCCTGGAATGACACGTAAAAATACCAGATATGTGTGGCCAACTGCTAAACGGAGATATGGCCCAAGTGTGTGAGCATGTCCAGTTCAGCCTTTCCATGGCATGTTGTCTGACATATGCCTCATTTATCAAAGTGTGCGAGCATGCCCAGTGTGAGCTTTCCATATGTTGTACTCTGAAGTCCACCACATATTTGGGTGTGTGTGAACTTCAACAATATCTCACGTTTATGGTTGTGTGTTGGGTGTCATGTTGTGTACTAACTGGCCAACTGCTTCATGTCTGCCACAACAGGGATTATACTGTGCCTGCAGGGATTGCATGGGATACTTTGCAGACAGTTGTCAACATACTTTCATAATGACCTAACACTGTAGTACCGTATAGTGTACTGGTTCAGTACTTTCACTGTGGTGGACAGTATCCTGGGCTTTAGTCCTATAACTGCTTGACATCTTCATAGTGAGCACAACAGACTGGGTAGGGGCCAGTTGTGCACATATGACCATGTTGCATTATGTTCAGATATGGACTACCTACACCAGGCTTGTCCAACATTGGTAGTGTATTCCACAACATGGGTGGATATTGGCAAACACTAGCGATGTTCCCTAGGCCATTTCTGATGCTAGTCACAGGGTGTGTTTGTCCTTCGACACACATTGTAACTGGAGTTTGCCATGACATATGTCATGGTTAGTATACTGTGCCTCCATCTACCTCTGATATAACAGTGATACCCAGGGTTAGCCTACCATCTCCCATCCACTCATCAGGATTCCTCTTGAGGGGTGTCGATAGGTGACTCTCTGGCTGACCTGTACCGGGAGTTTACTGAAGAGTTGGGGTGCCTTCTGTGTTATGGATCATTCTGTACAGCTTGTCCTATGTATGTCAGTGCTGGGTTTCAGGTCTCTCATGTGCATAGCTCACTGCCATTCAGATTGTACAAGGTGCAGCATGTTCATTGATTCCAGGTTGGACATGGCTTCATACATCAGGCACAGCTTGCCTGTAGCTGGTCAGTATGACAGTGTGTGGGGCTGCAGTTTGTTTACTCAGGCAACACATGGCATCTGTTCATGCTCTTTGCTACTCCTGGTGGGGTACTGTTGTGGACTTTACAGTTGATGGAGGTGTCTGCTGAGGTATATCCCACAGGGGCTATTGTAGTCAATTGTGATGCTGATGAAGGATGACTGCAGAGCCACAGTGACCTCCCCTTATCTACATCTGACAACCTTCATGATTAGGTGGGTATATAGTATGTTTCTGCGAACACTACAGCCACATGTTTGTCCAGTGCAGGATATCTATCACCTTTTATCCCCAGGTCTCTCATTACATGTTAGGTACGTAATGGGTTAACACCTGTGTGGTAATTTGTGGGCCCTTACTGTATATCCATGGTGGTTGTCTATACACAGTTCTGCAATTAGCTTGCTGACATGGCTATGGCTCCAGTTGTCTGTTTGTAGGTGGCCCTTTTGTGGGTTGCTTGTGTCAGCTGGGGGTCGGATATGGTGGGCTGTTTGTACTCCTCTGCATACATGTTCAGTCACAGTCCTTCCATGTTGGCCTATACCTATGGGACATATATACAGAATGGGGGGGGCCCAGGACCAGGCCTTGTGGGATGCCACTCATATCTGCTTTGTAGTCTGACATGGATGCAGCATGTCTGACCATGTCAGTTCTGTCCTTGGTCTGGTTTGCAACCCCTCTACTGACATAGAGGTATATATTTAAGCTGGTGAACATATCCATACTGAACTCATAGGGTATTGTCTAGAAGCATATGCACGGTCCAGCTACGCTGTGTGGACCACATTGCCCTCATCAATGACCTTAATGACTGCTTCAAATGGGTCAAACATGTTTAGGGGCAGGATCTGCAGTTACAACAGCCACACTGTGTAGGGTCCAGTATCAGTAGGTCCACAATAGCTTTATGTCTGCGGTACATACTGATCCTTTCCATAGCTGTGCAGACCAAGCTTATCAGGATCCTGGGGTGGTAGTTTGCAGTATCCAGTCAGGTAACACCTTTGTTGTGAAGGACCACTGTTGTTGTACACTGCTCTTTGGGTACATATCCTGTGGTAAGGCTGACATTGGGCAGTAGTGTGATTTGGCATTCCATTATTCTTGGAGTCCATGTTGGCCTCAGCCCAGGACACCATCACATACCTTTGCTGCTGTGTGTTTTGCTTTGCAGATGATGGCTGTTCCCTCAGCATCTGCAATGTCAGGGGACCAGCAGTCTGCTGGGATAGATATTTTGCATTCTGGGGGGGGGGGGTTGCACTGCACCTGTCAGGTTGTATGTTAGCAATATGTGTGTGTGTTTGGTATGTTGTTTGTAATATCTGTGATTCGGAGCATATCTGTGGATGCCCAACATGGTTCCTACCATCAGTTAAGTAAGCCTTGTGATTATCCTTAGTGTCCTGTACAATTTGTATCTTCATAGGTTCATGGGTTCATACTAGGCTATCCACCCTAGGGCATTAGTAAGCCTAGCCAGAGTGTGTGTGTCTTTCGCCGCCCCTTGCTATGTGACTATTATGGCCATTTATGAATTTCTTTACTGTGCCTCTGTCTGGTCGCGACACAGTGAAGACCCCCAGTATACATGTACGATCATCCATCCACTTGGCAATATTCCTGTTGAGGGGTGTCAGTGAGGGGCTCTGCCTAACATGGATTGGGATCCTGTTTCTGGGTGTGGGGAGCCTCTGGGTTATGTATCTGTCCCTCCAGCACATCCTATTTCATTATGTGTTGAGGCTGACATCTGTCACTCTCACAGCTCCAATGACTTTGATTTCCTGTGGTGGAGCATGTCCATTACTCCTGTGTTGGACATGGCCTTGTACAACAGACATAGAATGCCTCTGTGTAGGCAGTCTGTGACTGCATTCAGCTGGGGTGTCTACAGCCAGGCAGCATATGACATATATTTCACACCCTTTATCCTCTTGGGGGGGTAACTATGAGGTCTTCTGAACCGCTGCAGGTGTCACGTACGGTACATCCCATATGAATCATTGTACTTGATTATGGGTCTGATAAGGGAACAGTACAGTGGCACAGTGACCTCTGTTGATGTAGATGTGAATCCTTTCATGATACGGTGTCCAATATCCACAATCTTCCTAGCCACATTGGCATTGTGAGTGTCACATGACAGATTACTGTCGACTTGTGTCCCTAGGTCCCTGATTACTCCTTGCATACATAATGGTTTGCAACCTATGTGGTAATTTGTGTGTACCTTGTCTGGTATTTGGTGGGACATTCATACTGTCCAGTGTCTTCAGGATGTCTGGGTGGAGTTCTTGTGTGTGAGAGTGTGGTCTGTCGCATGCTACAGACTGTACAGCAGTTTTGACTACACTTAGGTGCACATGGGTGGTCTCCGCTGCTTTGTGCATTGTCAATTACCTGGCCGTATGGGTGTCTGTGCTGCATATGGATACTCCCCCTCCTTTGATGTTTTGGTCCAGGTGTTGGGGCCATAACGCATGATATGTGGTATAACCTGGTAGTGCTGGTGTGCTATCACTAGGCTTGCAGCAGGCTTCTGTCACTGCACAGACATCGATATTCTCCATACTGGGAAGTGCCTCAGGGGCATGCATATTGCAGTTTACATATTTGGCATTGGTCAGCATTACCCTTATGTTTCTTACCACTTATGTTTTCTAGGGTGGTGGGTAGTCTTTTTGGCCTTGCCTACATACGGCTCTATGGAGGTGGCAAAGGCCTTATCCAGTATCCAGACGCACAGGAGTAACAGGTGCAAGCCATCCCTGGAACAGCAGCATGGCTTGTCATGCTTGACATCTCAAGCAGACAGACATTAGACCCTCTTGGACTGACAGCTGTAACTGTGCCACCTGTTAAACATGATCATTCTGTGTTTGTACTGTGGCATCATTCTTGGTGAGGGTTGGATGCTGCACATGGCCAGTGTCATAACGGCCTGGGGTACATACTCAGAGAGCTCATCCATGTCTCTTTTCATGTAGCCCAGGGAGGTACATCTCAGGTCATTCACACCAGCATGGAAATTGAGTGCATCATATTTCTGCTTGCTTTGGGGTGACCTGCGTACTTGTGTTATGTGGCATATTGTGGCAGCCTACAGGCAGCTTACTGTACCCTTTCCCTTGTTCAGTCTGGTGAGTGGGACAGCAGTGTGTCTGCCTATACAGACACCTATTACAACTGTATCAGGCATGTTGTTTCTCCTTCTGGCCTGTGACTGTTTGGCACACCAGCTTTGTGTACTATGTGTTGCACGTGCTATGTTTGGAGGTTGTGGTTGCTTGTGATCTGCTTTGGAGGCTTCTGTTGGTGTGGTGTGTTTGTAATTAGGGCCTCCGGGAATGTTTTTGTGTGTTTATGTGTTTGGTTTACAGTTGTGGTAGGTCTATGTGGGACTGGGTTTGCGGTGTATGTGGTTACCTTCTCCTCCTGACTAGTTTTGACAGTACTGAGTTGGGGGAGCTCAGCCTCTGGTTTGGATACATGGTTGCATCTATCACAAATATTTGTATTTATTGGGGGGAGTTGTGGTTGTCTGTGTACTTGGGACAGGTGTCACATTGCCTCTGGATTCACAGATTCTACTTGTTGTGGCTGGCCTTAGTGGATTGTATGTGTGGACATATGTTATTGCCATACTACTGATCAGTGATTACTTCCCTTTTTATGTTTGCTCTATCATGTGGTAGCTTCCTCATTCTCTTGCATGTTTGGTAATGGCTGGAGTCCAGCATGCCAGATGCCTGCGTGTATGGCATTGTGTCTTGTTGTTATTTGTAATTGCATACGCCAAGCATTCCTGGCTGTGTTCATGGAATACCTGTTTAACATGTTCTGCGGTGTGTCCCATATTCTGCACTTGCACAGGCCTTTCGTGGATTCCACATCGGTTTGGAGGGGTGCAACCTATGCTTTACACATGTTTTTCACTGTGGTTTTCTGGCCAGGGACTGTGGTCAGGATGTGTATATCCAGTGTGATTACTCTATGGTCTGGTCTTACCAGTGAGGGATACACTTCTCATCTTGCCATCCAGTACACATGTTGCTGATTATCACATCCAGTATGCTTACCCCTCTTGTGGGAGTGGTACGTTGTTCCTGGGCATTTTGGTTTATGGATTCTGGGAACTTTTCTCCGACTGTGTTGGTGCTAGTATAATGCTCCCGGTGTATGTCTGGGTATTTTCAGTCAAGCAATATAATGTGGTTTGGGGGGCTTGATATATTCATGTATTCCAACATAGGCCAGGTGCAGTTCCTGGTATTAGGACAGTAGTCTGCAGCAGGCTATATACTGGGAGGCGGTTTTAGCCATTGGTATTTGACCATGGCTAATCCATGCTGCTTCTTGTTGTGGTACCAACATGGGGGTGTGGTTATCCTTGACATTTACTGCTAGTCACCCTCCTTTTGTAGCTTGTTCCATGTTTTGCGGCTGTACAGCAGAGTATGAGGTGTGACCTGGTAGTGTTAGGGTGCTGATGTGAGCCTTGACCCAGTTCTCTATTACAGGACTGATATCTACATTCTCCATACTGTGTGCATTTACACTGCACACATCTTGCTGTTTAAACTTCTGGCATTGGGTAGCATTACATCTAGGTTCCTATCCCTTGTGGTACCTATGAAGGTGGGTTTGTGTTTTGAGACTTACCTATTCAGGGCATGCTGTGGGTACTGACAGCCTTTGCCAGTATCCATGGGGCATGGACTGATAGGTGCACACCACCCCTAGCAGGTGGTGCACCATGTCATGCTCCGCATGTCTTCCCAGCCTGAAACACATTGGCTCCCCTTTGACTAACTGCATTACTTCAGCCAGTTATTGCATTTGATCATCCCATCGTCATTTTGTGGCTTCATGCTTGTTGAGGGTGGATGTTAGTCAGGGTGCTCAGGTGTGTATATAGTACATGATGTTACATTACTTAACACATGGCATTCATGCCTCAGGTGGTGCTTCAGGGCTGCCTCTGTCGGATGCGCATATTACACTTCCCTGTACATGTTTGTGAGCAGGTCATGTAATTTTAGGCATCCATGTTATTATTTGAGTGAGTCAGAGGGGGTATCATTTCCAGGGTTCCTACTGAGCCAGTGTATGTGCTATGCGTTGCCTCTTTGCCAAGGCCAGGGCATACTGGGCATGCCTCCTTCTGCCTACTGGGGCAGGCTCAGGTTGTTCCTTCTCCGAGTCACGCTCTTCCTGTGATGGCCTTGGCAATGGTGGGGGGCTTTCTGGCCCAGCCCTATGCTGGTCCTGCTGCAGCTGTTTTCGCAAGATCATATTATGTAGCATAGCACATACCATGACAATTTGGGTACATGTAGTTGGTGTGTACTGCAAGGCTCCACCAGATGTGTCCAGACACCGGAACCGTGACTTCAGCAGCCCAAACACACGCTCTATTACATTACGTGTTTGTGCATGTGCCTCATTATGGCGTTCCTGTTCAGGTGTGTGTGCGTTTCTGATGGGTGTCATCAGCCACGGCTCCAGTGCATAACCTGCATCCCCCACTAGGTGTCCGTGTGGGATGTCCCCATTGGCAAATGTCTGGTACAGCTGCGTCAAATGCCAGATGTGGGAATCATGGTAACTCCCTGGGCAGCCAGCACACACATTCATTATTATGCCCTGGGCATCACACACACCCTGGCAGTTGATGGAGGGGAAGCCCTTGCAGTTAATGTAGGCCCTACCCCGCTCACCGGCTGGTGCTTTGATGCATATGTGCGTGCAGTCTATTGTACCCACTACCTCAGAGTATTCCGCTATTTGCTGGAAGAGATGTATATTGCTGGCCAATACCTCACGGGCATTGGGGAAATATACATGATCACCGACATGTGCTGACATGGCATCCAGGAACTGGTGCAGTACCCTGGAGGCTGATGCCTGTGATATCCCCATCATATCGCCAGTTGGTCTCTGGAAGGTACCTGTTGCTAGTATTCTTAGGCCAACACATACCTTGGTTTCCACTGGGATGGGTTCCCCTCTGTTGGTTCTGTGTGTGAGGTGTGGCCTGCACAGCTCAACTATTTGCTGCAGGAGCTCTCTGTCCACTCTATAGCGCTCTACTATCTCCAGCTCATGTAATCCATGGTAGGTGACCCTGGGCCTGTACACTCTTCTCCGTCTCCTCAGTGTGGGCTGTCTGGCACCATCTGCATTGCCACCACCCTCAGCAAGTTGCCTATGTCTCATTATGACAGCTATGGCAGCCCCTAACATTTCTGCTCTGAGTGAAGCTTTTTCAGTTTTCACTTCTATTAGCTTACTCCTGTCTTGCAGTGTCTCTTAAGAGAAACATCCTGCACTACTGTTTGCAGAGTTTTAAGTGCTGGGCTGGGCTACTATTCTGCCTGTGTAATTGCCTGCTTCTACTTGTTTTCACCTGCTAGCTTCAGCAGTATTCCCTGCTAGCTTCCTACTAATTCTGTTGCTTCCTTTTTCCTTTCTGTTTCCTCAGGGGGGAGCAACGTGCATACCAGCAGAAACACGCTCACAGTGGCTTACACATGCACACACGTGCTTACACGGTTCAGAATCTACTTATTCGGGTTAAAACGTGCGCACACCCGCGCAAACTGTGTTACAAGTCTGCCAACAGCCTCCTACATGCTCAGCCTGCCCTACACATGCACACACCAGCGCAAACAGTGTTAAACATCTACCAACATGCTCCCACATGCTCAGTCTGCCTTACACGTGCACACACTGCCCTACTCGCGCTTCATGGAGCGCACACGTGCACATGCACGCCCAGCAAGAAACTTTAGTGTAAGTAACAGTGTACACCTTCCATTTCTTGACTTTCCCACACTTATCTTGTGGCACTCCTCTTTCCCTGATCTGTGTCTGTCATCTGTCATGTAACACTGACCTCCAATGAACTGCATTTCTTTCTACCATTCCCCCCTGTGATGTCACCTATCTCCTACTCTATTCCTCCCCCTTATGTATCTCTTACACTACTCAGACTGTGCTCATTTGCTATGTGACTGTGAGATTCAGTATCCTAACCCTCATTTACATGAGATTGCCTACTAATGCTTAGTTACATTTCTTACACTCAGCTTCCCCCCTTAGCAACCACTACACGGTGGCCATGTTGTTTTTGGTCTGCTGGTCCCTGCATTGTCATTCCATGTATTGCATAAAACCCACATTTGTGGGTTTATAACCTTCATTTTTATGTTTTATTTGGGTTTAAACAATTATATTTTTATTATTTTTTTTTATTATTTTTGCATCGGGTTACCTTGCCAATGGCCACATATTTGGCCATTGGCATGCTGCCTGACACATATGCACCCTTTATTTGGAGCTGACATGGCTCCATTGTGAAATTTGCAGAAACATACTCAGTTGTCAACTGAGTACATTTCTGCAGCTAAAACGTCTCTTACACGGGCTGGTTTCTGCTTCGTGGATCGCTAATATACCTCATTTGCATACATTTCGGCTGCAAGTGAGGTATTTAGCATGTCCACACCCAGTCCGTGTAAGAGATGTTTTAGCTGGTCTCTTACACGGAGTTTAGGGCTGTTCCTGGATCGCGAGGCTTGCATGGAGTGTTACACGTCTCTTACACTCCATGCAAGCCTTCGTGAATCCTGCCCGTTATCTGTGAGCCTAAATGCACTTCACAGATTCAGTGTCCTTAGAAACTGTAGGAGTTGTTTAATGTTGCTATGGCAACGCAAATAAAATGTGAAGAAAGTTTCACTTCTCTTAACCAACAGTACATTTTCCCTCCTTTTTTTATGTATTTGTTAATACTAAAAGGAAATAATTCAAAGGACATATGTACATGAATGGAACATTTCTGAGTTAATCCTGAACATGTCCCCAATCCCAATAAGCATTTGGCAAGCTTAGACCTACCTGCAATCAACTGGACGTATAAGTGAATTTAAGTAAATCTTTATCTGTACTTTTTTCAAATAATACAGCATTTAAACTGATTTATTTGTGTTGCATTGAATGCTATCTAGCTGGAAGTTGTGGCTCTGTGTTTTAAGTTAATGCTTGCTAGAATTTAGTGGTAGTTAGAATTAGTGCATTTGCAGTGATAAGTGGGGGAAGTTTCACTTCATTGACATTCGGTTTCTGCCTTATATAAGTGGTACATTTAGGATTATTTTCTGCTTAAACTCTGAGCTTTGGCCAGCTAAGACCTATCTGCAATCAATTTGACGTATAAGTGAATTTAAGTAAATCTTTACCTGCACTTTTTTCAAATAATACAGCATTTACATTTATTTATTTGTATTGCATTGAATACTATCTAGCTGGAAGATGTGGCTCTGTTTTTTCAGTTAATGCTTGTTAGAATTTAGTGCTAGTTAGAATTCCTACATAGCCAGTGATAAGTGGGGGTAGTTCACTTCATTGATATTCAGTTTCAGCCTTATATAAGTGGTACATTTTGGATTATTTTCTGCTTAAACTCTGAGCATTGGCCGTCTAAGACCTACCTGCAATAAACTGGACCTATAAGTGAATTTAAGTAAATCTTTATCTGCACTTTTTGCAAATAATACAGCATTTAAATTGATTTTTTTTGTGTTGCATTGAATACTATCAAGCTGGAAGTTGTGGCTCTGTTTTTTCAGTTAATGCTTGTTAGAATTTAGTGCTTATTAGAATTCCTGCATAGCCAGTGATAAGTGGGGGAAGTTTTACTTTATTGATATTCGGTTTCTGCCTTATACAAGTGGTACATTTTGGATTATTTTCTGCTTAAACTCTGAGCTTTGGCCAGTTAAGACCTACATGCAATCAACTGGACGTATAAGTGAATTTAAGTAAATCTTTATCTGCATTTTTTTCAAATAATACAGCATTTAAATGTATTTATTTATGTTGCATTGAATACTATCTAGCTGGAAGTTGTGGCTCTGTTTTTTCAGTTAATGCTTGTTAGATTATAATGCTTGTTAGAATTCCTGCATAGCCAGTGATAAGTGGGGGTTGTTCACTTCATTGATATTCAGTTTCTTCCTTATATAAATGGTACATTTTGGATTATTTTCTGCTTAAACTCTGTGCTTTGGCCGGCTAAGACCTACCTGCAACCAACTGGATGTAAAAGTGAATTTAAGTAAATCTTTATCTGCACTTTTTTCAAATAATAGAGCATTTAAATTTATTTATTTGTGTTGCACTGAATACTATCTAGCTGGAAGTTGTGGCTCTGTTTTTTCAGTTAATGCTTGTTAAAATTTAGTGCTTGTTAGAATTCCTGCATAGCCAATGATAAGTGGCGGAAGTTTTACTTCATTTATATTCAGTTTCTGCCCTATATAAGTGGTACATTTTGGATTATTTTCTGCTTAAACTCTGAGCTTTGGCCGGCTAAGACCTACCTGCAATCAACTGGATGTATACGTGAATTTAAGTAAATCTTTATCTGCACTTTTTTCAAATAATACAGCATTTAAATTGATGTATTTGTGTTGCATTGAATACTATTTAGCTGAAAGTTGCGGCTCTGTTTTTTCAGTTTCTTCCCTACCCACCCTCCCTGCTTTTGTTTTGGTGTTAATCTTGGTGGCTTTGAAACTGCCCGCCCCTCTTGTAAATTTGCATTTGGATACTCCTCCTGGGCCCATTTCATTTGCTCACTCAAAAAAAAAATTGCACTTTATTCATCTGCTTTCACTGTATTTGTATTTCTTCCTACTTTATTACTTTATTTTGCTTTTATGTCATCTTAAAAGTACACAATTGTATTTATTACTGCTTGGTGTAACTATCATTCTAAGCCTTTTGGTTTAAGCCTGTTGAATCTAGCTTTGTTTGTATAACTCAAGCACTAATCCAGGCCTTCTTAAAAGTATTCAATTCTAATTATTACTGCTTGGTAGTAACCTGATTAAAGTGTAGCTATCATTCTAAGCCTTTTGGTTTAAGCACTTGGGCCTCAGACCAGTTGTTTTACATTAAGAAGGTTTGTGGTCTGCACTGTTGAGGCAGTTGGGAACTGCTGATTGAGGGCTCAGTGTCTGTTATTCTAATAGTGTATTAGTTCTGGTTTAAGCACTTGGGCTTCAGGCCAGTTATTTTATTTTAAGGTTTCTGGTCTGCACTCTTGTGGGAGGAGAGGCTGGACTCTGCCCTTCTGAGCTGGGAATTTCTGGTTAGAGGCTTATAGTGCCTGCATATTGGAACTGTTTCTTACTGAAATTGGTGCGCCTTTTTTGCTGTAGCATAGACTAGATCCAGGCCTGCTAAATCTAGCTTTGTTTGTATAACTTGAGCACTTATCCAGGCCTTCTTAAAAGTATTCAGTTGTATTTATTACTGCTTGGTAGTAACCTGATTAAAATGTAGCTATCATTCTAAGCCTTTTGGTTTAAGCACTTGGGCTTTAGATCAGTCGTTTTACATTAAGAAGGGTTGTGGTCTGCACTGTTGTGGTAGGACAGGTAGCTTACATCCTTCTAAGTTGGGAACTGCTGATTGAGGGCTCAGTGTCTGTTTTTCTAAAAGTGTATTAGTTCTGGTTTAAGCACTTGGGCTTCAGGCCAGTTATTTTACATTGAGAAGGTTTGTGGTCTGCAGTCTTGTGGGAGGAAAGGCTGGACTCTGCCCTTCTGAGCTGGGAATTTCTGGTTAGAGGCTTATAGTGCCTGCATATTTGAACTGTTTCTTACTGAAACTGGTGTGCCTTGTTTGCTGTCACATAAACTAGATTCAGGTCTGCTGAATCTAGTTTGTTTGTATAACTTGAGCACTAATCCAGGCCTTCATTTTTGGGGAAGGTTCCCCTGCACCCCAGTGGCAAGAGTGTGCAATTAGAACTTGTCTCATTGAAGACTAAAGGAACAGGGCTCAGTTTTGAGATTTTTTTACTGGTTAATTGGGTAATTTGTTTAAAAGCATTTTCTCATTGCTTGTAGTCATCTGAAGCTGTTTTAAGTGTATTTTTACTGTTTGTAGTTGTTTGAAGCTGTTTTAAGTGTATTTTTTACTGTTTTTGCCTTATCTTTTTAAAAAAAAGGTATCTTGTTTCCCACCTTTCTAAGTTAGTATAGTCTAGTTTTCAGGCTAGTGCTGAATTCAGGGCTGTGTTACAAGTTTCTGAGTTGTCCATACCTTACTTGGATAGAAGGAGGTTTCTCTGTTCACCTGTGAGAGAGGGAGCTTTGAACAGCTATCTGTCCCTGGAGGAGTGGTTCCTGCCCAGAAGTTAGAAGTTTATAGGCCATTTTGGGCTAATTTCTATCTCTTTCATTTCCCTGCTGTAAAAAACACATTTGCACAGTTTTGCACGTCCGAGCATTGCCAATTAGCTAGGGCTAAATTATTCCCAGCTCCACCAAGTCTCCTCTTCAGTTTTTCCCCTTGAAAGAAATCTAACTCTCAGCCTAAGCACTTAAAAAGCATCCTGCAGTCCACTACTTGCTCAGACCTAATAGCAAGCACTAATATACCCTGACACTTGATTGCCCAGCAGGGCAAGGCTCATTATTCATCCCTCACTAACCAAGCGACTAAGCAGCTCACCCTACTATTCAGGCATGACCAAAGGGCAATTTCAGGTATACTCTCGAGTCCTGCTGGTGAACCTGGGTATGCTGAGGCAATGTTACAACTGCCTCAAGTACACAGACAACCCTCTCCTCCTATCACAAAACATTAACATATGCGAGAGATGCAATTATATAGCTAAATTAGAGGCTAATCTCTCTCCACCCAAGACTGGAACAGGCAGTCATGAGGAGAAGGATAACACTTGCACCACACCTCCAGCCTCACAAAGACGTACTAAACCAGCACTGGCAAAAAATACACATAAATACACAAAATCATACTCAGAGGCTCTAAATAAAAACCTGCAAAAGTATCAGAGACCTCCAAAGCAGATACCCAAAAAACCTGCACCTCCCGTCACAAACCAGACAACACATAAAACACAAAATCAGTGTGCCGCACAATCACAGCCCTTAAGGCGAAATAACATATCTAACACACTGGTAATAGGTGACTCTATAGTCAGGCACACTGACATCCTACTCACTAGGCTGGACAAGGAGAAGGTTACTGTTAGCTGCCTGTCGGGATCCAGAATCCTCCACATAACACAAGCACTCAGGTCACTCCAGAACAAGTACAAATATGTACGTCTCAGGTCATTCATTGTTCATGTTAGTGTGAATGACCTGAGACATACCTCCCTAAACTACATGCAAAGAGACATGGAAGAGCTCTCTGATCATGTAGCCCAGGCGGGTATGACCCTGACCCTGAGTAGCGTCCTGCCCACACCAAGAATGATACTGCAGTATAAAGAAAAAAATTATCAATTTCAACAATTGGCTAAGCTTCTGGTGTCTGTCAGCCTGGGGCGACATGCTCAACAAGTCTCATTGCTTCACAAGAGACAGCTTGCACCTGTCACCCTTAGGCTTTCGAATACTGGCCAAGACTCTTGCTGCCCCCATAGTGCCTTTTTTAGGCAAGGCTCAAAAGTCAAACCCACCTCTGTAAACAGCACAAATAAAAAAATGAGGGTTATGCTACTCAACGCCAGGAGTTTAAATCTCAAAGCACTTCTCAGTATGGAGAATGTCAACAACTGTGCAGTAACTGAAACCTGGTTCAAGGCTCCACAGAGCACCCCAGCACTACCGAGCTAAAACTCATACCACACAACATGGACCAAAACACAAAAGGAGGGGGTGTATACATATTCATCAAGGATACCTACACATCCAGGTTAGTGGCGCAGCATGATATCACCAAGATCATCCATGTGCAACTAACATTGGGTAAATCTGCAATGCAAATTGTGGCCTGCTACAGATCACCCTCCATGACCCAGGACCACCACTCCGCCTTTCTAGAGACACTGGAAAAAATGAAGGTCCTACCGAAAACCCTGATATTGGGCAATTTCAATTACCATACCATTAACTGGGAAAACTATTCATGTGCAAACTTCCAGGTCCAGCGCTTCCTGGAATTTATCAACTCAAATGCCCTGGATCAGCTGGTAAACTCCCCTACCCTACCAGAGGTGAAAATATATTGGAACTGGTCATCATCAATATGGGTGACAGGTGTTCCGCACTGGAGGTCAACCCATCACTGGTTAGATCAGACCATAAACTAATCACTCTGGATGTCCACACCACACCACCACCCCTAACCAAGGAAATCACAGTGAAAAACTTTTCTATAGCAAACTTCACCTTACTTAAGACAGAGGTGGTAAGTTTCACAGCCCCCTCGCTAAAGGATAACAGTGTCCAAGATGCAGGAACCTTTACAAATGCACTCTATGAGCACCTACAAAGACGCATGGATCATGCCATCCATAGCAAAACCAAGACTCACTCCCCTAAGAGAAGGAAACCAGTCTGGTGGACCCCTGCCATAAACAGGCTATACAATAGAAGGAGGAAACTAGTTCAGAAAAAAAGCAAATCCCAAGAAGGAAAGACATCCCTGATCAGTATCAGTAAGAAACTAAGGTCCCTCATAAAATCATCCAAGGCTAACTTCGAAAGAAAAATAGGATTTGAAAGATAACCACAAAGCCTTCTTTAGCTATGTCAAGAATCTTAGTGGCAACTCGCAGATATGCTTTGAGCTTGTGCAAAATAGCACAAAATATACTGAACCTACTGATAATGCCAACATCCTGGCAGATAGATTCAGTGCAAACTTCACCCCCCTCTCAACCCCAAAAGGGCCCACAACAATACCGGAAAAGTGTAGTGTCCCGGAATTCACAGACGCACAGGTGAAAACAGCCCTTTCAAAAGCCAAAAACACAGCATCAATGGGGTCAGATGGTGTCCCAGGCTGTGTCTTGCATGAACTACAGAATGAACTAACCCCCCACCTAAAAACACTGTTCAACCTCAGCCTCTCCACAGGCTATGTGCCCATAGAATGGCGCACAGCAACAGTTATTCCGTTCCACAAAGGATGGGCCACAACTGACTCTGGTAACTATTGCCCCATAAGCCTGACTAGCCTGGTCTGCAAGGCTGTGGAGTGCATCATCATGGAACTCATTAACAAAGACATTGGGAACCTCCAAACACTTGCCCTGACCCAGTTCAGCTTTGTTAAGGGCAGATCATGCCTACTAAACCTGGTTGACTTCTTTGAGACAGTCACCAAGACCATAGCTGAGGGGAAGGTGGTTCACACAGCCTACCTTGATCTCGCCAAGACTTTTGACACCATTCCCCACTCGGGAATTATAGAAACACTCACCAGTCTGAACATAAACCCCTATATCATGAGATGGGTTTCCAACTGGCTTACAGACAGAACTCACACGGTAAGAATAGTGGGCTCCAGGTCCAACTCTAAACCAGTCACAAGTGGTGACCCATAAGGCTCGGTCCTGGGACCCCTACTGTTCAGCATATACTTCTCAGAAGTACAGGCAAACACAGGAGGACTATGGCTAACCAAGTTCGCCGATGACTGCAAACTGGGAGCCATAATTGACTCTCCGGCTGACAAGGACATTCTTCAAAAGGACCTTACTGAGATGGACACATGGTGTCAAAGTCATGGTCTCAAGCTAAATGCCAAAAAATGCATAGTCATCCCATTTGTGAAAAACAAAACACCCATGAATTACCACATAGGTGGCAGCCCCCTTAATACAGAAGAGATAATAAGAGATCTGGGGACCCAGGTAGATAGTAATCTCTCCTTTGACAATCATATTGTTAAAGTAGTTAGGAAATCCTTCTATGTAGCCCATCTAATTACTAAAGGGTTCGCATCTAGAAGTAAAAAGGTTATAGTGGCCCTCTACTCGTCAATCATCAGACCCATCATAGAGTGCAATGCCCCATTTGGGATGTACCCCACAAGACACTTTCAACAGCTGGAGAGACCACAGAAGTACCTCACCAAGTGGATGGAAAAACTCAGGCTGTACTCGGTTGCATATCGCTTACTTAGAGGTGATCTCTGCCTGACTTACAAAGCCATGTCCAACTCAGAATTGATGGACATGCTCCAACTAAAGAAATCCAAGTCACTGCAAGCCACTCGCTCTAGTGAGCTAAACCTCACCACAACAATAAATAGAACATGTTGGAGGGATACATTCCTGTCACTCCCCATGCTTTGGAACAAAATTCCTAACTACATTAGGCAGCGCTCCTCACTAACACTCTTCAAGAGAAACCTTGATGAGTGGATGGGTAACAGAAAATACACCCCTGGGATCACTTCACTGGCTCTTCTTGACAGAGGCTCAGTTAATTAATCAATGGGGCAGCAAAAGCTGAGACACTCTGGCTAGGCTTATAAATGCCCTCGGGCAGATAGCCTAATACCTACCTATGAACCTATAAACCTATGAATAGTGAATATAATTAATCTAATGTTGTTGTTGTTGTGTCTTTCGGCTTTTTCCGGTTAGGGATCACCACAGCAGAACTCCGGTCCACTAATGATTGGCAGTTGATTTTTACATACCGAGTTGCCAGCCCTGATGCACAACCTTCAACGAAGGTACGCCCATTCGTGCATGTCTCCATGCAGAAGACGCTCTAGCTGAGAGTTGAACCGGACAGCGTCTTACTGTGAGGCGACAACGCTACCGCAGCACCACCACCGTGGATATAAATATTGTAATAATTAATTGAGTTCACTATTCCAATTAGTCTACCTTAAAACTAGATTATTTCAGACTATTATTTATCTATGTATAGATAGTGAGTTATTAAATATATACAGACTATATTAGTATAGAAAATAGGAGAGAATTTAGAAAGGGAGACAAGATGCAGTTAAAATAAATAATGAGAAAAGAGAAAAGAGAAAGAAAAGAGAAAATTAAAAGAAAATACACATATAATATGTATGTTGATTTACAGAATGATTATTTTATGTGCTATATAGCCCTGCTTCTGTGAAAGAAAAGTATCCTGTTTTACATACCTGAGGTAATGTGAAAACTCTCATGTGTCATCTATGTTCAAAAAATATAGATAAAAATTCCAGTGGTTAGTTACCTTTGTTTTAAAATTCCAAGCAGTAAAATCGGTCCTTTAAAGTAATGTTAAAACAATTCATATCATAGTAGATGTTTTGAGAGATTTGGCTGTAACAGTAGCAGCCTTTTGCTTCTTCTTTTTGACGTCTGTCCAGACATTTGTTTCTTTTGCTCTCGTGAGAGAAGGTGACATCCAATTCATATCTTCTGGTAAAGTAATCACATTATTAGTTTTAATAAATAAAGAGGCTTCCTCTAAGTCAATAAAAGTCCTCATCTCGTTGGCATACAGTATTCTTATCTTAGCTGGATATGCAAGTTGTGCCTTGATGTTATTTGTTTCAGAAACTTTATCATTGGCCACACTTTTTTCCTTTGTTCCATTATTCTAGATGAATAGTCGTTATCAAATCTTATCAGGCTCTGTTTATATTTTAGAGGTGCCTTCCTCCAAGCAGATCTTAAAATCAGTTCCTTGTCCAAGTATGAAAGAAATTTGATAATTATTGACCTAGGAGGAAAGTTTGAGTTAGTGGCAGGTTTACCAAGAGCTCTGTGTGCCCTTTCAATGCCAAAGGAAAGTCCTTTTAAATTTAAAAAGTCAGGGATCCAGCTTGATAAATAGGAAATAATATCCTCACCTTCTGTGTTTTCAGGTAATCTGAAAATCCTGATGTTATTTCTCCTCTCCCTATTTTCCAAGTCATCTACTTTATTAACCAACCAAGTATTTTGTTTAAGAAGTAGTTCTTTCTGGGTTTCCTCTTCCTTAAGTCTGCTTTCTAAGTCATTTAGAGAAACCTCTGTTCCTGTTATCCTTGTCTGGTGTTGTTGTAGCATTTCCTTGAGGGTGTCAACCTGCTTTTGACTGCTTGTTTTAAGATTTTCCAGGTTCTCTTTAAAATCATCCATCTTCAAAGACAGCTCCTGCAGGGTAGATGCCAATCCGTTGTAATTCCTTCTTTAAGGCAGCATCCTGGTGAGAATTCTTTGAGTTGCTCATTTTAACAAGTGAGTATATCTCCAAGCCTTTTGACAGGAAATTATTTCTAAAACTTCACCAAAGTTTTTAATTATGTAAATTAGTCCTTTGTCTATAAGACTTTATACTTTGAAGAAAAAAAATAACATTTTTTCCTGTCTTATTTAACTAGTTATATGGAGCTCTAAAATACTGCTGCTTTCAGTTAGTCATTCAGGCTCTGCCTGGTTACATTCTTAAAGCTCAGTACATAACATACTGTTCAACGCACACTTCTGCACCAGTAGTTTAATATCCACTTAACATATAGTTTTCTTACATTTGTAAGACAAGCATATGGATCATATTAATATTCACAAATGACATAGAATTATTTACAAAATTCCAGCTAGCCGAGCTGGCAGCTTCACAACTATGATCAAAACAGTAAAAGTATTGGAAACAGGGCAAAAGGAAATGAAAAACATGGAACCAAACAATCAAACATATATTAACTATAAGCATATACATTACTTAGCATACACTAACAGGAAACATTTACATTATTAATATTAATACTGATTGTGTCTTTGTGTCTTTTGGCTTTTCCCGGTTAGGGGTCGCCACAGTGGAACTCCGGTCTGCTAATGATTGGCAGTTGATTTTTACATACCAGCTGGCCAGGCCTGACGCACAACCTTCAAGGAAGGTACGCCCATTCACGCATGTCTCCACGCAGAAGACGCTCTAGCTGAGAATTGAACAGGACAGTGTCTTACTGTGAGGTGACAACTCTACCGCAGCACCACCACCACAGGTATATTAATATTAATACTGATACTGATCATAATTTTCAAAGAAGGTGTTCCACTCAGCAGATAAATCCTTTCCACAGCAGTCCTATATGAGTAGCAAATCCTCCACATGTGAACCCTTAAAAATGTATTCAGCTGCTGTAAACCAACACTTTCCCATGATTTCCTTTCCCTCACCCACAAAAGTTTTGCAGCAGAAGCTGGGATCCACCCTACTTTACAAATTTGCTCAGTGCATTTCTCATTCTAAGGTATGACTGCAAATAACCATATATCTTCCAAATGCTCTGAAGTTCAATTCTATAAATATCAGTCAGCAATTCAAAAAGGTGCTCTCAGTAAACCCTGACCTTTTGTCACGCCAGACCAGAAAAATATGCTATGTCTCTTCCGACACTTATTATTACTTTTCATTCCCATCCTAAAGAGCCTGACAGGGGTATCATCCTGAAAGAAAACACATCTGTCAGTCCCTAATCTTATGCTGTTTATTTAACTTGGGGGGAGTCCATATTTGGAATGTTTCTAGTTATAAAAAACTGCCTTTCCCTGCCTTTTTCACCTACTATAAATCTGTCTGCTGATAACCTGAGCTTTAGGCTCCCAAATTTTACTATGGATGCTACTCACCCTTCTTTTTTAATGTGGGATAATTAACTCCAGGGCAATTGGTCAGCACCTTCATTATATTCAAGTACACTGTTTACCAAATATTCCATAGCTGCAGATATAACAATCAGTCTTGTTCCCTCGATGAGAATTCAGCTTGCAAATCAGGAAAGCTACATATTGGCTGGAATCTAGTGGCAACAAGAACTTGGACCCAGTTTCCAATCCATTGTCAGGAAATCTCAGCCTCTTCCTCTACACAGTCAAGAACCAAAGGATGGTGCCAAGAGCATCTCAAGTGGTCTCTGCTTCAGCGACTTCCTCCTCATTGCACACTCTCCCTTTAGATTTAATCCAGCCTTCTGGGATCTTATCTAGACTTTCCCCTGAATTCTGATTACCTGTGGCCCATTCTTTATTCACTAGTCTCAAGAGATGTGCCAACTTAAAAGCTGCAACATACCTGACAAGCATACCTCTCAACTTCTTAGTGCAAGAAATCTGGACAAAGCCAGAAATAATGGAGAGACAAAGACCCAAAAATAGGAACAGATTTTAAATATAGCTCCTATAAACTTACAAAGTTGCTAGAATAACATGTTTGCATTATTATGTATTTTCTGAATGATATAAAGCCTGAAACTCAAATGTCTGTCATTATTTAGTATTACATAGTGACTTCAATCTTCAGTAATTTGCAAGAAAATCCATACATTTTATCAGGAACAGACCATAAATTTGAGTAAAATATCTGGATATTCTGCAAAAATCTGGACAGTTGAAAGGTATAAAACAGCAAAACAACAAAAAATAACTAATAAAAATGACAAAGGCAGTGTTAATCTCTGAAACAAGTTTATGTAAGCACTTTCGTCAATAACAATGCATCAACTTCTTCAGACATCAAATAAAAACATTACATTCATTATATAGTAATTAAATAATGACATCACCCATCAATCAATCAATTAAACATTCAACACCCACCTCCAAATCTAACCCAATATAATATATATAGTATAGTATAAGTTTAAATATTTTATATATACACAGTCCAAATAATCAACATAAAATAAAAATATTTATATTCAAATAGCTACAATTAATAATACATAAAAACAATAGTTTACCTTTCCAGGGCTTTTAATTTCAAAATGCATTTTAAAGAGTACTGTTCATTAAGTCCGTGGTAAACATAGGCATTTAGTCTAAGTTGGCAATATAACTCTCATTCTTCCAAATGCAATTGCCATGGCCCACCCCTTCCATCCTTAGTCACCTGTTCAATGACCATATAAGAAAATCTATGGCCAACATTTTCCATTACATGCCTGGCTAAAGCATTGGTATGGTTTCTCCTCACAATATTGTACTGGTGCTCATAAATTCTCTCTTTAAAATGCCTCTCAGTTTTTCCAATATAAAAACCAGTACAGTTCTGACATTGGGCAAGATAAACAACCCCTAGACATTCACAAATGAACTTGCCTTTTAAATAATAAAAACAATTTGCAATACAAATTCTCTCAGACACCATAATTAAATGACAAAATTTGCAACATACACATTTAAACATACCGTCTCTGCCAACATGGGACTTACTCTTATTTTCCAACAAATTTTTAATATTACAACCATGTCTGAATACCATGCCCAGTTCAGTACCGGTCCTTTGTCTGAGTGATGGATCTTCCATGAGCACTACCCAATTGTTTCTTAAAATATCTCTTAAAATTGCAGCATCTAAAGAAAAAGGGGTGCTAAACTTTAATGAATAATCAATACTATTATCAGGTGTCCCATTAATAACCTCTAGGTTATTAAGATCAATGGGTCTATGCCCACCCCCTAGGATAGATTTAAACCAGCCTCCATCCCTTTTCATTACTACATCATTTAGAACAGTTGTCAATAATTCAATAGGGTAAGACCTGGCCAGGAAGATATTCTTTAAATGCTCACATTCAGCATGAAAATCATCATCAAGGGTAACCATCCTGGCTGCTCTCACTAACTGGCCTTTAACCACCACCTTCTTTTGGTGGAAGCGGGTGGTTACTCTCATAATGGAGGAAGCTATTAGAATACGTGGCCTTCCTAAAAAGTCTAGCCACATATCTCATATTGAGTCTGTCTTTCAAAAGGAACACATCCAGATAAGAAATATGTTCAGACCCAAATTCGAAAGTAAAATCCATGAACTGGGTTAGACCCGAAATCTGCTCGACAAAGGTCGAAGCCTGATGACAATCACCTTTAAAAATAACACAAACATCATATAAACATCTAGTATACCACACATGTTCCTTATAAAGTTCACTCTAAATAAACACTCCTCTTCCCAAAAAGCCATCACTCAATTAGCAAAACTCCCCCCACAGGGGGAGCCCATAGCTACCCCTGACTTTTGAAGATAGTAATTACCATTGACAAGATGAGATTATTACAAAGAATAATATTGAGTAAGTACTCAATAAGATCAATCTCATCTCCAGGGGCACCCTTTTTATGTAAAAATTCTCTTACCCATTCTATGCCTAAGGCCTGTGGGATAACAGTATATAGGTCCTTAACATCGATGGTTAAAAAATTAAGGGCAGCATCAAATGTTAGGGAATTTAAACTGTTTAAAAAATCCCAAGAATCACGACAGATATGGGTACATCTTTTAAATATTTCTTCAATAAATTAGCAATAAACTTGGGGCAACCATATGTCATACATTTCCTCCCATCAGCAATAGGGCAGAATGGTGGATTCAACATATTCTTGTGAATTTTTGGGAGTCCAAACATGGTCAGAGTTAAAGGAGGCAAGATATTAATATAATTAAACACATCCATATCAATTCTAGAATCAATAAATAAATCATTAAGATGTGATGTAATGAGTTGGCAAGCACCATTATATTCATTCAAAGAAACCAAGACATAGGTATCTGAGCTAAGTATATCCAAAATCCAATTGATGTAGTCAATTTCATTCATAAATCAAGAACCCCCCTCCCCTTTATCAGGTTTTAAAACTCTGACCCCAGCATTTCTAAGCTCACTCAAGGCATCTAATTCAGCAGCTGAAATATTATAACAACTGGAAAACTTCACAGTCTGGTTTACCATATTTATAATGTCTAGCTCGCACAGTTTTTCAAATAAAGCCACTGTATTCTGCAAGTTTAGATTAAACACACTAGAAACTCTCAAATCTTGAGTCACAAGTTCTTTGACATGAAGTAATGGACCCCTACCTTCCAATGAGGAAAAAAAAAACATGGTGTACATGTAGACTTCCTCTCCCTCTTGAGTCAACAAAAATGTCCACTTCTCTACCTCTTACCCATCCCATGATAGATAATTATATATTACCCCTAAAGAGAATAACTGGGATCATGCCATAGATAATTTGAGGGGACCCATGTATGGCAGAAGGCATTTAGGAGCTGCATCTGTCCATTACTCACACTAAGGGCTATCTTGGGCTAAATTTTCTGTTTCCCCCTCTATAGATCTAAGTTGCACTTGAAAATGGACAAGGATGACCATTGTTTTATGTGGATGAGCAGTCTGTTCCATAACATATATTGGCATACAAATTATTAAAATAGTCCATTGCCAAAACTTCTGTATGTAATATTCATATCACAGATCACATTGATTATACTGATATGCATGTGTGTGTGTGTGTCTGTGTGTGTGTGTGTGTGTGTGTGTGTGTGTGTGTGTGTGTGTGTGTGTGTGTGTGTGTGTGATAAATACCTGCATGTGAATGTATATTTGACAGTCACAAATGTGAAAGAAGATCTTGTATAACTAAACTACATGAATTTATTTCTTTGTTTTATACTGATGTGCATTAAAATGAGTGCATAGCATACACATGTGCTGTGTGATGTTTTCTTACAAGTAATGCCTTTGTAAAACAAAAAAAATGCTTTCATCTCTTGGATATGTATTATTCTATTGGAGATCCTGTATGTTAAGTATTACAATAAAAGTGGCAGAAGGCAGGAAATATGGAGTAACTTATACCATTGTAAACAAACGAGACATGCATGTGGGAGGACTATAGTTTGATATGTAGTTTATGATTGTGTCAGAAACCTTCCCAGGAAAAAGGACCAAATATTTTCATAGCTGATATTTTAATTAATCAGAACTTGTTTTACCATGTGTACTGTGTTTTCATTCTGAGTTGCAAGACTTGAAGAAGAGGGAAGCAGTATACTTTTTCCCCCTTTTCACAAGTTTATATGACATCAGAGTTAATATATTTAGACATCAGCAGTTCAGGGGTGAAGTTCCTGCGTGGAGGGATGCAGAGGGCTTACCCCCCTCTGAAAACAATTTTAGGTGTGTTTGGTGATTTTTTGAGTGTTGTATTTAGAGAGTGATTTTTCTGTGTATTGAAATAGTTCTCCAGCAATTACTTGCATCTTGATTAAAAGCAATGTGATTGTTTTTAATAAATCCCAGACATACTCATGCAAAGGTAATTGGTGTTCATTACTATCTAAATGCATCTTGTGGCTTCCAGAACACATCTAATTTTTCAGTCAGAAACACACCAAATAGAGCGCTGGTACTAGCTAGCCACACTGGATTGTGCATAGCACAGTAACCAGGTTATGTGAATGGAAACTATGCAAAATATAATAATAATAGTCCACTTCAGCAGACTAAAACATTGGTGGCCAAATATTAATGATAACATTCTGCATCTCAAAAGGAGGTAGTCTATAAATGGAAAAGAGTAACTCAAAATATGATACACTAATCCAAAATAAAGCTATGTCTCACAAGCTCTTATAGAAACTATACATGGAAGTCTCTTAAAGAGGTTAAAATTGCATTTAATGACGATGCAAAGGGAAAATATTCAAGGAATGAAATGTTCGCTGTTTCCCTTCAATGTCTATACAGATTTGTTGACTATAACCTTGATAATGATTTTTCTAAGTGTTAAGAACAGCAAAGTGACTCTTATGAAAGAGAATTTCATTGCTTTGCTAATTCTGAGGTGTAACATATAGTTTTATAATCAGCCTTTACAAACTGACATAATGTGTAACAGAAAGAAATGCAATAATAGCATTTTGACCTCGCTCGTTTGATGCAATTTATATAAGCAACGTTTTGATGATTTCTTTTTTGAGACCCTGGCAACTGAAATCTCTTGGTACTTAATAACTTCTTTCAGAACTCATCTTGTTTTAATCAGAATTCATGTGAAATCTACAAAACAATTTCACAGCATGACTGAACAACACCACCAGAGCCCATTCTCATGTATTTTGTAATTAAATTACAGAAAATTTTTGAAGCCTGCAAGGAGTTGTTATGATAATGTTACCCCAATCTAAGAACAAAAAGTTAAACAATAAACCTCTCAATAAAAAGTCAAAGACTTCAGTAGAAACAATAGCTGAAGCTGATCTGAAAATAGGAACAGATGGAGGTATAACAGACCGCCGTCTACAGAGCATCCATTGTCATGTTCTACAGAGAAAAAAATGTAGAACCATAAATCAAATTTGTACTACGAATTAAGAAATGCTTTGACAATGGACTTGGATATAGATATTGCTAATGCATTTTGTTTTGGTTTGCATTGGATTTGAAAATGGTTACTGGTTTTATGTGTGTGTGGAAGTATTTAATTGGTTTAAATCTGTTTATTTAGAATGATCAGCTTGTAGAAAAGAATGCTTAGGCAAAGTGGCAGGTAACTGTGGTGAATATGCTGTGAATGAGAGATCTGGACATAATGAAACAACTGAAGTACTTTGCTCGTTGCTTCTGTTTTCTGTTTTTACATTGGCCATTCCCAGCACAGTTTATCTTCTTTATGGTCATACCTCTCAACCTCTTAGAGCAAGAAGTCTGGACAAAGCCATAAGCAGTGGGGGACAAACACCTAAAAATGGGAACAACTTTTAAATATTACTCTTACAAGCTTAGAAAGCTGATAGAATAACAGTTTTAAATTAACATGAATTTTATAAAGGATGTGAAGTCTAAAACTCTAATGTCTGTCATTATTTTCTGACTTCGGTTCTCAATGATTTGCCAGAAAGCCACAATTTTTGGAGAAACAGACCAAAAATGTGAAGCAAAAATCTGGATATTTTACAAAAATCTGGATGGTTGAGAGGGTAAGTTTATGGCTAAGGAAATTGTTTAGGGACAAAAGTATCAGCTCCATAATGTTAGTACATCTTTGAAATTCCATAATAAACAAATTATGAACTTGTGATTTTTTTTTAAATTGTAAATTGTGGATATCACAAACTGTGAATATAGCCTTGTCATTTAGGCTAAAAAGGTGGAAAAAAATCTTCCCTTTTGCACACTGCTAATTTCAATATGAAATCATTGCAGTTTGCAGTAAGGGTAAAGTTTACAAAACTGTAGGAAGCATTTAAAGCCCATAAGTTATGATAACTGAACTCATAAAATTTAAAACTAATAATATTGAAATGCATGCACTTTTTGGTCTTGTCCATTTTCTATGTTTTGCAAGGAATTTGTAAAAAACTTTTACTTTTTGTTTTCCTCAAATTCACTTAAATGAAGAAAAAATAGTTTACCCCTTTTAAAATAACTATTTTCAAGAAACTAGATTAGTGAAATAATCAGCTTTATTAATATAACACCATGCTGAGCAAATGTTACAGGAGTAGAACGCCCAGTGACTGTAATCAAAGATGTGGGGCCCGATACCAAAAGACCTGATTTCAGTGTAAGTGACCACATACCCTGAGAGCAGGTCATTTAAAATCTGGACCCCGGTGCAAGCCTGTTTATAGATAAGGCCTTACAATGAAGTAAGTCACTTACAGTGAGAGCAAGTCTTTCAGAATCAGGGGCAGATTTATACTTTGAGCAACTCTTTTGGAATCTGGCCCCATGTCTTTTGGAATTAGGGTAGACTGACACTGAGATTTATACTTTGAGCAACTCTTAAAGAATCTGCCCTGTGAAACTTTGTTTCTAAGGTTAGCATACTCTGAAATTCATACCCACAGTATTTGCGTTTGAATAAATAGTATCTGGAGAACCTACAGATATGGATCATACAACTGGGTGGATGGAGACTTTGATACATTTTTAATAAAGACAGAATCTGACTAACAATGCAGTCTGTGTCCTATAAATATCTAGATTTCACTATATTAAGTTCCTGTGTTATCACCAAATCAAACATTTGTAATTAAATTTAATAACCATTCTGAACACTTCCTCTTTTCAGTTTATATAACCATGATATAGAACTTAATTCCCTCAGAAATTGAATCTAAAACAAGGAAAAACCTTTTTATTCAGAAAATAAAAAAAAACTAAATTTTTAAATTTATGTTTTTCTGTATCATGCAGATTCCTCAGTAGTGATCTGTGTCTCGCCTACAATGCAATGCCAGGCCCTGTCCTACTGGAGATGCTCCATATCCATAAGTCTAACTCCTCGCGCATTACCCACTCAATGGGCCTAAATCTAATATGCAACATCAACAAAACCTGCTAGAGAGACAGGTTTGTTTCCCAGAAGATGCCCAGTCTTTGGAATAGACTTCCCATACATGTCAAAGAGAGTACCTCATTGACTGTCTTCAAATGCAACCTTGATGAGTGGATGGGAAACCATGAATTTGTTCCAGGGGTTCCACCTTTTTTCCTCATTGACAGGGGCAACAGGTGCTGACTGAGGTTTCATGTTTTGAGATAAACTCTCGGCTAGGCTTGTAATGGCCCCAGGACCATTAGCCTAGTAATCTCCCATAATCCTATGATCTACCACTCAGTTATCTACCTGCATCTACTGCTTTACAGGAATTAAAGTATAATTTATTTTTGTTAACCATCCTACCTAATTTCAGGACCATTAGCCTAGTAATCTCCCATAATCCTATGATCTACCACTCAGTTATCTACCTGCATCTACTGCTTTACAGGAATTAAAGTATAATTTATTTTTGTTAACCATCCTACCTAATTTCAGAGACCTACTTTCAATCACATGACTACTTCCTCACAACACTAATAATTTTAACCATTTTGGGTATTTGTGTGTGTGTGTGTGTGTGTGTGTGTGTGTGTGTGTGTGTGTGTGTGTGTGTGTGTGTGTGTGAGTGTGTGAGTGTGTGAGTGTGTGTCCATCTGTGCGTGTGTGAGTGTGTGCGTGTGTGCGTGTGTGCGTGTGTGTGTGTCTGTCTTTTTATATTGTTGCTTGTTTTGATGACATAAAGAACACTGTACTTAGAAAATGCTTCTACATTTGTGATTATTACTACTATGTCATTGCATATTGTGTGTGTACTCGTGTGTGTGTGTGTGTGTGTGTGTGTGTGTGTGTGTGTGTGTGTGTGTGTGTGTGAGTGACTGTGTGTGTTTGGGTTTACATGTGTGCATGTTTGAGTGCGCATTTGTGTGTGCATATGTGTGGGTGTGTATTTTTATATTTTTTCTTGTTTTGATGATATAATATACTTTTTATGTATTTATTTAGTTTTGTAAAGTTTTATTATAGCAGTGTTTGCTCAATTATCATTTTAAAGTGTATAACAGTTGATTGTTAGCCATTTCACACATTAGGAATAATGAACCAAATAAGTCTGCATATTTTATTTTTAAACAAAAATAACTAAGGGAAATATTAAATACCGTGTAACAGTGGAATATTTGTTTATACAGCTGTTATTTGCATTTATTCATTATCCAGATAAACCCATTAGGCCAAACATCTTTTCAGGGGTGACCCAGTAGAACTGTCTTATTAAGTGATTTGCTTAGAGACACACAGACAAGTGGCAAATGGAGGCTCTGACAGAGACAAACCTTGGACTATAGAATGGAGCTTGTTATCAGCTCAAAGGTTTATCATCTACAACAAAACCTAGACTAAGAACTACATGCATCTGCTATCCAGCTTGGCAACAGACAGGTTTCTGACACCTTCTGTGGTATCCTGAGTTTTCATAGCACAATGGTTTTAAGAACACATATGCAGTTTTCCAGGTATACAACTGAAAATGTTCACAAGTGGAATCAGTTTATTGACAACTCAGAGAAAGGAAAGATATGTGTATGAAGGAAGTAAGCCCCCCAGAATCATTCTTAACATGGTTTGGCTGATGGACTCCTTAATGACTTTATTAAATTGTGCTTCTATGGTAACTTGTGTATGTTTTATTACTGTAATATATGAACTTCTGTTAATGCACTGTTTTACTTTTGAATGGCATATCTTTACATTTACCCTTTAGGTTAGTGTCACCGACTTTCTCTTTTCTTTTGCAGTAAGAATTGCTGGTCTTTTCTGACTGTATAATCTAACCCCTTCTCATCCCTTCTTACTCCACTTTATTTCTTTTTTATAGTGTTCATGATTTTCACTTTTATCTGGAAGTTACTATTTCCTTTCTTGGATGCTGTTTACTGTTTCAGGTAATGTACTTAGGATCAGTTTTAAGTGTTTTATTGCTGAAAAGTGCTGCCTTTGTGTCATAATCCTGATTTCTATTTTGTTGTATTTATTTATTTTTTTCAGTACAGATTTAGTAATGTATCATGAGTTTGGTGTTCTCTTTATTGATGCATTCTTTTTTTCCCATTTATTTAAATGGCAGTTTTTCTTTGTTAAATGTCTTTTCAAGATGGTAGCATTTTATTCAGTACAAATTCTCTGTGCATGACTCAGTGATAATCTTTCTGTAATTTGTGTTTCTCGGAGGGATCTTCTTTCTTAGAGGGATTTCTTCAGAAACAGCAGCCCTATTATTGCTTTAGTTTGCTCATCAAGGTTTGAAATTCTAATCTGGACATATTATAATACATTGTAATTTAATTGTCTTGTATTTGAGTACCATTACGCATGTTTTCTGTTCTGGCACACATGAACAGACCACTGCAGTAACTTGTTTAGAAGCCCAGACATATGAGGTTTGTAGGTTCACAGGTTCACAGGTTTATACTAGGTTAAAATCTCTGGGGCCATTCTCAGCCGAGCCATATAACTCAAATATATCCACGAGTTATTGTGCCTTTCAGGTTGTTGGGCTGTATGTTAGTTAGGGCATGGACTGACTTTTCCGATTTCCCATCCACTGGTCCAGGTTGTTCTTGAATAGGGTTAAAGAAGGGCTCTGCTTGATATACATGGGAAGACTATTACAGAGAATGGGTGGTACATGTCTGTTGCTCTGACTTGTCCTATTTAAGTTGTAAGCAAAGTTTAAATCCTTAGATCTGGTAGTTCTGGTGCTGTTTGTTTTGTGGATATGAAAAGGTCCATCAGAGCAGAATCCAAGGATGTCTTGTATGCCAGTCATAAATCGGCTCTCAGCAGTTTGTAGAAAACAGAGTATAAAGATAAAAAGTAAATGGCCTTAAACCTCTAACTTTCCACACTTTAGCAATTGGCACATTTACTTAACTATCCTGCCTGATCATGCCATGGTTATATTCATCATTAAACTTTAGATGTTGCTTTCTTTAAATATACTAATATAGGGTATTCATTTCATCATTTATGATGCCCTATCAGACTGTATCATGTTACCAGCTTTTTTTCTGTACTGTGTGTAGTTTGCCTACTGTCACAGTTGGAAAGATTTCTGAATACATTTTTTTCTAATTTATTTCTAATTATTTTTAGCTGCATCAAGTTCATTTCACCCTGGGACAAGTATTATTCCTGGTGGTAACTCTGTAGGGGTTCTTGCCATTGCTGCCATGGGCTTTTCACATGCTTTTCTTCAAAACCTGGACCTTTAAGTTCGGGATTCAAGGAACAGAGATTTAAGTATTTTCAGGAAACCTGTTTTATCTGTGCCTCATATGCTGCTGTGAATGCATATTCTGTGAACTATATATATATATATATATATATATATATATATATATATATATATATATATATACAGTACACCAAAACTGACATACAGTTCACTCAGGTGCAAACTGAATACAGCTAGATACATTCACAGGGACCTGCACAGTATACAAGGAACTCGTACACCACACCCAGGCACATGAAGTTCATACCAGAGCACATGCACAGGCTCCACAGGCATATGCACATTGCACTCCATGTATACATACAGTGCAGAGCAACAAATACATAGTTCACCTAGGCACGTATACAATGCACCTTAACATAGGCACAGCACACCAAGCCACAGAAAGTACAGAAAGGAACATGCACAGTGTAGATTGGCTCATACAGAATATACCTTGGCACATTCCCATCATACTCATTAATACATATAGAAAAAAACACAAGCATACATAGCACACACAAGTGTATATAGAATGTAGCCAGGCACATGCAAAGTACACCTGGAGATATGTATAGTACTCCTCGGCATATGTACAGTGTACAATGCACAGTACATCCAGGCAGATAGCACACCTCAAAACATGCAGAGTACTCACAATCACATATGCAGTGCATCCATGCATATACATAGAAGATCCAGGAACATACAGAGTCAGCACAGGTGCATCCATAGTTCACAGAGTCACATGCATATTCTACTTATGTACATGAACAATACACATAGGCACAAATGCCATACACCCAGACACATGCATAGTATACCCATGCATATACACAGTGCCCTCAGGCTCATCCACAGTACACATAGAGACGTGTACAGTGCATGCAGGCACATGCATACTGCCCTCAGGCTCATCCACGGTACACATAGAGATGTGTAAAATGCATGCAGGGATATGCATACTGCCCTCAGGCTCATCCACAGTACGCATAGAGACATGTAAAATGCATGCAGGGATATACATACTGCCCTCAGGCTCATCCACATACACATAGAGACATGTACAGTGCATGCAGGTACATGCATACTGCCCTCAGGCTCATCCACAGTACACATAGAGACATGTACAGTGCATGCAGTACATGCATACTGCCTTCAGGCTCATCCACAGTACACATGGAGACATGCACAATGCATGCTGGTATATGCATACTGCCCTCAGGTTCATCCACAGTAGACACAGAGACATGTACAGTGCATGCAGGTACATGCATACTGCCCTCAGGCCCATCCACATACACACAGAGACATGTACAGTGCATGCAGGTGCTTGCATTCTGCACTCAGGCACATGTTCACCTCCATCTCTCTTCCCTAATCTACTAGTCTCTGTTTCTGAACTTTACCACTAAGAGGAACTGCAGCTTTTTAAATTTCTAGCCTTCTCATAGTGTCACTTCTTAACCTGGCCTTTTAGATTGCATCTGTACACATTGTGGCTCTGAAACCTTGCTAGGCTCAGTTCTTCTATAAACCTTTCTTCCCTTTCTTTACATTTCTTTTATAATTACTGTAGATACCTCACCATTCAACCTTGTTGTTTTACCTGCTTTACAAAATCCTGTCCCTCCCAAACTTATACTCATACTATTCTGTATAAATTGCAAAAGATGCAAACTTTCTCTCATAGCTTATCCTGCTTGGCTTCTTGCTTATGTACTGTCTCATTCTAACTGTATAAAATCATAGAGATGCTATTACACTGTGTATCTAAAGCTCTGTGCTCATATACCATCTATGTAAATATAAATGCTACTGTTCTACTCATGATTGCTTGTATTGATTTGTGGAGCTTTCCTCCCCGGCCCTCCACTGAAAATAGACATGCGTCCAGTCTGACTCTTCCAGTGAACAAATGTAAAATAAATAATAAATAAATAAATGTATGGTGCACACAAATAAATGAATACTGGACTCAGGACATGCATACTGCACAAACAAACAGTAGAGCAATGCTTGGGGCTGACAGTACCTTGTAACTGTCCAGAATTTCACAAAATGTTCACATTTTTGCCTCATCTTTTTTGGTCTGTTCCATAACAATGTTTAATTTTATAGTAAAATCATTGAGGTTTGAAGTCACTAAATGATGACAGACAACTGAGTTTCAGACATCACATACTTCTACAAATACATGCTAATGCAAAACATGTTGTTTGAACATTTTTCTATGTTTATAAGAGAAATACAATATTTAAAATTATGTGCCTAAATTTGGCCTTTCTCCTAGGATTATATTTGGCTTTGTCCAGAATTCTTGTGTTAAGAAATTGAGAGGAATAGACTTACCTTTTGCAACCCTTACCTTATCCTTATTTTTATAAAAAATAGTACATATTCTATTGATCTGTTTCATGACCTTGAGTACCCTTAACTGAGAGAATCCCTCTTAATTAACCAATGCAACCAATTAGCTTTATTGTATTGTCAAAATGTCCCTGCAATAACCTTCCATTTCTGTTAGCTATTAGCTATTTTGTCCATTATATCTTGGCACCCAGTGGTGTGAATACTGGCTCTAGACAACTCACTGTTAAAGTGACACCCCAAACCAATGTGTAAAAATGGGAAAAAGGGCTTGTTGATGGATAAGTATCAGGTCTGCTCTTCCGCTGTCTTGTCACATTTTTCTTGGATACAGTCATAAGTAAGAACAAGGATTACTTTTTGTATATCAAATGTCAAATTCCAAAAAAAAAAAACTGAACCCTATAGGTTGTAAGAAAAGTTTTATCAGGTTGTCCTGAATTTGTATTTGAACGTGCAAGAGAACTGAGCAACTCCAAAATAAAATGTTCCCAAGTAGCACATTTGTTGTTTGACTTCTTGGTTTAGGGGTACAATTTCTACTTGGGGAGTGAGAGGTTCCAGGCTCAAATCTTAGGCTTCATTTGCATTTATTGCAGAGTTAATGCTGTAAACTTTTATGGAGTTACTTCCTGTAGTCCAAGATTTGACTCCCTCAGCCTTCATTTGCTACTAATACACCAGTAAAATTATTTCATAATTACAAACATTAACAAATATTAAATCGACATCATAAAACATAACTTACCGTACCAACACATATGACTTAAGGGCATTGTTTTATATATTTGTCTTGCACAGTACAAAACCATCACAAATACTTGGAAAAAATAAAAAGGGAAAAAGAAGAGAAGGAACAAAAGAAAGAAGAGAAGGAACAAAGGAAGGAAGAGAAGGAACAAAAGAAAGAACAAAAGAAAGAAGAGAAGGAACAAAAGAAAGAAGAGAAGGAACAAAAGAAAGAAGAGAAGGAACAAAAGAAAGAAGAGAAGGAACAAAAGAAAGAGCAAAAGAAAGAAGAGAAGGAACAAAAGAAAGAACAAAAGAAAGAAGAGAAGGAACAAAAGAAAGAAGAGAAGGAACAAAAGAAAGAAGAGAAGGAACAAAAGAAAGAAGAGAAGGAACAAAAGAAAAGAAGAGAAAGAAACTGAGTCAACTCATTTCCCGCTGTGCTATCTGAGCACGTGAGTTACCCAGACAGTACTATGGGGTAATTTGGAAACTGGGCTAGGTCCCTCTATGATCTCTTGAGGCACCTACATAGTGATAATATATGAACACTTTACGTATCTCTAACAATACCCTGTTGTCTGGAAACATACGCTGTATTCAAAGTATTCAAAGTATAAACTTTCTCTGTAGATACTGCCATGCAAATATATATATATATATATATATGGAATTTGTGATATTCATCAAATTGAAGTTATGTTAACACTGAAATGTGAATTTTGACAGTTGTCTGTGCATGTTCTATGGTTAGTCCTCAGAACATCCTCACCACAGCAATAAGGAGGGGTCCCAGCAACCAAGCACAAGCACAAAAAGACCGGAGAGTAGTTCTTTTGTCTGAGGAAGTCCCACTATCAGTGAGACGAAAAGTGTTTAACGTTACGTTTGGTATTTTAATAAAGAAGTGTTTTTATCGTGGACTAAGGTATCAACTACTCTCCGGTCTTTTTGTGTGCTTGTGCTTGGTTGCTGGGACCTCTCCTTATTGCTGTGGTGAGAAGTATTTTGGCTTGGCTTGTGTCTTAGTCCTCAGAACATGCTACAGTAAAATAAAGTGATTTTTGTAGGGTGGACAAGCCCTGCTATGCCCCCACCCCCCACTAACTATATATATTAATTCTCAGATAGCAGGGACCCTGGGGAAGGGACATATTCCCATATTCCCTGAGGATCATCTTTTATTGCACAACTGTTGGCCATATGCAGTGTTCACCAAAGTGGGTCGACAATCACAGGTCAGTCTTAGCCACAATCAACCAATGTGATGGAAGCGATAGATAGATAGACAGATAGATAGATAGATAGATAGATAGATAGATAGATAGATAGATAGACAGATAGATAGATAGTAGATAGAGATAAAGCTTACTGAACTTTATGGCATGTCTAACCCAAAAAACAAAAAACAGTGTCCTGAATATCAGCTCCAATATGTTCCCTACTTATAATTTATCCCAAATACCTCTCTGATTTGCGATACTGTTTTTTTAATAATATAAGTCGAGGTACTTACGTATTATCGCAACCAGATTTTTGCTGTTGCAAAATTCACATGCTGCAATGAAAACCAGTGCACGAAATACCATAAGATGTTATTTTACTCTCTTACTGATGAAAAATCAATTTGGCTTACATTCAGGAAGAAAAATGATCGTGCAAGTTTTCTTCCTGTTTTGTGTGCATTACACACGCTTCAACTGGCAAGGGCTGCTGTGTTACTGAGGGAAGGAGTAGTTTAACTGGGAGGAAAGGAATGCTGGGAAGAAAAACAGAAACACGTGAAAATGATTCAAACTGTTATTCCAATTCTTTAGGACTGCCCCAAAAACTTTAGATTACAAATTGTTCCTGTTCCTAAAAGTAATGTAAAGTTTTGGGGCAGTATTAAGGAATTAGAATAACATTTGAATTATAAGTATGTCTGCCCTATCATTACTCATAGCTGGTATTTCTTCAGGACAAGGATATCAGTAATTGCCTATTCAGCTTCACTTTGCTGTTTAGGGAAAACAGTTTAGTTCATGTTTTCATGAAAGCTCTTCCCCCCCAACAATCAAAATCCTACAGTGGGTGCATATACACTGGTGAGAGAAACACTATCTGAAAATGTATTTAATTCATCGTCCAAACTGTGATATTAGAAACTCATACATGAAGTGATATTCGACACACTTAAGAACCCAACTGACAGGACGATAGCAGCCATTATACCTCAAGCGTGCGTCTGCAATGCACGCAAGGCAGGGAGAGGGTTTCTCAATTTGTCCCTGTTCCTAAAAGTAATTTAAAGTTTTCTGGAAGTTGTAAGGAAGTAGAATAAGAGTTTGAAGTGTTTCATGCACTCAGATCTGTGGAGGTATGCTCATTTCGCAACCGCGAAAATCTGGTTGCGATAATACATAAGTACCGTATGCATTAACCACATCAGGCCTAACTTCAAATAACAATATAACTATTCATGGTTTACTATTTGCTTCAACCTCAAGAAAAACTTTAATTACCTAGCAGTTGCCGCTAAGCTCTTTTATTCAACTATCCATGCCTCTTTAAATTTCTCCCTATCTACATTCCTTTAGTCTCCATTTATCTCCATATCCAACTTCTTTTCAGTAACTTATAGACATTCTTTGTCTCCAGCTCATCAAAACAATTTCATTCCAATGCCTTCTTCCGAGTATCTTACAGGCTTTAATGAATATTTCCACTCCACCATTTTCTCATGTCTCAGTGCATTATTAAGTGTGCAGGTACACCGTTTTAAAAATACGAGAGCTTCGCTCCCTCATTTTAGGTATAACCGTTTTCTCATGTCTCAGTGCATTATTAAGTGTGCAGGTACACCGTTTTAAAAATACGAGAGCTTAGCTCTCTCGTTTTAGGTATAACCATTTTCTCATGCCTCAGTGCATTATTAAGTGTGCAGGTACACCGTTTTAAAAACAAGAGAGCTTAGCTCTCTCGTTTTAGGTATAACCATTTTCTCATGTCTCAATGCATTATTAAGTGTGCAGGTACACTGTTATAAAAATAAGAGAGCTTAGCTCTCTCGTTTTAGGTATAACCAAAAATACATCCTAGTCAATTCTTCTAAATCAGTTCTTCCAGAAAATACTACTCATTTCTACTCATACCTGTAACTCAGATATTGCAATGGGCAGAGGACCTTAAACTGTTCAGTATTATAAATTCAAATACGGATCTGGTTCTCTCAATCTGTCCATGTCTTTCCTGAAAACCAGCTTATCTCATGAAAGTTTGGAATGGCTCCATCCATAATAACATCAGTTATTATAATAATAATGACTGCCTTTAAAGGGGATGCTGGAAGAAAGCTCTGAATGTATAAAGCAAAAAGAACTGCATAAGTAATTTAATGCTTGTACTTCTTGAACTAACTACAGAGGTGGGTCTATGTCATATAGTTGAAAGGCCACATTATCGAACGTCATCTAATCAACAGTGCAGGTCATAAACCCTCACAATCCCCACTAATTATATATACCAACTCCGAGATCATACTATAGTGGGGAAAAGGGCAAATTTACTAATCCCTATTATAATGCGATCGTAGAATGGTTTGATGTCCTGCATTGTTGATGAGATGAAGTTCAACAATGTGGCCATTCAGTGATATGACAGAGACCCCTCTAGAGTAAATAATTTTCTGTGTCATTACATCTGATTTAATTTTTCTAAAAAATCTCAAACTCCATTGTTAATTTTGAAATGCAATTATTTACTATTGTAGTCTCATACCTGCAATTTAGCTCTGTATGTCTGGGAAGAAATATCACATTCTAAGCATTGTCTGGGGGTATGGCACCTATGGTAGGCCTAGACCCTGCAGCAGTCCTAGAAATGATTCCCACAGCTTGGATTTAGCTGTGTGTTACTTTGAGCATGTCACATAACCTGTCATTTCTCCCATGTCACACCAAAAAAGTGTCTGTGTGTCCAGAAGGATTACCCAGTTAACAAACTTTTTATATTCTATTTGGTCAGCTATACAGAAGGATTGCATGGTGAGCTGAGGTAACCTGATCACGTTTTGCAAAGCCATGACTGTGGACATAATTTCTTACTAGAAATGCTATATAGGAAATGGATATGAAAAGTGCGGCATTTCCGACTACTTAGAACCAGTAAACAAAAATAAAACTAACATCTTTAAAACAACACAAAAACGTACTAAGCATACCTCAGTATGTAGCAGAGGAAGAAGCAGGAATGACTGTGTTGAAGGCTATAAGGATGCAAAGAGCAGACTTGAGGTCAAAGTTAAGAAGTAGCTATTTTAGAAATTAAAGTAAAACAGAATAATTATAGAAATGAATGTGCACTTTGCAACTTTGTTTCACTGATGGTATGCAACACAGTCTGGCATAAACACTTAGGTGAACAGAGCAAACTTTACTGTCCTTTTAGAATCCTGTTCACCAAAAACATGACAACTAGAAAATAAAACAAATGTCCAGTTAGTGTTCACAGTCTCTGACCTGACCATTTGATATATACCACTGACGGTATAAGAACATGTGGCACGTGTATAGGCAGCAGTTGCTGAGTTGCCAACTGAAATCTTAATAAGGCTGCAACACACGGCACTACCTGAAAGAAGACACTGACAAGCAAATGAGCTAAACATTTTTTTTCTGATGTAAAATAATATTTTATAAGAGTTTCTTTCTTCCACATAGATATTTACTACTATGTACATTATTATTTTTGGGTAGATTACTCAGGCAGTGGTACCAGTGTACAATCTCCCTCTCTCTCTTTCTCTACCCCAACTATTTCCAAGGAAAATGCATTACCTAAAAAACTAAATTAAATACATTTTCTCACCCTCGGCAGGAGCCAGCTCATGCTATTCAATTCAACCCATCAGAACACTCTACATTACAGAATAATTATATTCACAAACACAGCAGTCAGCAATTTGAAAACAATCACTTCACGTTTCAGGAGGGCAACATCACCTTTCACCTCCCATGTGGGAAGCTACACCCACCACACCTCCCATGTGGGAAGCCAGACCCACCATTAGTCATATATATTATATATAATATACAGAAGGGAATATGTGTATGTGTTGTGTGTGTCTGTCTGACCATATCTATCTATGTCTATATGTCTGTCTATCTATAAATATACCTATAGCTATATATATATATATATATATATATATATATATATATATATATATATATATATATAATATATATATATATATATATATATATATATATATATATAAATATATATATATATATATATATATATATATATATATATATATATATATATATATATATATGGCTCCCCTTTATAATGTCGAAATATTGAAATCTTGAATTTAACTATCTCCAGACCATAAACGCGAGTGTTCAAAATCCCGAAAATCAAAACCGCGGAATACAAAATATCAAACCTAAACACATATTACACCACACAACACATACACTATCCTACCCACACTACAACAAATCAAACAACAAAACATTCACAAACAGAACTACACAAACCAACACACCTATACTACACATAAGCAGGGGGGTCAAGCCCCCCAAAAACCCCCCATGTGGGGGGCTGTGTCCCATCCCTGCACTTATATATACTAACTCTGAGATTGCACAAACAGGAAAAGAGAGCAAACTCACACCCAGACATTCTACAGTCCCTCGCACACACACACACACGCGCGCGTGCACACACACACACACACACACACACGCACACACGCACACACACATACACACACACACACACACACACACACACACACACACACACACACACACACACACACACACATACACACACACACATCACACATATACAAACAGCAACACATCCAACACTTACACACTCATACACTCACCTGCCTACCGTAACCCCCACGTACAGCTTACAAACACACTCACATACATTCAAACTCCCACCCAAAACCCTTACGAAACACTCACTTACCTTAAATCACACCCAAATCCACACATGACACAAGCATAAAACCATAACCGCGAATTCGAGAAATTCAAATTCGTGGTTATGCACTTTTGCCATTCTAAAAATTCGCCTTTATGGTCTCGAGATACTGAAATTCGAGATTTCAGTATTTCAAGATTATACAGGGGAACTAAACTGTGTCTGTATATATATATATATATATATATATATATATATATATATATATATATATATATATATATATATATATAATATATATGGTTACAATCTACAAAAGTGAACATTCATATGGTGAATTATTTTTCCTTGTGTAAAAAAAGTGAATGCCCATATGAG
>NC_056737.1:993021644-993146644 GCF_019279795.1 Protopterus annectens | reverse complement strand
ACTGTTGTAGTCTTGACTTTTAGGATTCCTGCCTGCCTGCAGGCAGCTTATCTGGCCAGTCAGACTTACTGCAGGCAGCCGGACTGACTGGTGTGACTTTCAGAGTTCTAATTCCCCCTCCCCAGCCTTGTCTAACGCCCTCCCACCATTACACAAGGAAAGTCAATGGTATAAAAAGTGCATTGGGTGAGGCCATCTTCTGATTTATCTTGTCCTGTCCAGGGCTAATTAGATGACCCTGGCACCAAATCCCTAGTGGACCAGATGTTAATAGCCCTCTGTGCCTCAGGTTCACCCCAGTGGTCCAGTTTCCCTCTTTGGGTAGTTGCATCAGATAAAAGGGAGAGGAGGCCTCATAAAGAAGTAAGAGTGAAGGGCAGGTGAAAGGACAAAAGAAAAAGTCCAACACTGGGTGCAAACGCTCAGAAAAAAAAAAAAAACAGCGGAAAAAAGAGAAAGGAAAGATGCACCCAGAATGCAGCAGCAAATATGCTTGAATTTATACATTTATCATCATTTTCTAATGCAAATTTATGATGTTCATTGTAGTATTCACTGCTGCAGTCTTGAGTTTTAGGAATATTTCCATAGCTTCATAGATTAGTACTAAGCTAACTGCCCTTGCGAGCCATTTTATGCCTAGCCAATTATCCCTTGTGAGACTTAAACCCTGCACCTTGTGTTTGTAAGGCAAACACTTTAACCATTAGGCCACCCTCCCAACTGCAAAGTGTAAAGTTATACGGTTATTATCCAGACACAGATAATTGGGAGAGAAGACCATGCAGGATTGCAGATGCAAATCTTGCCCTAGGTCTAAAAGCTTCCCCTACAGTGTACAGACTAGAGAACGTATGAACAGAGATGTAAATACAAGCTTTCAGGATAGATTGCATGATGATTCCTGTATAGGGACTGAAGTGGTCCAAAGTGGGCTCTGACATGTCCAAGAAGAGACTGGCCCTTAGCTTTGTAACAGTATGAAATGTAATGAGTTAGCCCTCTAGAGATAGCCTGTTTATTCACTGGCTACCCTTCTTTTCCATTTGCCAAGGAAGCTAGGTGGCACAGTGGTGCAGTGGATAGCACTGTTGACTCACAGCAAGAGGTTCCCTAGTTTGATTCTCATCTGGGGTGCCTTCTGTGTGGAGTTTGCATGTCCTACAGCTGCTCATGTCGGTTTCTTCTGGGTGCTCTGATTTCCTCCCACATTGCAAAGACATGCAGTAGGTGGATTGGACACACTAAATTGGGCATAGGTGTTAGTGTATGGTATGGATGTACTACAATGGCAGGGATAACCACCTGGTAGTGGAAACCTTGGCTCTGGATGATTGTCACTGTTGAACTGATACTCCAACTCCATGTGCAAAAATGGGAAAAAGGGACTGCGGATGGATGGATGGATGGATGGATGAGTGGGTGGGTGGTTGGATGGATGGATGGAGTAATAGCTCTGCAGTCTTTCGGAATTCCTTAGTATTGTGCAAATATAATCTCAGCTGTCTGTGCACAGCAATGGAATGAAGGGATCTGCCCCTTATTTACAGTTTTGGACAAAAAGTCTGCAAGTGAATGACTTGGTTATGAAATGGCTCAGATAAGAACTTTAGCATAAAGGAGGGGTTGGCATGGATGGACACCCTGTCCTGATGGAAGACTAAGAAAGGATCTCTTGTACATTCAAGACTGAATGTCTGAGATTCTTATAGGAGAGGTAATAGCAGCCAAAAATAGCATCTTCCAAAATAAGAACTGCAAGGGAAGAGACATAGTTGGTCGAAAAGCTCAACTTCTGTAAAACATAGCCAAGAAAGTGGTGCAACATCTTTTTTTGGTGGTCTAAGAAGCAGGACACCCTTAATGAACATCTTAACTGATAGTCTGGAGTACAAGAGGTCAGTGGGTAAACAACCATGGGTCTGTGGGTAAACAGGCTGAAATAATAGTACAAACATGGGTCCATGTGTAAACAGACTGAAATAGTAGTACAAACGTGGGTCTGTGGGTAAACAGGCTGAAATAATAGTACAGCTATGGGTCTATGGGTAAACTGGCTCCAAAAGTAGCAAAACCATGGACCTGTGGGTAAACAGGCTGAAATAGTAGTCCAATGGTGGGTTGGTGGTAAAGAGTAAAAGAATGCACTTTTACAAAACTGGTCTGTCTTATGTATCTGTTAAAGTCTGATGGGTAGCCCAAGGCCATAGCCATTTTAACCTTCTATTGGTTTTGGTTTCTGGATAGGCACCAGAGAGGGAGAGACTCTTTAACATTTATCTGTGTGTAGGATTTCTTTGTCTTTAGTTTCCTAAATTCTCTGATAGTTTTTAGTACATCTGCGGAGTTCATGTCCCAACCTGGGATTAATGTGAAATCTTTGGAGCTGTCACCCTTAAAGAAGCAGAACCAAAACAAAGGTTAGGGCAGAGCGACAGAGGCAATTGCCCCAGGTGCAAAGGGTAAGGACTGCAATTGCCAATCCTGATCTCTCTTTAGTGCAATACTAGCTTTTAAAAGCTGGCACTGCATTTGCTGTGAAACCTGAGAGCTGCAGTGCTGTGTGTGTAGTCTAAACTGTGGCAACTGTTTGCTACATTTGTAGCAAGCAGTTTTCTACAGTTTAATAGTAAACATGTTTTTTTTTAACTAAGACATGAGTGCCACAGCACTCCATGCAGGCAGGGTATGAACTGTAACAGCCATTTGCTACATTTAACATTTGTAGCAAGCACTTTTCTACAGTTTAAAAGAAGACTTTTTTAGCTAATACATGAGAGCTGTAGAGCTCCATGCAGGCAAGGAATAAACTGTAGCAACTGTGTGCTACATTTGTAGGAAGCAGTATGCTATAATTTAAAAGCAATTTGTATACATATTTGTGAAATGGAATGAGCATTGGGGCAGGGCACAAAAACAGGACCTAAATGGCTGGGGGAGGTAGGGGGGCATGTCTTGCATCTGGCCACCTGATTGATGTGCCAGTAGAAGAAATGGCAGTTCTTATTTGTGTTTGCTCTTGAATGGAAGAGCTGGTGGGGGATATGAATCTAGAGATCAGCTTAATACAGTTAATTTCTTTTCCATCAAGCTGGGGGTGGTGGATCTGACTGTAACATGCCAATCTCAAATGTAGAGCTTGGCTTAATAATACAGTGAAGTGATTATTTTTTGATCTTCACTTGAAGAGCTGATGGAGTAGGGCACTGGTTTGTGGTACCGGTACCTGGCATGGGTAGAACCAGCTACAAACACACCATAGGCACAATCGGAGAAGGTACAATTAAATAATTAAGTTGGTCTTAATTAATTAGGGTGGGGGATTGTTTTTTATGGACCAGTTTGATTATACCAACAGAATAGAAGTCATGCTTTCATCTAACGCTTATGAAGAAGTATCATTAAATGAATATAATCAAGCCTGTAAAAGAGTAAAAGGCTATATTAATGATTTATTTATAGAAGGGAGAATAGATTCAGACCAACTTAATTATTTAATTGTACCTTCTCCGATTGTGCCTATTCTTTTTGGAATACCAAAAATACATAAGAATTTGGCAAATCCGCCCTTCAGACCAATTGTAAGTGGAAAGAATAGTATGACCTATGCCTCTGCTAAAATGGTGGATAAACTTTTGAATAAATATGTCAAACTTGAATCTACCATATGCAAGGACTCATGGTCATTTTTGGGTAAGATCAATGAACTGCCCTTCAATGAAAACATCAATTTGTTAACTATAGACGTAAAAGATCTTTATACGTCAATCCCACAAGATTTGGGTATAGAATGGGTGACATTAAATCTGAAAAAAATGAATGCCCCAGTATCTGAGATCTGGCTTATTGAAGAACTATTAACAATAGTTCTGGCTCATAATTTTATAGTATTTAATAATAAGTTCTACCACCAAAAGAAAGGGGTAGCCATGGGCTCCCCTTGTGGTTCCAGCTTTGCAAATCTGGTCATGAGTTTTTGGGAAAAGGAATATGTCTTGGTTGAAACTGAATTTACCTCTAAAATAAAGTTTTACATGAGGTATTTGGATGATATTTTCATCCTGTTGGAAGGATCGGTTCAACAAGCTGAACAACTGATTGGTTATTTTAATTCAACTACTAATTTTTTAGAATTCACATTTAACTTCAGTGTAAAGGAAATAGCCTATCTTGATGTATATCTCATCAAGAATTTACCACTGGGTAGATTTGAATCTAGAATATTTAGGAAAGTTTCTTATTCTAATACCTTCTTGCATTTTGCTAGTGCACATCCTACCTATCAAAAGAAATCAGTGGTTAAAAGCCAGGCCGTTAGAGCAGCAAGAATGATTAGTAACACTGAAGATTTTATAGATGAATGTAAAAATTTAAAAGATATGTTTTTGAATAGAGCGTATCCAAGTAATTTTATAGATAACATTATGGATGAGGTTATAACCAAAAGGAACAATGGTTTTTATAAACCAATTCTACTGAGAGCAGAATCTAGCATATCCACTTTGGCTAGTTCCAACCAGGAGAACTTAAATAATATAAATGAGGATACTGCTAGATTACCTTTTGAATATAGTTTAACACTCACTTATTGTTCTGATTTTTCGTTATTAAAAAATATTTTTTATAAAAATTGGAATATTTTGAAGGAAAATAAAGATTTGATAACGAAGTTAGGTTCTAAGCCAAAAATCACAGTAAGACATGACCAAAATTTTAAACAACTTTTAGATGGTATTAATAACAAACCAAATCTGACTACAAGTTTTAAGAACATGTCGGAGTGTGGCAGTTGTCCTTATTGTAAATATATTAATGTAGGGAGCACTGTGAAAATAAATGATTTTGTTCTAAAAAGTAAATTCAAGAATAATTGTAATTCTAAGATGGTTGTGTATGTGGCTATATGCCAATTTTGCCCATGTTTTTATGTGGGCAAAACCATCCGAAGGCTTAGAGATAGAATATATGAGCATGTTTATAATATTAAAAAAGGCGCTCTCGTGAATGCTCTTGCTAGACATATTCATGAATTTCCTGGACATAATTTTAAATTTTGGGTTCTGGATCAATTAACAATAAATATTAGAGGTGGACCTATTGAACTGCAACTTGATCGTCTTGAACTAATATGGCAAATTAGATTATTTTCATATTGCCTGCCTGGTTTGAATGATATTTGTTCTATTATGCCCATCTTAAAATTACATAGCTTAATTAGATAACATTAAATATTTGATAATTCTTTATATTAAATAATAGCTATAATATATTTATTTAATATTAATTAATAATGTTTTGAGTCTATTTAATTGATGGTTAAAATATAAGTAAAATAATGAATTATTACAATATTTCCAATTTTGGTATTCTCTACTGTTTTTGAAAGATTTTATCCTACAATGTTTAGGTGGCCCAGTATTAGGGAGAGTAAATCAACTACTAAATGAAGTCTATTTCTTATGGGAATATAATACAATATAACTTATTATCTGCGTTAATATATTTAAATTACAAAGGTTATATTTAGTAAGGTAGGCTTTGGGAGTAAAGATATGGGTTCTATATATATATATGAATATACTAATAAATGAATAATTTAATATGATATACTGTTTAGTAATATGTTTTAATATTTTTTGGCTTATTTTAAAAGGAATGGTTGTGGATATTTATTTAATATATCTAGCCAAATAATAATTGTTGAATGATATTTAACATTTTAAAATATGTAAGTTAAATATATATTTTTTATGCTGGTCTTTTAAATGATAATCAGCGTAATATCAGCTGACTTGTAAAAAGTATTTAAGGGTGTGTTTTAAACTAATGGATTCTCTGATGAAGTTCGTACATAGTACGTACAAAAAGCGCTTAAGAGTTTTTACAATAAAGAGTGTTCACGGACTACCAGATTGCCGTTTTTTGAACTTAACATCTGTATTATTTCTCAGAATCTGGTAGACATCTTCCTTGAATAAGTATCTGAAGGCCTTCAATGCCAGGCTGACCACACATCAGTTCTTTCACATTTATATAGCCTTTCCTCATGTTTCTGTCTCGAGTCCCCTGAACTTGGAGATTGCCCACAACAGCCCCCCCCCCCCGGCAAGATCTAAGGAATCTGTGGTAAAGGTCATAATGTTAAGATCTCCTTCCTGATACAAGGTAGCATTGAAACGCTGGTATCTAGGGATCAGGTGTGCTACTGATGCCTGTTTATGAGGTAGCATTGAAGTTTCCTCATGGGTAGATGGGTCAGAAGCACCATGAAAATGCAGCAGGCTGTGTAACCCAATAGCCTGAGGAACTGTCTTGCTGATATTGACTCCTGCTGAATAATCTTTTAAAACTTCAAAGTCAGTCAAGAAACCCTGTCCTGTAAAGGTTTATGTCTAGGTATGCCCTGGGAATACCAGTTTTTTTGAAGGATTCAGATTTGATTTTGTCAGGCTGATAGTGAAACACAAGTCTCTGAAACATTCCCTGGATTACATAAAAAGAGACATAGAGGAGCTCTCTGATCATGTAGCCCAGGCTGGTATGACCCTGACCTTGAGTAGCATCTTACCCTCACCAAGAATGATGCCACAGTACAAAGAAAAAATGTCAAATTTTAACAATTGGTTAAAATATTGGTGTCATTCAAAGGGGATCCAGTGTCTGTCAGCCTGGGGTGACATGCTCGATAAGTACGCTGCTTCGCTAGGGACGGCTTGCACCTGTCACTCCTGGGTTTTTGAATACTGGCTAAGGCTCTTGCCACCCCCATAGTGCCTGTTTTAGGCAAGGCTCAATAGACAAACTCACCTCCATAGAAAATACAGAGAAAAAAAAATAAGGGTAATGCTACTCAACGCCAGAAGTCTAAACCTCAAAATGCACGCACTCAAGACTCTCCTCAGTATGGAGAACATTGATGTCTGTGCGGTAACAGAGACCTGGTTCAAGGGTCCAGAGAGCACCCCAGCACTACCAGGTTATACTTCATACCATGCTTTCCGGCCACAAAGCTCGGACCGAACCACAAAAGGAGGGGGAGTATCCATATATATCAAAAATACCCACACCTCCAGGTTAGTAGCACTGCACGAAGCAACGGAAACCATCCACGTGCAACTAACAGTGGGCAAAACTGCTTATCAGTTTATAGCCTGCTAGAGACCACCCTTCCAAACTTAGGAACCCCACTCGGCCTTCCTGAAAACACTGGAGAACATGAAAGTCTCTCCAAACACCATCATATTGGGTGACTTCAACTACCCAAACATTGACTGGGTAAACTACTCAAGCCCACACACCCTTGACCAAAGGCTCCTAGAGTTTATAAACTCAAATGCTATGGAACAACTGGTCAATACCCCCACAAGACGGGATAACATATTGGATCTGGTCATCACAAACATAGGGATGCTATGTTCCACACCAGAGGTATACTCCTCACTGGTAAGATCAGACCACAAATTAATCTCACTGTACATCCATATCCCATCCCCACCCCCAGCCAAGGTAACCACAGTGAAGAACTTCTCAAAAGCAAACTTCACACTTCTCAAAACTGAGGTGGAAACCTTCAAAGCCCCTAGGCCAGTGGAAAACACGGCTCAAACCACAGAATCCTTCGGAAATGCATTCTATGGACACCTGCAGGAATGCATGGATCGTACCATCCCAAATAAAACCAAGACTCACTCCTCCAAAGGCAGAAGATCTGTCTGGTGGACCCCGGCCATAAATAAGCTGTACAACAAAAAGGAAGAAGCTACTACATGATAGAGCAAGATCCCAAAAAGGAAAGGCAACTCTGATCAGTACCAGCAAGAAGCTACGATCCTTCATAAAATCATCTAAGGCCAGCTTCGAAAGACAAATTGCACAAGATACTAAGGACAACCGCAAGGCATTCTTTAGTTATGTCAGGAACCTGGGCGGCAACTCCCAGATATGCTCCGAGTTAGTGCAAAATGACAAAAAATACACTGAACCAACAGACACTGCCAACATCCTGGCAGACAGATTCAGTGCAAATTTCTCCCTCCCATCCCCCCCAAAAGAGCAAATCTCCATCCCAACAGAGTGTAATCTCCCAGACATCACAGATGATCATGTGAGAGCTGCCCTCTCTAAAGCAAAAAACACAGCATCAATGGGACCAGACAGTGTCCCAGGATGCGTCCTACATGAGCTACAAAATGATCTAAACCCTCACCTAAAGTCCCTGTTCAACCTCAGCCTTACCACAGGATATGTACCAAAGGAATGGCGTACAGCAACGGTGGTCCCGCTCCACAAGGGAGGTGCCACAACGGACCCCAGTACCTAGCGCCCTATAAGCCTGACTAGCCTGGTCTGCAAAGCTATGGAGCGTATCATCATGGAACTCATAAACAATGATATCGGTAACCTTCAGACACTGGATCCTACCCAGTTCAGCTTTGTTAAGGGCAGGTCTTGCCTCTTGAACCTGGTCGACTTCTTTGAAACAGTTACCAGGGCCATAGACGAAGGGAAAGTGGTCCACACAGCCTACCTGGACCTCGCAAAAGCCTTCGACACAATACCACTCTCTGGCATCATAAATAAGCTCACCAGCTTAAATATCAACCCCTATGTCACAAGATGGGTTGCAAACTGGCTCAAGGATAGAACCCATGCAGTCAGAATTGCAGGAGCCTTGTCAGACACTAAACCAGTTAGAAGTGGAGTTCCACAATGCTCAGTCCTGGGACCTCTCTTGTTCGGTATTTACTTCTCTGAGGTACAGACAAACACGGGAGGACTATGGCTGACGAAGTTTGCAGATGACTGCAAACTAGGTGCCATAATAGACTCCCCAGCTGACACAAGCATTCTCCAAAAGGGTCTCACAGAGACAGATAACTGGTGCCAGAGTCATGGCCTAAAGCTAAATGCAAAAAAATGCATTGTCATCCCCTTTGGGAAAAACAAAGTGCCCACAGACTACCACATAGGAGGTAACACACTAAGTATGGAGGAAGTAATTAGGGACTTGGGGACCCAAGTAGATAGTAACCTCTCCTTTGACAACCATGTTGCCAAAGTGGTCAGAAAGACCTTCAATATAGCCCACCTCATCATGAAAGGTTTCACATCTAGATCAAGTGAGATCATTGTACCACTCTATTCATCACTCATCAGGCCCATAATTGAATACAATGCCCCATTTGGGATGTACCTTACCCGACACCTGCAGCAACTGGAAAGACCCCAAAAGTACCTCACCAAGAGGATAAAGGGACTCAAACAGATGCCCTATGCAATTAGGCTAAAGAAACTCTGACTCTACTCAGTTGCTTACCGCCTACTCAGGGGCGATCTGTGCCTGACTTATAAAGCCATGTCCAACCCAGAATTAATGGACATGCTCCATCTCAAGAAATCCAAATCCCTTAGAGTTACACGTTCTAGAGACTTAAACCTGAGCACAGAAATAAATAGGACATGCTGGAGGGACAGATTCATATCCCAGAGTCTCCCATCACTCTGGAACAAAATCCCAGTCCAGGTTAGGCAGTGCCCCTCACTGACCCTCTTCAAAAGAAATCTTGACGAGTGGATGGGAGATCATAAGTATACCCCTGGAATCACTTCTGGGTCCCTGCTAGACAGAGGCACAATAAATTAACCGTAAAGGGACAATATTCTGTGACCTACTATTCATAGGCACAGTCTAAAAATCTAAAAGGGTGGAGAAAGCCAAACACACTCTGGCTAGGCTTGTAAATGCCGTAGGGCAGACAGCCTAGTATCAACCTATGAACCTATGAACCTATGAACAATTCAGGGTAACGTATAATGCCTTGCATATTTTCTCCTTCAGTTTTACTTGAATGAGACAGTTATCAAAGGACAGGTAGATATGGATGCCCTTTGACCTGCACAATGCAATTACCGGAGGCAGGCAACTGGTAAACATTCCATGTGTAGTCAACAAGCCAAAACACAAGAAAGCAAATTGGAAATGTGCCCCCTACTGCAGACTTGAGGAACTGTCTGTGCAGTTTGATTACAGGGATATGAAGCTAGGAATCTTTTATGTCAATTGTGACAATGCACACCCAAGGCAGCAGAAAGAGTAATAAGCTTTGCAGTGTCAACACTCTGAACTTTGAAACAAAGAAAAGCTTGTTTAATCAGGACAGAGCCAAAATGGGTCTCCATATGCCTTGACATCGGGACTATTCTGGAGCAGAAGCATTTCCTTTCTCCAAAGAGACTGTTGCATGCATAAGGTCTAACTGGTCTTATAAAGTTAGAGGAATTCCTGTGTACCTGGAGACTTTGAAAAACTGTAACTTGTAACCTTGGTGATGATGCTCAGGACCCACTGGTCCTGTGTGATGCTTTCCCGGTTTTGAGAAAAAAAAAACAAGTGCCTGCCAAGTCTCTCTGACATAATGGAAAATTGGGGACAGAGTGGAGTGGATTGGAGTGGACCTAAGGAAGTGGAGAGGGTGGCTTGCCTAAGTCATAGCTGCTGCCTTTGAGACTCACAGCTCTGATTATCCCCTAGCTTCTCCATTGGATGTGGTTGTCATTCTTTATGGGATTTTCCTTATTTTCCATCATCTGACTTGCTCTGGTCCTGAATAGGATATACGAACCAACATTTTTTTCTGGGTATTTCCTGCTGAATATAGGAGTTTGGGTCAGAAAAATCTGCTTAACTGACTTGAATGGACTTGCCCTTCTACTCCTGTCTGAGTCCTCAGTCAGGCATGTCTTTGAATAACATGCCCTGTGGCTGCTGCCCTAGAAAATGCACCCACAGCATCATTTCCACATATCTTGGAGTGTTTATTTTGGATTTCTTATGCCTTAGGTCTCATCTCCTGCAACATTGATTGCTAAAAGGTGACTATATGAGTTTGACAGTTCAAGAGTTTGAAGGATAGGGCAGCAGAAGTGTTGATAGATTTGTAGGTTCACATATAATTGCCAAACCAATAACCTCAGGGACCCCTTTTAGGCCTAGCATGTTTCCCAAATTCAACTGACAAATTCTGATTCCCTAGAGGTTATTTAAAGGGATGCATTTAGGCTTGGGCATGGGTGGTTAAGCATTTACAAGCTACTGCTATCTAACAGAGACATAAATGTCACACCAGGGGTAAATTTCCAATTCCCCATCCACCAGTCCAATTTACAGTGGAATTGCTGAGGATGGATGGATGGGTTAAGGAAGACCTCTCCTTCATATGGATGGGAAACCTGTTTTAGAGAAGGGGTCATCTGTGGGATACATGCCTATCCTCCAGCATTTCCTTTTTATACTGCAGAGGTTTTGATTCCTAGATTGGGTAAGTCTGATGCTATTTGTTTTGTAGATTTACACCAGGCCCAAGAAAAGGATAAGAAAATACCCTGTGAGGTACTTATCTGGCTTCTGGAAGAAGTCTGACTGATAGACTGACAAAGATAGTCAGCATGCATGACTCACAGGCAAAAATCACCTCTTAGCAGCCTGTAGGAGATTGAGTACATGGATAGGTCTTTGAGACAGTTCTCGCAGGACATGCTATTTGCACCCTGTATTCCTTTTTTGAGTCTCCAATTGTTGCATATGCCTGCTGAGGTACATACTGAAGGGGGTGTTGTACTCAATGATTGGTCTGAGGAGGGACAAGTACAGAGGAAAAATTACATCCTTGGACCTAGATGCCTTTGCTTACAAGTTGCGTAATATATAATGATTTCCTTACTTCCAATGACACATGATGGTTAACAGCTAAGTTCCCTCTCAACTGTACAGAATTTCACAGAACGTCCAGATTTTTGCCTTATATTTTTGTTCTATTCCTCATAAAATACATGGTTTTCTGGTAAATCACTAAGTACTAAAGTCACTAAATAATGGCATACATTTGAATTTCAGAGTTCATATCCTTCAAAAAATGCATGCCAGCACAAATCCTTTTATTCTATCAACTTTATAAGTTTATAAGACCAATATTTAAAATGTGTCCCTATTTTTGGGCCTCGGTTCCCCCATTATTTTAGGCTTTGTCCAGATTTCTTGTGTTAAGAATTTGAGAGGTATGTTACTGCCCACATGTGTTCCCATATCCTTGTCCACTGGGCCTACTTTAAGGAATGTATTTAATGTTATAGTTTCCAGGGGTAGCCTTCTTCCCAAAGGGATATTATTGTGCATTTTCTGGCATTGAGTTTTAGACTGTGGCTCTGACACCAGTTATTAGTCTGTGTCAGGCTTTCTTGGAAGATATTTGTGTCTTTGAGGGATTCTATGACTATCTCAACTGCAGGCCCTCTGTCAGAATAAGTTGCAGATGATTGTGCGGTATCAGGAGATGCAGCAGAGCTGTCATTGGTCCATGAGGAAGCATGAGATGCCGAAGGAGTGGTGGCCTGCATGGCGGTCATATCAGAGGCTTTGCCTGTGACTGACTGTAGGGATGAGGGCTGTATAAGTGCCTCATCACTCACGGAATTACTGTACCCAGAAACACCCAAGTCATCCATTGGGATGTCCACAGTCTCCCAATGATTCTCTCCATGTTTCTTGTTGAATAGCTTCTTTTTAGGTTGAAAGTTTGTGGAGGCCTTGGCTAGTGCCATGGAGGTCTGAAACTAGGCACACATCATCTTATTGTTTGCTGAAAACTCCGGAAAAGTTTGTCTTCTCATATGCACTGAACTTAGTGTGAATAAGGTGCAATTTGGGTAGGAGATTCCATTTTGCTTTGGGTTGAGGCAAAACAAATAGAATTAAAGACTTTATGAGGAATTTGCATCCCAAAAATGATATAATTGGTCACTTTAATAAATGCTTCAAATTCTGAATCAGAATCAGACATTAGCTAAAATCATGTTCTACAAGAAAAGGATAAGAAAATCCCCTACGAGGTACTTATCTGGGTTCTCGAAGGAGGCCGACTGACAGATTGACAGTGATAGCATGCATGACTCACAGACTGCAGGGCAACAAAGATTTGAAAACTGTATCAGCCAAGGTATGCATACCACTCAACCTCATAGTGTAAGAAATCTGGACAGTTGAGAGGTATGAAGGCATGTGTTATACCATCAACTGAAGCCTTGGTGCGGGGGGGGGGGGGGCAGAGCTCTGGAAGTCAGACCAGCCATATGGGTTACCTGAAACCAGAAATACCAAAAGTTAGGGCTGCAATAATGAATAGTACAATGACCATAACACATTACCAAGCTGGTTTTGCATTAATACTTTTGAACCAGCTCCCCTACATCTCATTGAAGTACAACTTAGTGAGGTTCAACATGATAAAAACAGGTAGCTGAGCCTTTCACTTGATGAAAATGTTACATAAACATGGTGTAAAAAGGAAATAGCCACACATAATGATGTCGCTGCTGATGCACAAATGGAAATCACACTGGTAGTCATTGTTACTGCGGACAGAAGCTGGGGAGTTTAATATGATGAGTTCAAAGCTGTGGGTACATCTCTTGAGCCCTTCTTTGTCAGGTTTGGCCACCATCATTTTATTTGCATGTGCAGTATCGTACAATGTTAAACAACATTTCTTTTACTGAAAATAGCAATGGTAATGCTCATGCTAATAACCCTAGAACTATTGCTTAACCCAAATAATGCTGTTCCATGTAGATTTAATGTCTGAGAGGATTTTCTCAAGAAGATATCACAACATATCTGGGGCTTCACTGGACTTACCATAGTGGCTGGGTGTACTCTTTACAGTTGTCTTTCTGCTGAAAATGATAACAAACCAGGATCCTTTTAATTCTGTGCTGCCGCTTCATTCCATTCAGTCATCTCTATCTGATCAGAAGTATAGTCTGATATCTTTCCAGAAATGAAAAGTTAACTGATATCTGTGCCATGACTGAGCAAGATCAAAGATTCTGCTCAGTCCTGCTTTCTGGGATACAAAACCAGTTTGTCATTTCCTTTTACAGATATTTTTGGTCACTTATAATCTATCTTAATAGGTTCATAAATTCATAGGTCTATACTATATAGGCATATGACCACTGGAGCATTTGTAAGCCTATCCATGCCACCCAAATGTATCCCACAGGCTATTTTGCCTTAGAGGTTGTTTTAAGATGTATAAGTTATTCAGGACATCATTTAACTGCTGCCTCTGTCCATCAGAGAAATAGGTGTCAGACCAGAGGTGAATTTCTGATTTCCCATCAACTAGTGGTTACACTTAAACAGAGTTAGGGAAGGACTCTGCGTCTTAAGGATGGGAATCCCATTCCAGAGAAAGGAAATTCTCAGAGAAACAGAACTATGTCGCCAACATGTTCTGTTTCAATTAATAGCAGTTTAAATCCTTGGGTCGAGTAGTTCTGATGCTGTTCATTGTGTTGATATGCAAAAGGTCCATCAGAGAAGATCCAAGCATGCCTTGTATGCCAAGTATAAACCGCCTTTCAACAGTCTGTAGAAAACAGACTGTAGGGATAGGGCTTTGAGGCGATCTGCATAGGGCATCGTGTTTACACCCTGTATTCTTTTTGTGATGAACTTCTGTGGGTGCTGCAGCTGTTACAAGTGCCAGGTTGGGTGCTTACTGACTAGGGTATTATACTCAATGATGGCTCTGATGAGGGCTGAGTACAGTGGCACGATGACCTCCCTGGATATAGATGCCCTGCCCTTATTTAAAAGTTGTGTGACATAGAATGATTTTCTAACTACCTTAGAAACATGATTGTAGAAATCCAGGTTTAAAATCTACAAGAGTCTCTAAACGCCGGAATACTGTGTCTACTTTTATGGGTATTTTATTGATGAAGTAGTTTCCTGGGGGGGGGGGGCGTTCCAAAAGGTGCTATTATGCATTTCTTTGCCTTAAGGTTTAAGCCGTGACTTTGGCACCAGTCATTTATCTGTGCTAGACCTACTAGTAAAATGTCAGTGTCTTCAGAGTTTCTGTGCTCCCAGCTTGCACTCATCTGGAAACTTAGTAAGCCAGAGGCCATTGATGTTGGTCTTGACTTCCAAGAAGTAGATGCCAAAAAAGAGTGGACCCACCACAGAGCCCTGGGGGTTTCCACTGGTCACTGGATTCTTTGCAGAGGCGGTGTTTCCGAACCTAAGTAAGTAAGCCAGCTGACTATCCAGTGAGTTACATGGGGTTTTATACCTAATTCCTTGAGTTTACAATGCCTGAGTGGGGTATTGTATCAAATATCTTACCTAGGTCATGATAGGCAGTATGCACCATTTTGCCCTTATCCATTGCCTTGACAACCTTTTCAAAGAAGTCCACCAGGTTTAGTAGGTATGACCTGCTTTTGAGAAGCCAAACTAGGTTGAGTCTTGTGTCTGAAGGTTTCCTATGTCATTGTTAATTATTTCCATGATAATTCTTTCCATGGCTTTGCATATGAGACCAGTCAGACTAATGGGTCTTTAGTTCCAATGATCTTTTGATGGTGCACCCTTGTGCAGAAGAATGACCATTGTGGTCCTCCATTTACATGGTACAAAGCCTCCAAACATGGCGGCGAACTCTAGGGACGGATACAGTCGTGTTGTACGTGGATCCAATGCAAAAATTACTGCTCCAGTGACTGAATTAAAGAATTTTTTAGCAGCTCCTTCTCTGATCAGAAGGCAGAATACAGTACAACAGGACATGGGTAACTTGAATTCGCAGTTTGTCGAATTCGAGAAGACATTAAAATCTTTCAAATCTCTACAAATGGATAATGCCTTTTTGGAACGTTCACTGGAATTGGGCCAAGTGCCCAAGGGCCTACGAGTATTCAAGTTACCACACGGTTTTGTTGAAGGTACTGACTTTTTTGATGAACTGTTACAGATTTTTGACAGAACTGGTTTAGAACTTTTGAAACTTATTATACGTAACAACACTGAGAAACTCAAAGATATGAACGAGAAATTGTGTTTGTTAGATAGAAGTATTAGACAAGACCTTTTGTTTGAACACAATAAGTTTAGACTGGAAGAGATCTATAGATATATGGATAGATTTATCAACAAAGGTCTAGATATCAAAAACCACAAAATAGAAAGGGATACCTCAGATTACAAAAATAAAAAGGTGTATGTTCACTTTAAGGAATATAAAAACATGAAATACTACACCAAAACACCAGGGGTTAACGGTCACAACATTAATAGCCCCATTACTATGGATGAGCAATCTCACAGAGTTAACAATAACCTTCACACAAACAGTTACGATGAAACACATCTGTTTTTTTTAGAACAACCTGTTCTGAGGAGGTCAGAAAGGTTGAGAGAACGACAGGGGGATTACATTCGTCAACCACACCCAAGTCACAATCAACCTTTTCACAGAATCAACTCATGGCACAGCTAGATCAGCTCAACATCACTGTGCACAGTGTTGATATTTCTGATGAACATAGACCTCAAATAGTTGTTGACAATATTAATTTTTGTTGAGGAATTTTCCGTTGACACATCACAAAATATTGTTGACACTACTAAGATTATTTGTTTAGGGTTGGATATCATGACCTCCTCTGAATGTTTCATCACAACATATAATGGTTTCAATTTATACAATTTTACTGACCAACCATTTGGTAAAGAATATTTATCCTTTTTTAGCAAAGGATTTACTTTTATGCCTACCTTTAACTTAGATATAGGGAATGTGTTGGTAAATCTCAAAGTTTATACTAGACTGTTAAATTTAAAAATGTTTTTTCACAATACAGGTATTCCTACTGTAGATTCTAGAGCCATTACTATTCAGCATTCCAGCACTTACATACCCGCCACAAATCACATGATACAGGTATTCGAGAAACTATGTTAGAGCCAGATTAGAAGGATTCTAACCAGTAAGACTAATAACAAATACAATTTGACATCAGCTGAGAGATTTTGTCTCAAGGAACTCATAGTCTCTGATAAATACAGAATTATGAAACCTGATAAAGGTGGTGGGGTTGTCATTATGTCCAGTAATGACTATTACAATAGGATGAATATGTTATTGGAAGACATTGACACCTATGACAAAGTTAGTAAACATGAGATAAACAGAGCATATACAAAAATGGATTGGCTGTTATATGAATACCTTATGGACGTGAGGGTTGAAAAAGAAGTTTTCAATTATATTTCTGTAGAATTTCCCATTATTCCATCCATATTTGGGATCCCCAAAATTCACAAAAATTCACAAAATCCCACTTTTAGACCTATTGTGTCAGCCAGGGGATCAAAGACAGAAGCTTTAGCCGCATATGTAGATTTCAAATGCAAAAATGTATTGAATTCATTGCCCTACATTCTAAGAGACTCTTGGCATGATTATTTGCAATGAACTTTGACTTTGATTCCCCATTTATTATGGCAACTATAGATGTCGTCAATTTATTTACAGTTATACCTCATCGGGAAGGTTTAGAAATGTTTGAAGCTTGTTTAAACAAACATAGAACAATGGATAGTATTGAGAATCGACTACTCACTGAAATGCTTGAATTAGTATTGGAAAACAATTTTTTATATTTTAATGAAGAATACTATAGGCAAAAAACAGGAGTAGCAATGGGGGTCAGGTGTGCCCCCATTTATGCAAACTTAGTGTTGGCACAGTGGGAATCTGATTATATTTTCAACAGTAGACATTGGGATAAGGTATTGTTGTATTTACGATATTTGGATGACATTCTCATATTTTGGGGTGGTACCAAAAATGAATTTATTAAATTTATAGAATTTTTAGGTCAAACTACCAGTTTTCTTAAATTCACTTATCACATTTTTTCTAATAATTGTGAATTTTTGGATATTGTTCTGTCGGTGAACAACAATCATTTTGAGTCTAGTATATTTAGGAAGACAACATATTCCAACTCCTTTTTGCATTTTGACAGCTGCCATCCAGTCCACCAAAAAAGAAATTTAGTAAAAGGGCAGATGGTTCGGCTGTCGAGAATTATTAGTGAGGACACATTATTTCTAAAGGAGTTGGAAAATTTGCTTAATATGTTCCTTGCTAGGGGATACCCATTTGAATTTGTCCATAAAATTAGTAAAGAGATTACAGCTAAAAGATCTGTGTTTTATAAACCTATTATTAGATATGGTTTACCTAACACAGCTGAATTAAATTCAGCTGCGACGAGACATGACACCCTTATAATTCCCTACAATGACACATCACACAAGATAGTCAACATAGTTCAGGAAACATGGTTCAGTATTATTGAGAATGATGCTGAATTTGTAGGTATTTTGGGTGCCAAACCCAAGATAACATATAGTAGAGGCAACAATTTAAAAAATCTCTTTGAAAACAGCAACAAAACAGATGTTTTTAACAAATCTAAGATGAACAGGTGTGGGGCATGTCATATATGTAGATATATAAACGACAGTCCTTATATCACAATTGCCAATTTTGGAAAGACCATTCGATGTCCTGGCCATTGCGACTGTAATTCATCGATGGTTGTTTATGCCGCGACTTGTACAGTTTGCCAAGCTTTTTATATAGGCAAAACCATTAGGAAGTTAAGACAATGCATTATGGAACACTTGAGAGATATTAACAAACACAAAACAACAAGTGCTCTATACAACCACAGTACAAAATGTATGAATTTCAAAAGATTTCTTTTCTTTGTCATAGACAGAGTCCCACACAGTATACATAAAGGGGGAGATGAGAAAGCAATGCTTGAAGCAAAAGAATGTTTATGGCAACTCAGGTTAAATGCTAGCAATTGGCCAGGCATCAATGAGTTTATTTCCATCTCTAGTATACTTAAATTGAAATCACATTTTATATGAATAACAAATTTGTAAGTTATATAAAAAACGTTTTACGCCATAACATATTTGTTTTTTCTATCTAAGTTTCTAACTAATTTAAATAAAATTTTAATAAAATTTTAATGAAATCACAATAAATTATATTTAACTACATTAATATTACACAGTATTGTTATAAATTTATGCATTGACTATTTATTTATGTATTTATATGTAATATTTTATCATTACACAACAGGTGCATATTGTTCTATTTATGGTCTTTTAACAGTATGCAATCTTTTTTACATTTGATTATTGTTACATGTATCTGTTTGTTAGGCTGTTTTTCAGAGTTTTTTTCAGCGTGTTTTTAATATATTACTGATGATTACTTCCTCTTGATGTCAATTAAATTTAATTGATTTAATCATTCACTTACACAACAGTATTTAAGGGATGGACTGAGATCAATGTTTTGTACTCTGAAGATGCCCGTTAACACTGTGGGAGAAAGCGCTTAGTACTACTGTGGAGAGTTTTCTTTGATGGTCCAGTTTTTATTGTTTCGTTTTATTCTACAATAAATCTTTTTACCAGGATCCAGGGTTTGCTGGAATTACTTTGCCTATTAGTGTTGAATTTTTGAAATGGTACAAAGCCTGTTCAGAGGCTATGGTTGAGTAAGGACTCCAGTGGCCTTGATAGGTCATTGTTTGCTTGGGCTAAAGGGAAGTCTCTGTGTTCATCAGTGGCAGTGATAAACATTGAGCAGCCTGCCTGCCCCTGTGGGAGTGGTTACTGCCTTGAAACTGTAGTTTTATTTGCCATTTTGGGTCAATTCCAAACTCCTTGATCTCCCTTTCTTAAAACCCAATTGCCTCGTGGTTTTGGCATCTTTTCGGACTTGTTGGCTGTTGGTGAAGCACCCACCAAGAGGAGAAAACCACTTTTGAGGGTTTAAGTATTTTGCTTCAGATTATTTGTTAAGTTTTTCTGCATTGCCGCCTACTTTTGAGCATTTTCTGGCTTGTTAAACTTGATTTCTGTGTTGATAACTGTATTTAGAACACAACCTAGAGCTGATTACTGAATTTCCTGCCTGCACTTATTTTTAAAATCGTTTTTTTTCTTAAAACTTGCATTTTATCTGTCTCTGGCCTAGCATTCAAGTGTAGGGTCATTTACTGCACTGTTCTAACTTTTTAATACTTGTGAACCTCTGCTTTCCTTAAAAAAAAACAACAAAAAAAAAAAAAAAAAAATCTTGCTTTTTTCCCACTTTTCTGAGATTTAAAAAAGTTCAGTTACAGATTTGCTGTTCGGAACTGTTTGTAAGTTTCTTGGAGGCCATTGTTTGCTTGGGCTAAAGGGAAGTCTCTGTGTTCATCAGTGGCAGTGATAAACATTGAGCAGCCTGCCTGCCCCTGTGGGAGTGGTTACTGCCTTGAAACTGTAGTTTTATTGGCCATTTTGGGTCAGTTCCAAACTCCTTGATCGCCCTCTCTTAAAACCCTCTTTTGCACGGTTTTGCGCATTTTTGCACATAGCGCAACATCGGGCAGCACCGCCTAATTGGGTTTAAATTATTCCTGGCTCTACAAAATCTGCTCTTCACTTTTTCCCTTAGAACTGCTCTATCTCTCAAATTAAACACCATATTCTCATTCTAAGGCCCCTCACTGGTCCAAATAAGTAATCTTACAAGTTAGCACTAATAAGCCATAAGCACTACTTACTCTTATACTCTCTGCGATTACCTTGTCCCCTATTTGGCCCATTTTAATTCAGTTCCCTATATTACTCTAGCATGTCCAAAGGTCAGTCAATTGTTTCCTCTTCAGTCCAGCTGATGAATCTGGGAATTTTGAGGCAATGTTACAACTCTCTCATGTATACGGACAACCCACTCCTCCTCCCAGCAGGTTCAAATATATGTGAGAGATGCAACCATATAGCCAAACTGGAGGCTGAGCTCTATCATCTCAAAACTGGTGTAACCAGTCAGGAGGAGAAGGTAACCTCACACAACGCAATTCCAGTATCACATAGTCCCACCACAACAGCGAACCAAACACATAAAAACACAAAAACATACTCGGAGGCTCTAAATAAAAATCTACCTAAGCAACAGAGACCTCCAAAGCAGACACCCAAGCAAACGCTACCCCAAAACAAAACATGTACAACACATAGCACACAAAGTCAGTGTGCCAAGCAGTCACAGCCCTTAAGGCTGAATAACACACCTGATACTCTTGTAATAGGTGACTCTATTGTCAGACACACTGACGTCCCGCTCACCAGGCTGAATAAAGAGAAGGTCACAGTGAGCTGCCTGTCGGGCTCTAGGATCCGCCACATAATGCAAGCACTCAGGTCACTCCAGAGCAAATACAAATATGACTCAGTCATTGTACATGCTGGCGTGAATGACCTGAGACGTACCTCCCTCAACTACATGAAAAGAGACATAGAGGAGCTCTCTGATCATGTAGCCCAGGCCGGTATGACCCTGACCTTGAGCAGCATCTTACCCTGACCTAGAATGATGCTACAGTATAAAGACAAAATGATCGATTTTAACAGTTGGCTAAAATTTTGGTGTCATTCAAAGGGGATCCAGTGTCTGTCAGCCTGGGATGACATGCTCTGTCAGTGGGAAAGACTGCTTTTCAGTTTATAGCATCCTACAGACCACCCTCTCAAAGTCAGGAATCCCACTTGGCTTTCCTGAAAACATTGGAGAACATGAAGATCTCTCCAAACACTATTATATTGGGCAACTTCAACTACCCAAACATAGACTGGAAGCATTACTCAAGCCCCAGCACCTTAGCCCAAAGGTTCCTGGAATTTATAAACTCAAATGCTATGGAACAACTAGTCACCACTCCCACAAGAGGGGAAAACATACTAGACCTGATCATTACCAACATGGGGACTCTATGCTCCATACCAGAAGTATATCCCTCATTGGTAAGATCAGACCATAAATTAATTTCACTGGATATCCACATCCCGACCCCACCCCCAGCCCAGAAAACCACAGTGAAAAACTTCTCAAAAGCGAACTTCACACTTCTCAAAACCAAAGTGGAATCCTTCAAGGCTCCAGGGCCAGTGGAAACTACAACCCAAACTGCAGAATCCTATATAAACGCATTCTACAGACATCTCCAGGAATGCATGGATCATGCTATCCCAAACAAAATCAAGACCCAATCATCCAAAGGCAGGCGTCCAGTCTGGTGGACCCCAGCCATAAATAAACTGTACAACAGAAGGAGGAAGCTACTACATGATAGAGCAAAATCCCTAAAAGGGAAGGCATCTCTGATCAGTACTAGCAAAAAATTACGATCCCTCATAAAATCCTCCAAGGCCAGCTTGAGAGAAAAATTGCACAGGACACTAAAGACAATCATAAGGCTTTTTCAGTTATGTTAGGAACCTGGGATGCAACTCCCAGACTTGTTCTGAGTTGATTCTAAATGACAAAAAATACACTGAACCCGCAGACATCGCCAATATCCTGGCAGACAGGTTCAGTGCAAACTTCTCCCCCCCAAAAGAGCAAGTATCTATCCCGGCAGAGTGCAGCCTCCCAAACATCTCTGATGCTCAGGTGAAGGCCGCCCTCTCCAAAGCAAAAAACACTGCTTCCATGGGACCAGATGGTGTCCCGGGTTGTGTCCTACATGAACTCCAAGAAGAACTAATCCCTCAAGTAAAACTGCTGTACAATCTCAGCCTCACTACAGGATATGTGCCCAAAGAATGGCGTACAGCAACAGTGGTCCCACTCCACAAAGTTGGCACCTCTGCGGACCCTGGAAACTATCGCCCCATAAGTCTGACCAGCCTAGTCTGCAAGGCTATGGAGAGGATCATCATGGAACTCATAAACAAAGACATTGGGGACCTACAGACACTAGATCCTACCCAATTTGGCTTTGTTAAGGGCAGATCCTGCCTTTTGAACCTGGTCAACTTCTTCGAAATAGTCACCAAGGCCATAGATGAAGGGAAGGTAGTCCACACAGCCTATCTGGACCTCGCAAACGCATTTGACACAATACCCCACTCGGGCATCATAGATAAGCTATCCAGCCTAAATATAAACCCCTATGTCACAAGATGGGTCGCAAACTGGCTCAAAGACAGAACCCACAGAGTCAGAGTTGCTGGAGCTATGTCAGACTCGAAACCGGTCACAAGTGGCATCCCACAAGGTTCTGTCCTGGGACCTCTCTTGTTTGGTATTTACTTTTCTGAGGTACTAGCCAACGTGGGAGGACTATGGCTCACCAAGTTCGCAGATGACTGCAAACTGGGTGCCAATCGACTCTCCAGCTGACACAAACATCCTTCAAAAAGGTCTCGCAGAGACGGATAACTGGTGCCAGAGCCATGGTCTAAAGCTAAATGCCAAAAAGTGTATAGTCATACCCTTTGGCAAAAACAATGTGCCCACAAATTACCACATAGGTAGTAACCCATTAAGTACAGAGAAAGTAATTAGGGATCTGGGGACCCAAGTTGATAGCAATCTCTCCTTTGACAACCACATTGCCAAAGTGGTTAGAAAGACCTTCTACATAGCCCACCTCATCATGAAAGGATTCACATCTAGATCAAGAGAGGTAATAATGCCCCTTTATTCATCCCTCATCAGGCCCATCATAGAATAAAATGCCCCCTTTGGGATGTACCTTACCCGACACCTGCAGCAATTAGAAAGACCCCAAAAGTACCTCACCAGGAGGATCAAGGGACTCAAACAGATGCCATATGCTGCTCGGTTAAAAAAACTCCAGCTCTACTCAGTTGCATACCGCCTACTTCGAGGCAATCTATGCCTGACATATAAAGCTATGTCCAACCCAGAATTAATGGACATGCACCACCTCAGTAAATCTAAATCCCTTACAGCCACGTGCTTGAGGGACTTGAACCTCAGCACAGAAATAGAACATGCTGGAGGGAAAGATTCATAACCCAGAGACTCCCTTCGCTCTGGAATAGAATTCCAATTCATGTTAGGCAGAGCACCTCACTGACTCTCTTCAAGAAGAATCTTGATGAGCGGATGGGGGATCGTAGGTTTGTCCTGGGGATTACTTCCATGTCACTATTAGACAGAGGCACAGTAAACTAAACTTTAAAAAGGGCTCAGTATACTCAAATCAAGGGGTGGCGTAAGCCAAACACAATTGGGCTAGGCTTATAAATGCCCCAGGGCAGATAGCCTAGTATGAACCTATGAACCTATGATATTTCAGACCATTTAGGCAGTATTCTGGGACATTATCAGGGACCTCTAAAGCTATCTTCTTGGCCTTTGAGACTGCCTTTAGGTCCTGCTACTTTCTGATAGTTGGAGAGGTTATGTTAGATGGTATGTCCTGTGGACAGCTGGGTAATGGGGGGTAAAGTTGAAGCTAAATTTGTCAGCCAGAAAATTTGCTATATCTCCCAGTTTTGTGAAAGTGGCTCCATTTTCCCAGGAGTTTTGGCACATTATTATGGACCTTTCTTTGAGGTTTCAGACATAGCTGAAAAAGACCTTAATATCCACACTGAGGCATTGTTTTCCATTTGGTCCATAAAAGGGTGGGTGGTAGGAAATTATCAGTCGCATGGTATTATCATATTCAACATGGCATTCTGCAGACCTCTACTGCCTAATTACTGATTCAACGCCATCAGGTTGATAAGCATGAACAGTCTGATTTACAGCTCTTTTCCATACATCATATGCTAGATAAATAAATACATGAGTGGTCCATTTTTTGAAAGAACTTGATTCAGTTGCCATTGGTTGACTTGCTCCATACCAACACTTGTCCATTTGTAAAACTTCAGTGTACTATTTTATTCTAATTTAGGAAATGTGCATCATTCACTCATTTTAGTTCTAAACTAGGTGATTGGTTTCTGTTCAAGAAGTGCATTGTTTGCACAGCATTGTCAGTTTTGTGTGTGGACTTAGCTGTAAATAGTTCATTATTTTTAATACTGTACAAGTTAACATTAGGGCTTAAATCTTCTGCAGCCTTCATGAACACTTGAACAAATCTTTTGGACAGTCAATTAGTGGCTGTGTGATGTGGTGCAGATATAAAATATTTACTGACACCTTGTTTCATAACGTATTGAATTCTTCCAATGTACACAGTTGTATATTGTCATTAAAAGATCCATTTCAAGTTAACTACTTACTGCAAATATCCCCAGTACTGATATTTTCTTTACAGTAGTCTGTTACTGCCATGCATATTCCTTCAGACCATTCTGCGTGTAATTTCTTTGTGGTTAGCAACAAAGCGAGTCCATACAAAGACTTGCTAAAATCCTCATGAATACATTGCCATGGTGCGGACTGTCATTCCCATGAGTACATGGGATACAGGGGTCAATGGTCATTCCCACGAGTACATGGGATACAGGTGTCAGGGGTCAATGTTCTTTGGATCATATCAGTATCCAGTGCTGCTTTGGGCTAGACCTTTTATCTGTTTTAGCAATACCTGGCCACTACTTAGAATGCCAGGCCAGGCACTTCATAGTTACAGTTGTTAGGTGTCCCTTGTGTACATACTAACAAGGTGGCTTCAGGAATATCCCAGTCTGGCCTGCTTTACAGATCCTGAAACAAGCCTTTGTCTGCCCTTGTTAAAAACCAACACACACTGGCTTCATCTACCACTTTGTCAGTTAATGGCATACTCATCTACATTTTGTTGTAGTTTTAAGGTATCTCTGCTCTGCCCACTGGCTTAGCTATATTTAATGTTTGTGAGATACTATTTAGGGAGTGTATCTGCTGTGTGTTTTTTCAATGTGTGCTTTATATGTCTGTTAGTCCTCCAAATTTACAGCCACAGTGAAAAAACTCTTAAAATGCAGTCATGCATTGTTTGATTTCTTTTAGGGAAACGCAAATGTTTTGCGGTTATTAAAAGTCTGGAATCAAATCACATCTTGAGCTGATTTTACAGGTGGTTGCTTCCATGGTATTGCATTCAACAACTTTGGAACTCATGTGACATCTGAAATGTCACTGCCTGTACAACACAGTTCTGCTTTCACAGCATTATCTGCCCATCTTTTCTTAGATGCATCAAAAGCATTACTTTGTTCATTATACCCAAGCATTTTAGGTCCATCAGTTTTACTGTTTAGAATTCTGCTTCTGCAACCCTTAAACTACCAGTAAAAGGATATTTACTTCCACCTACACTGGACCCATAGTAATTAACTGACAACCAGTAAGGATCTGCCCCAAAACATCACAAACTAAATGCCCAATGCACACAAAAAGCATTATTTTTGCAGGGGGCAGCCCATTAGTGTAGGGGTCCTGCCCTCACACCCAAAACTTAGTATATTACCTCCAAAATCATACAAACTTGAAAAAAGAGTACATTTAAAGAAAAAAAGTGATGCCTTCTATTTTCTCCTAGTCAAATATTTTCGAAGAGCACATTATTGATGTACTGAAAAGATGACATTGTAGAAAGAGAATGTACAGTTATAATAATATTAGTGTCATCAAAGATCAAAGCAGCAGTGATAACCTCGGGGAAACCCTTACAGCAATAGGCACTCCTTGACACAGTACTTCTGTTTTTTTTTCCAAGCCTGAGTGGATGAAAAACAATCAGTCCTGACTTAGAGAAAACAGTTTATTTAGAATGTGTTAAATCAGGGAAACTCTATTTTACAAAAATTGTGGTGATTTCAGAGATGATATTTTTAGAGATAAGCATAAAAGAGGTTCTCTACCTGCAGAGAGAGAGTGTATCAGGCAAATCCACTTCAAATAGAACAATTTTATCATTTAATCTTTGTTATTTTGCTGTCACAGTGCTTGTGAAGTATGTTTTCACTTCTGTATATTAATGGTCCTTTTTACCTGATTTAAGTATGCATGCATTTAGATCCAGTATTAGCAAAAATTTCTTTGTTTTGTTTTGTGTTCAGCTCATAACATTTTTTTTTTACTTCAAAATACTTTTTTCCCATTGCTCTGTTTAATGCTTCCCATGCATAACTGACAAACCAAACCACTATAACGATGCACACACCAGTTCACTGCATACATAGTTATTACATGAAAGCTATAGCAAAATTGCTTAACAAAGAACTTAGCATTACAGTGGATGACTTTTACAGGAAAACATATTCAGACCATCAGAAAGTGTGCTACTGCCAAATACTAACATTCTAACATTTTAACAGTCTGTGACCATCAACCATCAAGGCAAAATGGGTTCACTACAGGCACCCAAGTACCAAGCACTTGAAAACTACTGTCTTGAAGCCAGGAACTCTAGTGCCTTGTAGCTTGTCTGGGCTACTGCTCAAGCTTGAACCTGAATATGAATTTGGACAAGCAGATGGATATGAGCAGGAGGGTGGTTTCAAGATTAGGAAATGGGAGAGGGATTTTAGGGTAAGGAAGTAGAAAGGAAGGTTTAGATTTAGGGAATGATCAGAGAATTTTGGTTTTAGGTTTAGGGAATTGGAAAGGGAGTTGTAGGTGTAGGTAGTGATCAGGGAATTTAGGTTTGGGGGTTGGAATTTTAGGTTTAGGGAATTGTAAAGAGAGTTTTAGGTTTAGGGACTGATCAGAGAATTTAGGTTTGGGGGGTTGTGGTTTTAGGTTTAGAGATTAATGTGGGATGTTTGTGTTAGGGAGAGGGACTAGAGGCTTTGGGTAAAGTACCAAGGAGTCGGGTTGGGAACTAGGTGAAAATTTTAGGTTTAGGCTTTAGGTTGTGAGTGGGCTCTGTAGTTTATAGGACTGGCTGTTAGGAGAGCCATGGAGACATGGCAGAACAGACTAGTGTGAGTTACAGCACTTGCTTTTCCAAGAAAATGTTAGTGAGCAGGTGTATTGCGAGCAAAGTCTCAGATAAAACTTTTTGTCTAATAAGAAACATTTGGTTTTGTATTTTAAAAAGGTAAGGTTATAAGAATCTGGCTTGGTTAAAACACAGATCTGTATTAATTAATCTAAATGTCTTCCTTTCTTCAGCTGTTGTATGGAGCTCCTAATTAGGTAATCATTGATGTAAAACAGCAGCATCCTGAGAATTTTCTAGAAAAAGTGGAATAGTGTAGTATGAATATTCAAAGTGGCTGTAAAATATGAGGAATGAAAACACCTTCAGTGGTTGTAACAATGTTTGGAACAATATGGCACCAACTTCTTGGCTGTCTTATGGATGCTTTAGAGTGATGAAAAAGCGATAACACCCAGAGTAATTGTGACGCAGAATAAACATGTAGTAACATACTGAGCAAATGTGAGATGGCAGGGGAGTGAATGGCAAAAACATGTTGACTTGTTATGAGGATATACAGGGCGTGGTGACAGCTGTACCATAAGTGGGAGGGTGTATTTTACAAAATGACATGAATATCCATGTGTCTAAGAGGACAGGTATGATGAATCCGTGTGAAGAAACAAACTTGAACCAGTGCAAAGAAGCATATAGTAAAATGACAGGATCATCCTTACATTATATGAATATGTGCAGAATGGCATAGAAATGACTTAATCAGCATGTGTGAGGAGGCCACTACCTTATACTGACCTGAGTGCAACAAACTATTTGTATTATACTTAGATACAGCCAATTTAAGCCCCACAAATATATCATGGCAACAGCACACTTGACTGTATATATTAAATAGAAGTTACATGTTAAGAGAAACAATTTTCCATCATTAAAAAATGGTTTATCTATACAGCTGGTTCAGAAAACCTTACTTCTTTATCAAATGGGTCAAAACTTCACAGTATTTACCAGTCTTATCCCACACAGTGGTTGTCCTCTATGTCTGCCATGAAGACAAGAGCATCCATGTGATACACTGTAATCAAGCCAAAAAGATTATATTTTCTATGTAATATACCACCCCAAGAAATTAGACATGTGGGCAAACTTTCATCCCCTTTTCCAAGTTTTGGGACTAGCAGGAAAAGAGTACAAAAACTAACTTCATTTGAAAATAGTAAACATTAGTTCTACTTTAGTTATGCTGAAAGCCTTTATTATCTTCCAGAGTTTTCAGAACCTATGAAGAAAAGAAACTGGAGGAACAAAGCAAAGCTTTCTCTGGAAGTCATCTTGGAAAATGCAATGGACAAGCATTGGCAATGGCAATGTATATGTTCACCTACAAGGCAATAATGTTGTGATGCCCATGCACTGGCCCAGTAATCAAGGAGCCTCAATCCTCACCACTAGCACCAGTGAGGGGATGTCCACATTGGGAAGATAACAAGTACACACACAGTAAAGTACAATTTCCCTTAAGAACACAAAAAGACCACAGTCAGTCTGGGGCTGATTTCTCCCTTTCTCTCCAGATCCGCATTGGCACAGCTATAGGGTGCAGAACTCAGCCTAGTGGTCAAGCTAAAACCTTCAGCACCTCTCTGTCCAATCAATGCTTCATGTCCCTGCCCACGTAGCTGACACACACACTTTACAATTTGATTTATATACAAACACACAGACACTCCTGGGGAATGCTGGCACAGGTTCTCCAGCTATGCCCCCTTTCCGCCCAGACTATAAGGCAGTACCGACTGCCACCAACCTCTACTATCAGCTACTATAAGGCCCTTCCCAAAGGGTGACCGATTTCACTGCATAATGTTATTATTATCTAATTAGTAAGTGTGACGAACAGCAAGACTATTGGAGTGGCTTAGTACAGTATCACCAAATACATGCAGAGTACACTAAGAGCTTAAATTATCTCTACACACAACAGGCACAGTTGAAAGGTTTAAAATATTTAATAATAAATAATAGAAACACAGGACAATACTCATAAATTCAACACAATGACAGAGAGTTCAGACATCACAGGAAAATGCTTTAAAACAATACTGTAGGATAGTCTGACATAAATATAGAAAACAGCTAGGCTAATCTGGCTAAATTCCTGTCTAACTCTAAGAGAAATTACTGTTCTAAATATTACTTACATACAGAGCAAGCAAGTGCTGGTGAGTTCTTACTAGATACAAGACAACATACAAAATGCTCAGTCATTCTCTCTGAGAAAGCCTTACATTGATAATACACAGTACTGCTGATTCATCTCAGATTAAATCATTTTTATCAATTCTCCTTTAGTTCCCAGGCTAACAGAAACTCAACATTTACATTTCTTGGCACCCCTGCTGAGGTTTCTCAGGCTTACAGAACTTAAAATGTAACATTTCTACAACTGCCAGGAAGTCACATCAATAAAAGACACTTTACATGTGAAACCTAGTAATTTTGTCTCAAAACAATAGCAAAATACTCTTAGCCCAGACATCCTGTCTCTGAGCTTGAGATCAAACACAGTTATAAAATCCTTTGCTCATCAGCTTTCTTCCAGCAGGGTGATATGTGGTTACATTTTTGAAGTTCAGCATATAACACAGTTTTCCTACATTTGTAGAAGGCAGCTTTCACAAGTGTTATGACATGAAGATATGTCATGTCCCCCATTTTGCTAAAGCCTTGTGGTAATAGAGCTGTAGAGTATGAAAAATGGAGGAAGTGAGATGTGTTTAGGACATCTTAGAAAGGACTGTAATTTATTTATTTAAAGAATATAAAAAAATACTGCATTTATGTAACAATTGCTAACCATTATGGTTTCATTTGGCAGTATGGTGTTACATGAAAGAAGTGCAGATAGTGTGGCATTTATTTATTTTTTTATTCATTTATTTATTTGGAATTTGTTTACTGGCATGGTCTGAATGGGCCAGAAATGACCATTTTCAGTGGAGGCATGAGGAGAAAAGCTCCACAGTCACAATTTTTCAAAACTCAATTACAGATACTTTAAATCAAAAAGCATCATGTTATACTACAAAACATAAGAGTGAAAAACTGGTGTAATGAGAAAAACATAGAACATATTTTCCATAGTAGAGTGCAATGAAAAACAATAACATGAGTTGGAGAATATATGTGAGGAAAAATCTCACTGGCAATATTATTTGTTACATATGTCATAAATGAGACCGGAGACAATTCTAATAAGATATTTAAAAAGATATCAGAGAGTACATGATTAGACACAGTGAGAGGAAACTGAGTGATGTCTTAGTATGAGAGATGGTGGTCATATTATGGTTATAGAAGGAAGAAGGATGGACAGAAGGAGATTATAAGAAGAGTGCAGATAAAGGATCTTCAGATACCTTAGGTGAGTAGGGAGGAAAGAGAAACAGGTAGAAGGACGGTCTACAGAGATGAAGCGGTTAAGTTATGGAAGTGGAAAAACAAAAGAAAGGAGTGGAGTAGAAGGCTGGATACGGTTGTGAGGCATGACTTAGGTCGAAGGGAGTGAGTGAAGTGTAGTGAGTACGTTCAGCCAGGACTGGCACAGGAGCAGGTCCAAGAGTTTGTAAGGTATTCTTTTAGAGAACATTTAAAGGTGGGTAGGTTAGAAATAGTTCTCGTGTTTAGAGGCAAGGAATTCCATTTTTTCCATGGGGATTTATTTGGTTTATTTATCATAAGAAGATGTTTGTCTCCTGATCTGAGAGTTCCTTTATGGAAATATGTGTTGGTTAAAGGGGTAAGAGCTGGGAAGGCAAATGGTTTGTGTATGAATTTATGTATTGTTATAAGCTGAATGTAGGAGGAATGGAGGGGAGTTCCAGCCAGCTAACGCTATGCAGAGCTTTAATGACATGATGGAAAAGGTGCATGTGTGTTCCAGTTGCTGGCAATTTTCATAATTAAAGTTAGTTATGCAAGAGACAGGAATGCAACGTTCAACTCTGTTAGCAGTTTCCTTGCCCCCAGTTTCATACACTAGCACTTAAAAGACATACACAAACAGAGTGAAAATATATTTGGCTAAATATATATTATTGTCCTTTTCCCAAGCCTTCTACTGTAAGAGCAATAATAAGCTAAAATTAAAGTCAGTTAGAAGGTACCATGTTCTCTTGTATATAAACACTATTATCCTCATATGTCTTAACAGAATAACATTTATTAGTACAACATGTTAGAAATAAATAACATTGTTATACAGTTAGAAACAAAATAAAATAGTCCCACTTCTGGACTCACTTTTCTCAAAATTATAAAGGTCAAATGTATAAGTTGCAGAACAGTCCAAAAGTCTTTCAAAACCTGTTCCTTGGAGTAACAGTTTATTAAGAAATTAGTGTTCAAAAAGTTTCTTTCTGTGTTTCTCAGATTAGTGGTAAGAAAGACAGCATATCTACTTTCTTAATAGAAATTTGACAGAAAATAAGACCCATCATTAAGTACAATGCCACATTTGACATGTACCTAACCACGCACTTGCAACAGTTGGAATACCCTCAAAAGTTCTTCACCAGGAGAATCCAGGGTATGAATACCCTGTCCTACACAGATCACCTTAAAGTCCTATCTGTGTAGTCTCCTACAGGTTACTGAGAGGCAATCTATGCCTGGCATATAAGACATCCTTAGATCCAACATTGATGGATCTCTTCAACATCTACAACACAAATCATCATCATCATCACCATCAACCAACTTTTTCCCATTTTCTACATGGTGTCAGGGTGCCATGTTAACTGTTGTCATCGCTCTCTGTTCAGTACCACTCTCCTGCCTTCATCAATACTCATGCCTGGCTGTTGCAGGTCTTCTCTCACACAATCCATCCACCTGTTTACTGAATGCCCTTGTTTCCTCTTACCTTCTTCCTGTCTGTCCCAAATCTTCTTCACTAGATTGTCTTCTGCCTTTCTGCCCATGTGCCTGAACTACTGTAAGCACTGCAAAACAAACAGTACCAGTAACACTAGAGCCAAGGAGCTGAACTTTGTCTGTAACATAAACAAAACCTGCTGGAGGAACTGATATGTGTCTCAAAGGATCCTCCTGCTATAGAATAAGCTCCCCATCTATTTGAAGCAGAATTAATTCCTCACCTTATTCAAAAGAAACCTTGGTTACTGGATAGGAAATTAAAAATTCACCCCTGGTCTGGTCCCCATGTCTCTGACAGACAGAGGTCAACAGTAAGTAAATTAATCCCCAACTAACTTAACCGCCACATAACCCTTAGTTACCTCTTTGCTAACCTACCACACCATATAGGCATCCAAGGAACTCCGGGATAAAACTGTGTTGGGTTATACAGCTAGACTTGTAAAGACCCTGGTGGTCATAAGCAGTGCCAGTGTGCTCGGTTATTTTGCACCCTAGGCAAAACTTATTAGTGCACCCCTTGTCTTACAAATAAGGTACGTTTTTTAATTGAAATTATGACTTAATCTTGCGAGGTTAAAGATGAAAACAAAAACAGCAACAAAAAAAGATGACGCTGTCATTAATTACGAATACTTTTTTCACACAAACAATACTTAAGAGTTCAGAGCTTGTGGTCAATCTTACTTCAATAAAATGCACATTATTCTTGCAAAGTAAGATAGAATTGCAATCATTTTTTATTTCCACATAGGCATTGCCCCCATTTTAACTGCCTACCCAGAGAATATGCTTTGAGCCTACAATGTTTAAAATAATGAAAATAAAGGCCATGGTTACATTAATGTATTTCTTTCATATTACATAGCCAAGAACTTACATGTGATCTTACTTCAATTCACCAATACACACTGTACTCATGTGAGTACAGCTTGTTTCAACAACACATTGACAAACAGTCTTATTTATCTTGACTACCCCTACGAAATGATATTGGATTAGGGGTCTATATTATAGTATCGAAGTTTTTAAACTTTGAATGCTATAATACCAACCCATTTTTGCCAAAAACTCAAAATAGAGAAGCCACGGAACTTCAAAATCTTACTAGGGTAAGATTTTGGTTGTCCGTTCCATGGCTTTGCTATTTACTATACTGTGGTGGGAAGGTTATGGACCAGGGTAAGGTAAGTATGTGAACGGAGGTTACAGACTGGGTTAAGGTAAGTGTGGGTCCGGATTGGGGTAAGGTGAGCGTCCGATTGTTAGGGACATTAGGGTTAGGGAGCGGGTAAGGTGAGTGTGTGATAGTTAGGGACTTTAGGTTTAGGGAGTGGGTAAGGTGAGTGTGTGGTAGTTAGGGGCTTTAGGGTTAGGAAGTGGGTAAGGTGAGTATGTGGTAGTTAGGGACTTTAGGGTTAGGGAGTGGGTAAGGTGAGTGTGCGGTAGTTAGGGACTTTAGGGTTAGGGTTGGGTTAAGGTGAGCGGATAGGTAGTAGTGTAGGGTTAGAATTATGGTTTTGTTAAGTGTATGTGTGTGGTTTATTTATTGTGGTGTGCTGGTGCTGTGTGTTTGTGTTTCGGAACAGCAATTTTTTTTCCCTGGGAAAAAATTTGCTGTTCTGTATGTTCGATATTTTGTGGTTTAGATATTTTAGGTACAATGAAATAGCGTTCACTATTTAAATCATATGATAGGTAATATAAACGCTGGGTTAGAAAAACATGTCATCCTTAAATGGCTCCCTAGAACACACTGCAGACCTAGTATCTCTTTGACTCCTGCCAAGATCATCATCAGCCCCCCTTTTCCCATTTTCTTTCTACATGGGGTCAGGGTATCATGTTAACTGTCGCCAGCTCTCTCGATTCAGTGCCACACTCCTGCCTTCTTCAACACTCATGCCTGACTGTCGCAGATCTTCTTTCACACAATCCATCCACCTCTTTGCTGGACTTCCTCACTTCCTCTTACCTTCTTCCTGTCTGTCCCAAATCTTTCTTACCGAATTGTCTTCTGCTTCTCTACACACGTGCCCAAACCACCGTAATCTGTTCTCTTTGATCTTTGTATATTTTAATATCCTGCCAGGATATTAAATAAAAAATATATATATATATATATATATATATATATATATATATATATATATATATATATAAAATAACAATAATAATAATAGTACAGAAAGTCATCAAGAGCCTCCAAAACACACAGACCACTATTATGTGGTTGCAGCCTAGTGAAGAGGTTTAGTCTCCCCTTCTAAGTCACTGTCAAAACCCAATTACACATCTAGGGGTGTGGGTGTTGCTATTCCCAAAAAATTAGATGCTCTGTGATATACTTGTGTTTTATTTTGAAAGATAATTCGCTCACTCACTCTCTTATGAGTCCAGTCTGACTCCTAGAGTGACCCTATGGACAGCCACCGCTGTCCTCAGAGTTTACAAGGCAAAGGTGTTCCATTATTTGGCTAGTTCTCCCATTACCATAAACACTGTTCAAACCCATTAGTGTGCATACTGTTTTGTTTACTTCTGCAATGATTACAAATATTGAAATCACATAGCATAAACACTGCTAGCCACCTGCTAAACAAACAAAACCGTCTCACAATGAAAACAGACTTCATGAGCAATAAACTTGTCTGCCCTTGAAACTGGCACTCATTGAAATGACATTAAAACCCACATTCAAAGAAAATGCATCTTAGCAGTAGAGATTTAAGTTTACCTTTAGGCTGTTTTCAAATCATAGGATCCTTGTACACATTTTTAGGGACATACAAATATGTTCACCTTCCCCAATTAATTTTTCTTGTATTAAATTATATTCCTTGTGTAATATAGCACCACCTATTAGAATGTGTTTTAAATTTGTAATTTTGAAAATTATTCTAGTAAGCAATGATAAAATGTATAACCCAATAATGAAAAACTAACCATCTCAGAAAATTCCGACCATAAACGGTCACTCAAGCTTCTGTCATTACAATCCACCAGTATCAGTCAATAAGCACAATCTCTGCAAAAGTAAAAGTCATTCAAATAATTCCACTCTAAAGAGATCTGTAACTAATGAAGAGGTTGCTACTGACAAACTTTACATTTCAGTGTTTCATCTACAAATTCAGTGCTTGCTGCCCTTGAAGAACTAATTGCTCGTTCCATTAAAAAAAATAGGTAAGCTGGTAATATTGCAATAGAGATTGACTGACAAGCCAACAACAAGTTGATAGTTACTAGGCATCTCATACAAAGAAGGACACACTCAAAAGTGCATAACCCCTATCCTCCTTAAAATGCATCAAATAATCAGCAATTAAAAGGGCACTCCAATATCAGCACTCCATATACATGGTGTGGGACTAGAATCCACAACCTTCTCCACCAAAGGCAATTATGCTACTAACATGGTTTTCAAATTCTACAGCACAAACTGTGACTGCCATGTCCATGCTGGCGTGAATGACCTGAGACATACCTCCCTGGCCTACATGAAAAGAGACATAGAGGAGCTCTCTGATTATGTAGCCCAGGCTGGTATGACCCTGACCCTGAGCAGCATCTTGCCCTCACCAAGAATGATGCCACAATACAAAGACAAGATGATCAGCTTTAATAATTGGCTCAAGTACTGGTGTCATTCTAAGGGGATCCAATGTCTGTCTTCCTGGGATGATATGTTGGACAAGCCATGCTGCTTCGCAAGGGACGGCTTGCACCTGTCACCACTGGGCTTCCGGATATTGGCCAAGGCTCTTGCCACCCCCATAGTGCCTTTTTTAGGCAAGGTTCAAAAGACAAACCCACCTCCTTAGAAAACAAAAATGAAAAAAAACTAAGGGTAATGCTGCTCAACGCCAGAAGTTTAAATCTCAAGATGCAGGCACTCGATGCACTCCTCAGTATGGAGAACATCGACGTCTGTGCAGTAACTGAAACCTGGTTCAAGGCTCCTGAGAGCACCCCAGCACTACCAGGTTATACCTCGTATCATGCTTTTCGGCCCCAAAACCCGGGCCAAACCACAAAGGGAGGGGGAGTGTCCATATTCATCAAGGACACCCACATCTCCAGGTTAGTAGCAACACATGAAGCATCAGAGACCATACAGGTGGAACTAACCATAGGCAAAACTGCTATACAACTGGTAGCATGTTACAGACCACCCTCCCAATCTCAGGAACCCCACTCAGCCTTCCTGAAGACATTGGAGGATATGAATGTATCACAAAATACCATCATACTGGGAGACTTCAACTACCCAAACATAGATTGGGTACATCATTCTAGCCCTAACACCCTAGCCCAAAGGTTCCTGGAATTCATAAATTCAAATGCACTGGAACAACTAGTCACCTCTCCCACTAGGGGAGATAATATACTAGACCTGATCATCACAAACATGGGGACAAAATGCTCCACACTGGAGGTATACCCCTCACTAGTGAGATCTGACCACAAACTAATCACCCTGGATATACATATCCCACCTCCACCCCCAGCACAAAAGACCACAGTGAAAAACTTCTCAAAAGCAGACTTCACTCATCTTAAGACTGAGATGGTATCCTTTAAGCCCACTGGGCCAGTGGATACCACATCCCACAATGCCGAATCCTTCACAAATGCTTTCTATGGACATCTCCAAGAATGCATGGATCATGCAATCCCAAATAAATCCAAGTCCCTCTCCACCAAAGGCAAGCGTCCTGTCTGGTGGACCTCAGCCATTAACAAATTGTATAACAAAAGAAGGAAGCTACAGCACGACAGAGCAAAATCCCATAAAGGGAAGACATCTCTGATCAACATTAGCAGAAAACTACATTCTCTCATAAAAACATCCAAGGCCAACTTTGAGAGGAAAATCGCTAAGGACACTAAAGATAACCACAAAGCCTTCTTCAACTATGTTAGAAACCTGGGCGGAAACCCTCAGATATGCTCAGAGTTAGTTCACAACAACAAAAAATACACTGAACCCACAGATATTGCCAACATTCTGGCTGACAGGTTCAGTGCAAATTTCTCCCCTCCCTCACCCGCAAAAGAAGAAATTCTTATCCCAGCTGAATGTAATCTCCCTGTCATCTCAGATGTCCAAGTGAGAACCGCCCTCAACAAAGCTAAAAATACAGCATCAATGGGACCTGACAGTATGCCGGGTTGCGTGCTATGTGAACTCCAAGAGGAGCTAAACCCGCACATAAAAATGCTATTTAACCTTAGCCTTACTACAGGATATGAAACTGAACACTGGCGTACAGCAACAGTGGTCCCACTCCACAAAGGGGGTACCTCTACAGACCCTGGGAACTACCGCCCCATAAGCTTAACCAGCCTGGTCTGCAAAGCTATGGAAAGAATCATTATGGAACTCATAAACAGAGACATAGGGGACCTACAGACACTTGACCACACCCAGTTCGGCTTTGTAAAGGGCAGATCCTGCCTTTTGAACCTGGTTGACTTCTTCAAAACAGTCACTAGAGCCATTGATGAGGGCAAAGCAGTCCATACAGCCTACCTGGACTTGGCTAAGGCCTTCAACACAATACCCCACTCAGGCATCATAGATAAGCTCACCAGCTTAAACGTAAACCCTTATGTCCCTAGATGGGTTGCAAACTGGCTAAAGGACAGAACCCATAAAGTTAAAATCGCTGGAGCAATGTCAGACTCAAAGCCAGTCACAAGTGGTGTCCCACAGGGATCTGTCCTGGGACCCCTCTTGTTCAGCATTTATTTCTCAGATGTTAAAGCAAACATGGGAGGGTTGTGGCTGACAAAGTTCGCAGATGACTGCAAACTAGGCACCATAGTCGATATACCAGCGGACACATACATCCTACAAAAAGGCCTCACAGAAACGGACAACTGGTGCCGGAGTCACGGCCTTAAACTAAATGCCAAAAAATGTATAGTCATCCCCTTTGGGAAAAACAAAGTACCCACAAATTATCACATAGACAGCAACCCACAGAGTACGAAAAAAGTAATCAGAGACCTAGGGACCCAAGTCGACAGCGACCTCTCATTTGACATTCACGTTGCCAAAGTGGTTAGAAAAACATTCTACCTTGCACACCTCATCATGAAGGGATTCACATCCAGATCCAAGGATGTCATTGTACCCCTATACTCCTCCCTCATCAGACCCATGATTGAGTACAATGCCCCATTTGGTATGTACCTCACCCGGCATTTTCAACAGCTGGAGAGACCACAAAAGTACCTCACCAAGAGGATCAAGGGTCTCCAAACACATGTCTTATTCTGCCAGACTAAAGAAACTCCAGCTCTATTCAGTAGCATACCACCTGCTCAGAGGTGATCTCTGCCTGATGTACAAGGCCATGTCCAATCAGGATCTGATGGACATGCTCCATCTCAAAAAATCCAAATCCATCAGGACCACGAGAGCTAAAGACTTAAACCTCGGCACAAGTATGAATAGGACATGCTGGAGGGATAGATTCATAACCCAGAGGCTTCCCATGCTTTGGAACAAAATCCCAGTTCATGTTAGGCAGAGCCCCTCACTGACTCTCTTCAAGAGAAATCTTGATGAGTGGATGGGAGATCGTAAGTTTACCCAAGGGGTCACATCTGTGTCACTGCTAGACAGGGGCACAGTAAACTAATTCTATTATATAAGGGGGCCTTCATTGTGTCACTACTAGACAGAGGCACAGTATTCGAAATCTATTCTGTGCATTTTTGTGCATTTTTGTACCATTTCATGGGGTGGCGAAAGCCACATCACTATGGCTAGGCTTACAAATGCCCCAGGGCAGATAGCCTAGTACTAAACTATGAAACTATGAAACTATGAAACTTAACAAAACCATTAGTTGCACATTGAAAACAGACTTAGCATGAGCAGCAGTAAACCACTCTTCCCTTGAAACTCGAGCCAAATCAAATCCATGAAAATGTACTGAAACTCAAACTGACAATTCCAAAAGCAGTCTGGTAGGTGGTGCATAGGATTCAGGCTCACAGTTCCATCAGCAGTGTGGTAGTTGGTGTAGAGGATTCAGGCTCACAGTTCCGTATGTTCTATTCTGAGGAATAGGCTAAAAATATGACGCAAAAATTTGGACAGTTGGGAGGTATGAACACACACACACACCTTCTCTCTGCTCTCTCTTTCTCTCTCTCACACACACACACACACACACACACACATACACGCACACACGCGCACACACACACACACACACACACACACACACACACACACACACACACACACACACACACACACACACACACACACACACACACACACACACACACACACACACACACACACACACACACACACACACACACACACACACACACACACACACACACACACACACACACACACACACACACACACACACACACACACACACACACACACACACACACACACACACACACACACACACACACACACACACACACACACACACACACACACACACACACACACACACACACACACACACACACACACACACACACACACACACACACACACACACACACACACACACACACACACACACACACACACACACACACACACACACACACACACACACACACACACACACACACACACACACACACACACACACACACACACACACACACACACACACACACACACACACACACACACACACACACACACACACACACACACACACACACACACACACACACACACACACACACACACACACACACACACACACACACACACACACACACACACACACACCTACCATACCTCTCATCCCCTGGACAAAGCCATAAATAATGGGGGGGAGACAAAGGACCAAAAATAGGAACAATTTTTAAATATTGCTCTTACAAACGTAAACACACACACACACACTCACCGGCACGATGGCCAGTTTAAATTCCACTCCCGAGTGCGAAATAATATTTACATCCGTGTTTGGCATGTATGCGCGCACACGCATGGTCCTCCTTAATGGAGAACATGATGGCTGCAGTTTTAACGAGTACATTTTTTGTGCCCCCTTATGATCCATGCCCTAGGCGAATGTCTAATTCGCCTTAATGGTAGCGCTGACCCTGGTCATTAGCTTTGTACAAACCTATGGACTTATGAATCTATGAAGCCTGGTCAGTTCCTCTGTGAGTGGATGAAACCAAATGCACTAAGGATCGAAATCCCTGAACTGCATTCACCCAAAAAATCCTGACAAAAAACACTTTGTTAAGTGTTTCTGCAGGAGGAGCAAGCCCCCACCTTCACCAAATTTACATATGCTAACTCTATGGTTGCATCAACATGAAAATGGGAGAAATTCCCCCAAAAAAGGAATCACTTTGGGCTCAACTCACCAACTGAGATTTCCTATGGAGGAACTCCAATTGTTGTTGAGTTGAATCTCAGGCAACTGAAGCTCAAATGTCCAGTCTTCCTCCACCAGCAGGGTCCTTCATCTTAGACGTATGACCTCTGTAGCAGACAGATTTCTGTTGAATTATTGAGCAGCTTTCCAGGCAGGCTCCTTAAATGAAAAATAGAGCAATGAGGAACACAGGGCTTTGTAGATGTCCCTCCATATCACTGTTGTAGTATTCATAACCTAGTGGATTTCCTGCTAAGGATAGCCCAATGTCCAACCAGTATAGCAAAGCCTTTAGCACTTATGGCATCATACGTCACACGTATGCTCCATACTCCATATACAAGGTGTAGGGCATAAAAGTGATGTTTGGACACAAACACACACACACACACACACACACACACACACACACACACACACACACACACACACACGCACACGCACACGCACATGCACACACACACACACACACACACACACACACACACACACACACACACACACACACACACACACACACACACACACACACACACACACACACACACACACACACACACACACACACTCTCAGAACATCTTTGCCACCAGTCCAAACTGCATCATTGAACGTTGGTCTGAATGCTCTTCTGCTGTGCTGGTTACCAAGCCACATTTCAGATAGGGCCCCTGTTGCAATTTCTTCTCATTTCTTTTTAATATTTATTTATCTATTTTTTGTTATTTAGTGCTGTTGGGTTCATGTCATCCAGAAAGGAAAAATGTTGGTGTGGAAGGCAGGTTCCCCATAAAGACCATCACAACCAGTGCCCTTTCTGTGTGGATGCTTCCCACTACCAGTGCTGTATTGGCCAGGCTTTTGTCCCTAAGATCCTATGTAGTCATCCCTCCTGTCTATCTATGTACCTCAAAAAACAACATCTTAAGCTGTTGGCTCAAGGTGCTATGGCGGAGTTTTTCCATCTCCAGCATCAACTGTCTGCTAAAAATATGGCTAAGAAAAGTAGGTCTGATACAGCTACTGACCATCTTCCCCCAGTCCTCTCTCAAGGACAGTGAAGAAGATTGTCCAGTGGTTGCCTCAGATTCCCCATCTGAAGCTGTCATGGATCTGTCTTTTCACACTTCCTCAAAGGCTTTACAAATGTCTGCTCCAGACGTTGAGGGGGAACCTTGGCGATTATATCCAAAGGATTGAGAGGAGTTCTGCAGACTTTATTTAGGGAGGAGATTCTTACTATGCTTATTGAATATTTCCAGGGGTCTGACCCTTCAAGGGTGTTTTGTGTAGACGTCCTGTGAAAAAAGAAACAGAAAACTAAGCATATTGCCCCTGCTTCCCTGTAGTTAAGGATCCCCAATCTGAATGACAAGATTTTCGCTCAGGGATTATGCAATGCTTTACTGGCTTTAAAGTCTCCTGAAGGGATGTCTGTATCTGCCACTCCTTGGTCTTCCACTCCTCCTAAATGACCCAGAGAACTAGATTCTTTGGAAGAGAATCTGGATTCTAGGAAAGAATCCCTGGCTTACTCTCATTCTCAGATTACTTCCACCTTGGACTATGGTTCAGAGGAAGAGGATTCTGTTAGTCTAGATTTCCCTTTGAAGGAACTCTCTTTTGAGGATAATGTTGCTCGCATGATGGACCTTAACTGAGATTGTTCTCAAGTCTCTGACATTCAGAAAAGGCATTATAAGATCCTCCAGATGGAGTCTCCTAGGCCATCTACTGTTCCCTGTGTTCTGGCTGCCTTCCTGGATACCTTTTAGCAGCTTCTGCGGACCCTGACTCTCAGACCCTTGAACCCAAGTAACCTGATTGATTTTACAGAGTGCCTGATGAGTCTAAATTTCTTTATAAATGCCCTTCTGCTGATTGTTCTGTAGTGTCTGTCTATTCTGACAAGCTCTCCAAGCTGTTGCCCTCTACCAAGCTGCTCCCTACTGATAAGGACAGTAAGGCCATGGAGAGTTTGGGCAAAAAGGTTTACACTGCTGACATTTTATCCTTTCGAGCCATCAGTTACCAGACTTATATGACCAAGTATGTTCTGGGCCTCCTTTCTCAGGTTTCCAAAGTGGTTTCTGACCTTTCTGATTCTGAGGAGAAGGGCTCCTGCCCTTTTCCTGTTAGGGTCTACCTCTCAAGCTGCTTGCTACTCCATCAAATGTAGCTGTGATGCAGCTGATGCCTACTCCAGGGCTGCTGCCTTTGGTTTTGTTATGAGGTGTTACTCTTGGCTTCATCTTTAGGCTTTGCCTGATAACACTAAGACTAAACTATTGGATTCTCCTTTGGATAATAAAAATCTTTTTGGTGCTGCTGCTGCTGAACTTTTAAAGTCTCTCTAGGATAAGGGCAAAACCCTGCAGGAGTTGAAACTATTTTTGTTTCCCCTTTTCCCAGGTTTTAGAGGAATTATCCCTCCAAATTTGCAGTGTCACCCTCTGACTAAGGGAAAAAAGGGTTCTAGACATGTTCATCCTGCTGAGTGTGCTCAGACACCTGCCTCCAAGAAACCTGCTTTTCAGGATAAGCCGGGTTCTATTTGACATTTTGTTTCCCCCTTCCCTCTGCCATGTTACCACATCCCTCCTTCTTTCCCCTTCTCTTCCAAATTAGTTATAGATCACAGCAGACGCTGGGGTTCTGTCTCATCTGCCAGGGATATTTCATGGCATCATTTCATTGGTAATCCCTTCCTCCCTTTTTAGGTATTCCTCAACATCCTCAGGAACAACTTCCTCTTTTCCTAGAGGTGCTGTATTCTCTTTTGGCCCAGGCCACCAATCAGAATGTGCCTCCTCCCCAGGTAGGGAAGGCTTTTTATTCCAGAATGCTTTTGGTTACCAGAAAGGAGGGTACTTGAAGACCAGTTCTAGAGCTTTCTCTTATGACAATGTAAAGATGTCTTCCTTTTGGATGTTGTCTCTTCAGACTCACCTTATTCTACCCCAGGATTTTCTGGTCTCTCTGGATCTCAAGGATGCCTACCTTCATATCCTCATCCATCCCTTTTTCAGGAAATGTTTACATTCCTCTGTCTTCCTGGCATTTTCAGTTCTGTGTTTTGCCCTTTGACCTCTCTACTGTCTAAAGGGTATTCACCAAATGCCTTTCTCCTGTCTTTACCTTTTTCAGGATGAGAGAAGTTCAAATCTTTCCAAGACTGATGTCAGATGAAGCGGCTTTGGCTGTGAAAGCGCTCATCTATCTGCTTTTTTGGAATAAATACTATTGTTTTTTAGAGCTGTGCTTCGTTGCCTCCATTACTTTTGTTTTCTTTATGCTTGTTTTATTGGAGGAATGGTTTACCTACACCATTACATTTGTTTTCTGCTGCTTATATCTCAACTGAGCTTCCTTTCCAAGTTGCAGTCCTGACTCGAGCGCTTTTTACAGATGCCTTAGACAAAGGATTTGGGGCCTCCTTTAGCTCTCTGAAGTTTCAGGGTCTGTGGTCTCCTCATCAGAGGTTGGACCACATCAACATAAAGGAGATGAGGGCTCTGCTTCTAGCTCTTTAGACTTTTCATTCCCTCTTTCATCCCGGGCCCCTCAAAATTTTCACAGACAACACCACAATGTTATGGTTTGTCAACAAGCAAGAGCGTACAAGGTCCTATCTTCTTTGCAGACTAGCTCTTCAGGTCTGGGATCTAACTGTCCAGTATCAACTGACTCTTAAAGCAGTTTACATTCCCTTTGGAGCACAATCTGGTGGCAGACTCTTTGAACAGGTCCAGCAAACAAGCTTACAAATGGGTGCTTCACAGAGATGTGTTCCTGGACATTGTTCATCGGTAGGGTATTCCTCAGGTAGATCTTATTGCCACCATTTTGAACAGACAACCTCCTGTATTCTGTTACAGAGTCCCAAGTCCTCTGGCTTGGAAAGTGGATGTCTTGTCTCTTCATTGGAAGGGGATGTGTCTGTAGACCTTCCCTTCCCCTTCCTCTCTTACCATGAGTCTTGCACAATATCTCTTTTTGGGACCTCAGTTTTGTTCTTGAAAATTTGACTCAGGTTCCTTTTGAGCTTGCTTTTTCAGCTTCTTTACAACACTGTACTTGGAAGACAATGCTCCTTTTGGCTCTCAGCCAAGACAGTCTCTGAACTTCAGGCTGTCATGGCTGTTCCTCCTTTCTTAGTTTTCCACAGAGACAGGGTGTCTCTTCGTAGTAACCTTTCTTTTATGCCCAATGTGGTCAATGAGTTGCCCTTAAACAGTCTATCTGATTCCCTTTTTTTTTCTGTTCTTCACAGTCTCCAGTGAGGAGGTTCTTCACACCTTGGATTTGTATAGACAGCTCAGATATTATTTGGAAAAAAACTGAAGTTATTCAACATTTTTGTTTCCTTTCATCCCAGATGTTTGGGATTGGTTGTTTCTAAGCAAACCATGCCTTCCTCGATTTCTAAAGCCATTTATTTTTGTGATTCTTTTCATGGAGAATGTCTTTCCTCATCACTAAAGGCTAACTTTATCAGTGCTGCTGCCTCTTCTGGTGTTTTTTTTCTTCAAGGGTCTGGATACCAATTCCATCCATGAGGCTCATACTTGGTCCTCTGTTCATTCATTCACAAAGCATTACAAATTAGATGTTATTTCCAGGGCCAGAGCTGGCTACACCAGAGCTATCCTGCTTGGATTTCTGAGGGTCCTTCTGTGCTGTCCTCCTCCCAGGCTTCCTCTTAAGCATTTCTACTCTCCCTTAGGTTATGAAAACTGCAACAGTGATATAGAAGGACATAGTACAGTTCTGTAAAATCTTATCATAACAGTAAAATATCCTTCTCTTCACTGTTGCAGTATTTGCTCCCTCCCTCCTGCCCCCTCTGCTGCAGCCTGTTCTCATTGTCCTCCTGGCCACGGGGCTTCTCTTTTTTCTCCTGCTGGATGCACTTGTTTTTCCTTGTCCCTAGAGACATTCTGTTCCTCTTGTGGTTTTTTCACTTCTGGGTGTGTGCATCTGTACATCACCTTTATGCCCCGTGCCTTGTGCTGGGAACATGTGTGTGACATATGATACATATAAATACTAAAGGGTTTTGTATACTGGCCAGACGTTGAGCTACCCCTGGCAGGATATCCCTTAAGTTATGAATATTGCAACAGTGAAGGGAAAGACATCTACAAAAGTAGAACAACTGTTCAGAAAATGCATACTGATGCAAAACCAGCTGTTCTATTAAATTTTAAGTGAATTACAGCAATATTTAAAAACTAACTCTCATATCGATCATTTGTTTCCCTCAGAATTATTAAACAAAGTGAGGGGTGTGCTGTTGTCTGTATAACAGCACTTGTTAAGTACTTTATTGGCTTTCAAAGCTGGTAAAGCACTTTACCCTTTTTAGTTTTCTATAACTGGTAGTACATGGAGTCGATAAAGCTTCATGCACTACAAAGAATCATGATTGGATCATAATCCTTTGTTATATGTTTTTAACATGGATGCCTAAATTCACCTCTCATGCTTGGCTCCTGGGGTGAATTTCTTGCCATCTGCATCTTGAGCACATAATAATATGGTTATGATTGTAAACCAGTGTTTCTGTTACTGATGATTTTCACTGTCAGAGATTTTTTTTATGCAGAACAATTGCCCATCTTTCCCTGGCTGGTTGCATTAATCTTCCAAACTGGACATTTTAATGTCCAATAAAGAAATTATGCTAAGCAAAGCTCTAAAACAAAAAAAGATAACATTTTTAAATGGTACAGTTCTTAGAGAAAAATTTAAAGAGAGTATATCAGCATGTATTAGCCATCAGAAAGAATGCTGTAAAATGTGCTATGCAAACAGTCTAATAAATGTACCAATTTTAGGAAGTTTCTGTTTTCTATTAGATCAAATGGATTGTAGAGCTTTACAATCAGATATAAATAGCTTGCTGGAAATCAAAGAAATGTGCTAGCAGTTTAGGATTAAGGGCTAATCCATTTACTGGTCACAGTGATGCTATAAATATTAAGTGTATTTTAAAACTAATGACAGGAAAACTGTCAGAGTTTGAATAAATTGGCTAGTTTCAGAACATTTTATAATGAGACTTGTTATTCTGAAGAAATATTTTGATTAAACAGAGATAAAAGGGTTGAGCTATTTTCTAGTCTGCTTTTTCTTTATTTGGGTTATCTTTGCTTGTAAATTCTGTGAGTTTCACTTATGTGCAGTACGGCGGTGCTTTTTTTTTCATTTAAAGAAATGTTTATGGCATGCTGGTCATTAAGTTTTCTTATTTCTAATCTGATTGTAAAGGTGGACTGTTTCAGATGTCCTTCATTCTTCGTAAGTGAAAATGAGGTCATATGCACCCCCCCCATACACACACACACATACACACACACACACACACACACACACACACACACACACACACACACACACACACACACGTGTGTGTATGCATGAGGCAAGCAAGAACTCAGACAGCGGTTGTGGACTTCGAATTAAGAATTATATATCTTTTGAATGTATCATGAACCTATGTGCAATAGTACTGCAGTCTTATTATATACTAGTAAACATTGTACATCAAAGTATTGGAAAGCTTAATAAATAGCTGTGCATGAAACAAAACAGAAAAAATACACTCAGTAAACAGAAATAATACTAACAAGGATAGTGATAATATTACAGCTTTGGAAAATAAATTGAGCAGTTCAGATACTTTGTCTTCCTACAACTTGACATAATGCGATTGACAAAAGAAAAAAGAAAAAAAAATGTAACTTCAAATTAAGTGAGGCCGAAAATTAGCAGTTTTGCTCATCACCAGCAAATGTTTAGAACTTTATTTTTTTTTTAATTTTCATCATTGCTGCCTGCTGACCATCAACCCTGTCATGGTCAAATGGCTCACTTGTACTTCTACAAGAGTGAGAGCCAACCAAGTGGGGTCATCATTGAGACAGCCATTAGGGTGGTTCAGGTTTTTGTTGATTATTGTCCTAAGCCCACTGTGCATGCTCAGGAACATGCTTAGAGTTTGGCATGCAATTGTCATCAACGAAGGTTTATCACTCTCACTCCCTCTTGCTCAAGTGATGCAATCCATCAGGTCAGCCCCGTTTCTGTTGAAGTCAACACTGTCATGGGGGCTCTGGTCTCCACCAAGGATTCAGCCATGTAACTGTGCACCTTGGATGTGCACTCCAACATTCTCCCCCAAGGAATGATGAGCTGGCAAAGCCACTGCATTCCTTCTTCCCCATTGCCAGCACTAGCAGGTGTCCAAGTCACTAATAATAAAATCAGGGGTCACCTGGGCCATAATCAGAGCTTTATCCATCTGTAGCAAGGCAGCTAGTGACAAATGCCTGCAATCGGAAATAAGAAAAAGACATTTGTCCCTAAAAGAAATAAATAAAAGAAAGACTTGTCAAGGCAAAGAGAAAGAAAGAAAGTAAATAGTAACACAGATCAGAAAAGTACAGCATGATGGGAGCAAACATGAATAGTTTATGTTGAGTAAAATGGAATGAAAACTGAAGACACTTTAGAATAGCAAATGTTATAACTGGTATAAGCATAGACGGAAAATATATGAAGCCTGTTCAGAAGAATTCACCAGTTTCACCTTGTTTAAAACAGGTGGGATATGGCTTACCATTGTCACACACGGAAGCAGAAGTCCTATGACAAACTAAAAGAATCAGTCCCAGACAAACTTTATAGGCTTGTGTTTCCAGCTAGTGTCAAGGGCAGCAGTGATACAAAACTACTTTTCAGGACTGCCTGCAAGGAGAAAGTAAAAGTGTTCATAATCAACAAAATAAACTACAAGGCTTGTTTTTACGAGGCTGAGGAGTGGTGATTCATTACTGTGACAAAGCAGAAATTCCCTGAGGCTCCAAGAGCAGAATAAGTTTTTTCTTACATTTATTTCATTGAATTGCACTTCTTAACTCTTATAGTTGTGCTATGTAGCTAATCTACTACATTTTGCACCATTATAAAGCTTTTTTTACTGTTTCACTGCATTTTTGTACTGTTTTATACTGTTTTAACTGTATTTTCATTGCTAGTGTTTCATTACTGTAATTGCATTTTTATTGAATTACTTAACCGTAAACTGCTTTTTCATACTGTGAGTTGTATTTTCTGTTTGTGAGTGCTCTATCTGTGCTATTCTGTGTATTTCTGTGAGGTGTCTGTGTTCTAGTCAGGTAGCATAGTCTGGATAGAGGCCTGCTGTTATCCAGGCCTGGTTGTTTTGCTTGTTGAGTTTCCTGTGTTTCTGGCAGCCATCTTCTGCCGGTAGTGTCTTGGCTTTGCTGTTAGTGAGAGTAACAGGGTTGCCTGAACTTTTATAGTATGAGTGATTGGTTTAAAGAGAAGGGGCTAGTAGGACTGAGTAGTAATTCAAGCTTCTAGATTCTTTCATCTTTTCCGGTATTTGTACCCTGTGTTTTCAAGGAGTTGCATTTGTTTGCTTGTTGTGCACTGCCGCTGCACTGTTTTAACCCATTGCGAGGTATCTCAGTTGTATTTTTTCCCTTACCAGCACTCCTATGAAACTGATGCCCTCCCTTACAACTACTGTAATTTTATCCAGACCTCCTCATACCTATAGGTACTCTGTTCTGGTAGTATCCACTCTACTGTCCTTTACCTCTCTTCCACAGATTCTGACAACCATGGATGGACAATTTCCTGTGGTTCCTCCTGCTAGTCTTGTCGATATGGGCATCCTGAGACAGTGTAGCAACTGCCTCATGTACATGGACAACCCTCTTCTTCTACCACCAAGGAACACAATATGTGAGAGATGCAATTACATTAAGAACCTAAAATCCTTGCTGTCTCAATCACGAACCAGTACATCGGACACTGAGAAGGTTGTCTACATAAACACCACACCTCTAACACCACCCACACCTGTACAGTACATTCCTACATATGTGGAGGTTCTCAACAAAAATGTACCTAAACAAAAGAGAACTCCGAGACACAAGCACACATGCACATCACAACCCACCACACCAAGCACCACACATAGTACACATGCCTGTGTCTCACAGCCTCTAAGGCCCAGCCACAAACCCAACATACTGGTCATAGGAGACTCAGCGTGAGACACACAGATGTGCCCCTCACCAGGCTAGCCAAGGGGAAAGTCACAGTAAGTTGCTTGTCAGGTGCTAGAATCTGCCATATTACTCACACACTCAAGTCTCTCAACAACAGGTACTGTTATGACTCTCATAGTCCATGTTTGTGTTTATGACTTGAGACGTACCTCTCTGGACTATATGAAGAAAGACATGATTGAGCTTGCTGAATGTGTCCCAGGCAGGTATGTCCCTAGCCTTAAGCAGTATCCTACCGTCACCCAGAATGATGCCTCAATACATACAGAAAATGACTGACTTCAAGAATTGGCTTAATTTCTGGTGTCATTCCAAGGGGATCCAGTACCTGACAGCCTGGGAGGACATGACTGACAGACCGCGATTCTTTGCCAGAGATGGCCTTCATCTGTCTCCCCTGGGCTCTTGCCTCCCCCATAGTCCCTTTTTAGGCAAAGTCATGAGGACACAATTACCAATGTGAAAAATTCTTCTAAACAAAATTTAAAGGTTATGCTGCTAAACTGAAGCAGTCTTAACATGAAGCTGCATTCATTGCAAGCATTCCTTGCACTGGAAGATGCTGACATTTGTGCAGTCACTGAAATCTGGTTCAAAGCTGTGGAAAGCACCCCAGCCTTAACATATTACTTGCTATACCATACTTTCAGACCCCAAAACAGAGGGCTACAAAGCCAAAGGAGGTGGAGTTTCAATATTTATCAAAGACATACACACCTCCAGGCTGGTTAAACAGTATGACACACAAGAGACACTCCAGTTGCAGTTAACTATCGACAAAACACCTATTCAAATCATAGCTAGCTACAGACCTCCAACCATGACTCAAGACCACTCCACCTATCTGGGCTTACTTGAATCCATCAAGATTCAACTCTCTACCCTGATCCTGGGCGACTTTAACTACCCAACCACAGAGTGAAAGACCTGTTGTAGTTCAAACACGAATGCCTAGAGATTCCTCGACTTCATCAGTGCCAATGCATTGGATCAGCTGGACGACACCCCCACAAGAGGTGAAAATATCCTGGACCTGGTACTAACCTACATAAGTAGCCACTGTAGCACCCCTACAGTGTCATTCTCCTTGGTAAGATCTGACCATAAAGCGATCACTTTCAAAGTCACCATCTCCTCTGACCCCCCCCCCCCTGCCAGGGTCAAACAAAAAAACTTTTCCAAAGTTGACACCCTCCTGAGAGCATGTATAAGCAGCTTCACAGCCACCATCCCTTCAGTTGGAAGTTGAATCAAGCACTAATGTCCAAGCCTACACCAAAAAACTATATGAGCACCGATATAGCTGCATGGACTCAGCAATACCTGACAGGACCAAATCATCTTCCTCAAGGAAAAGTAAATCTGTCTGGTGAACAGCAGCAATAAACAGACTCTATAATAAAAGACAAAACTTGCTGTCCAGGACCAAGAAGGAGGAGGTGGCCAAGTTGTAAGCAATCTCTCCTTTGTCTGAACAAACAAATAAGGTCACTGGTGAAATCCTCTAAAGCTAACTTCGAGTCCAAATTGGCCACATTCACTAAGGACAATCACAAGGCCTTCTTTGCATACATCCGGAATCTCAAAGGTAATGCCCAAATTTCCTCTGAATTGGTGGTCAAAAATACCATATACACAAATGCCATAGATATAGCAAACCTGCTGGCAGACAAGTTCAGTGAAAACTTCACCCCCTCTGTCCCCCCATCAGTAAACCAGGACATCCCCAGCACCTGCCCCCCTCCCCTCATCACCAGGAAGCAGGTTATTAATACCCTCTCAAAGTCAAAAATACAGCCTCCATAGGACCCGACAACATCCCTGGCTGTGTCCTACATGAACTCAGGCAAGAGTTCTCAGCACCACTAGGCACCCTATTCAACCAAAGCCTGTGCACTGTTTTCATCTCCGCAGAATGGAGGACAGCCACTGTCATCCCTCTGCACAAAGGTGGAGTGTCCACTGACCCAAGCAATTATAGGCCCATCAGCCTAACTAGCCTGATCTGCAAGGCAATGGAACACATTATCATGGACCTTATAAACAAGGACATTGGCAACCTCCAAATGCTTGATCCCACACAGTTTGGTTTTATCAAAGGGAGATCATGTCTGTTAAACTTGGTAGCCTTCTTTGAAATAGTCACCAATGCATGGATGAGGGCAAGACAGTGCACAGTGCCTACCTTGACCTAAGCAAAACCTTCTACACTATTCCCCACTCAGGCATAATAGATAAACTCTCCGAGCTAGGCATCAACCCATATGTTGCCAGATGTGCAGGTAACTGATTCACTGATAGAACCCACTCAGTCAAAATAGGGGAAGCTACCTCTAGTAGTAGACCAGTAACAAGCGGCATACCCCAAGGATCGGTCTTGGGGCCTCTGCTGTTTGGGATATACTTTTCTGAGGTGCAAGCCAAAACCAGTGTTCTGTGGCTGACCAAGTTTGCAGATGACTACAAGCTGGGCACTGTCATAAATTCCCCTAGTGATGTGAACATCATCCAAGAGGGCTTTAACCAAACTAATGACTGGTGTCAGAAGCATGGTTCAAACTAAATGCCAAGAAATGCATCATTATCCCCTTTGGCGAAAATGGTCTCCCACTAATTATCACATTAATAACAATGTACTGAGCACACAATCAGTTGTGAGGGACTTGGGTACCCAGGTTGATAGGAACCTGACTTTTGACTACCATGTTGCCTCCATTGTATGGAAGGCTTTCTACCTGGCCCACCTCATAAGTAAGGGTATATCATCCAGGAACAAGGAGGTCATAACATCCCTGTACTCCTCCCTTATCAGACCCATTATCAAGTACAATGCCCCCTTTGGCATGTACCTTGCCAAGCACACGCAACAGTTGGAGAGACCACAGAGGTTCCTGACCAGGAAAAACCAGGGTCTCAAGCACCTATCCTATACAGAGAGGCTAAAAGCCCTGTCCCTCTACTCAGTCTTGTACAGACTGCGCAGAGGTGACCTTTGTCTGGCATGCAAGGCCATCTCAGACTCAGCCTTGATGAAGTTGCTGCATATCTGTAAGTCAAACTCCACTCGTGCAACCCGCATGCAAGGTCTCAACCTGGTCTGTGACATTAATAGAACTTGTTGGCAGGATAGATTTGTGTCCAAATAACTCGACCATCTGTGGAATAGACTTCCTCTTCATGTCAAGCAGAGTAGCCCACTTTAAGAGGAACCTGGACAACTTGATGGGAAACAAAAAATATACCCCTGGGATCCCACCTGTGTCCCTGCTGGACATGGAAAACAGGTGCTGACTTTGTGGAAACATAGATGAAATTCTTGGCTAGGCTTATAAGGGCCTCCGGGCAAATAGCCAAATATCATCCTATGAACCTGTAAGGAAGGCTTTTGGATGAAATAATCATACCTTGATTTGGTGATATTCACTGAGGGGAAATTCTTGCTATACCTGGTTAACTGAGCTTGCCAAACTTATCAGTATTATACCTGCTAATAAAGTTCAACTGGCTTGTTTTTAGGACTCAGTACTTAAGTACACAGAATACGTAACAGGCTACAGTGTACCATCATTGTCAGGGATTGTTCAGTGTTGCAATGGAATAACTTATTGTATTTGCATGGGACAGTTAAATGGGAAAAATAATAACTTATTGTATTTGCATAGAACAGATATGTGGTGAAAATAAAAGCTATCATTTATTCTGAACCCTACCAAATGCAGGAAACCATGAAAATTGCTTCAAGGGGAACATTGAAATACATTTTGTTGGAGATAAACTTACCTGATATTACAAAGAATGGACCTAACTCAGTCCTTGAGTCTGCCAAAGTCTATTACAAGCTCATAAATATATCATAAAAAGGTTGGCCTAAAAAAAGTAAGGCAGAAGTGATGCAGTACTATTTTGGAAAGCTAGCATTAAGTACTAAACATGGCTGTGTATTGTGGAGGTCCAAAATTACAGATTGGTTGCATTAGTATTCTAAAATACTGAAAATATTATATCAAGCTCACGCAGAAATGTTCAGGATGAAACACTTTGCCAGATCATATGTATAGTGGCACAGCATGGAGCAGGCCCTGGGATTCAGAAAGGGCTTTTGCCAGTGGTAAGCACTAACGAGGCCTGTTTTTCACTGGCAGCAACCCTTTCCTATTCACAGACAGCAATACCACAGTCATATAACATAGTCTGTAGAAACAGCACAGTGTGCTGTCACTACAGCTTACTGCAATGTTAATGAGGCATTCCAGGGAGGGACATATGATAATGAGGCATAAACTGTCTCAAAGAAATGCTTGAGTTACATGGCCAAGCTATTAATTGAACTGCTTGGCCTCATAAATCAACTCCAGGAGCCACGTCAGTTAACACATCCAAAAGTTTTCTTTCACCTATTATTTTCAGTCGGAGAGATCATGTTAGAGGTAAGTCTCCAACGTAGTGATGGGGTGGGGGTGGGGGTGTTTGTGTGTGACAGAAAGCACACGTGTGTGTGTGTGTGTGTGTGTGTGTGTGTGTGTGTGTGTGTGTGTGTGTGTGTGTGTGCATGTGTTTGTGTCTGTGTGTGTCTGTGTCTGAATGGAGAGTTATGAGTTGTCTCAAATGAGTGTGTGTATGTGTGTGGGGGAGGAGTGTGTTTGTGCATGTGTGCGAGTGTGAGCGCGCACGCACATGCGTGTGTGTGTTTATGTGTATGTGTATGTGTGTCTGAATGCAGAGTTATGAGTTGTCTCACGTCAGTTTGTGTATGTGTGTGGGGGAGGTGTGTGTGTGTATGTGCATGTGTGTGTGAGTGTTTGTGTGTACATGTGCATGTGTGTGTGCGTGTGTGTGCATTTGTGCATGTTTGTGCACCCCTACAGTCTGAAAGACTAATGAGTAAAACCTGTAATACTTGGGGGGGGTACTAGACACTAGTGACTTTTCACTTATCACTGTAACGCATCTAAAGGTTAATAGTATAACAAATTTTCCAGTACAAAGCATATTCTCAACAATAACAAATATGAAGAAGTTATGCCTGGTATTATTAACTGTCTGTGATGGTCAGTAAGGAGGGAAAGGTAGCTATAAGGCAAAATCATGGACGTTCTGTGACATAAGCGACAGTTCAAAGGTAATGGGAAGTGTCTTGTTTCTGGGTTTGAATGTCTGTATGTGTGGAGGGAGTGAATGGGGGGATGCCTGTGCCAACCAGAGGTGGATGTTGATGTTGATGATGGACTGCTGGGTTGTAGCCCCCCCCCCACACACACACACACATGCACAGGCACACCCACACACAAATAGTTTTTTAGGCTTATTTTTAATTATTTATCTATTTATTATTTATTTTGTTAAAAACATTTTTATTAAAAATACAAAAAAAAAAGATGCACATAGTTAACTTAAGCAGCTTGCAGCAACATGTGTGCACAAGGAGCTTGAGTACCCATGTGAACAACTTGAGTTCCGAAGTACATTTCTTAAAAAAACTAAAGAAAAAGTAAAATCAGCACCCAGCACTCAATAAAACAAAGAAACTTTATTGCAGCAGTAAGTCAATAAAGTTTATTTTGTTTATCGAGTGCCGTGAAGCCGATTTTACTTTTTCTTTTACATCTGTTTTACAATCAGCCTGGAATCTGCACATTCATCAAAAAAAGATGCCATTTTAACCACAAAAATTTAATGGGAGACCAGTCTGCTAGGGTCAGTAGCCTGTCACATGATCGCAGCTTGTATCCATACATGAAGCTGCTGCTAACCTAAGCAGGATACAGGGAATGTGAATGTCCAGGACCAGGAAGAAGGTACAAATCTTCTTCTCTCGCTCACTTTTCAGAGTGAAAACTCAGGGCAGCACATACTTTGTACTTGTCTAGCAGCATTACTATCAGCAGAGAAGTAAGCGCTGTGATTGGACAATGTTTTATCTTGGATCTTTTTTTCTGGCTTGCAATTTTTGCAACAAAACGTGACCATTTATTTTTGCAGAGTCTGCAGCTGTTTTTTTTTTCCATGTGAGAAGAATTAAAGAAAGAGAAAGAAAGAAAGAAAGAAAGAAAGAAAGAAAGAAAGAAAGAAAGAGAAAGACAAACATTTGGACTGAAAGATTGGTAATAAAATAATTATCAGTCACTTTAAACCTTATGCACGTTTTGCCCTGGCAGAGTCAACCACATACTTTAGGTGGGCAGTGTAGAAGAGGGTAGCCTGTGTCCAAGGAACTCCAAGCTTACCTGCTCAATAACAGTCAACTCTGGTGGGGGTCAACTGGGGTCCCAATGAAGGAATGAAAGGCCTTTGGGACTCTCCCCTAGCCTAGGAATACCCAGCTCCTATACCAAAGGAATGAGTGGGTCATTTGGGTACAGGTGGTGAAACCATCAGGCCAAGTCCTGGGGGAAGCAAAACAACAGTTCCAGTACTGTCTGCATAGGAAGCAGATATCCTGCTCTGAAACTCTTCATTCACTTATCCATTTTAGGTGAGGCAAAGAGTATCATCAGTGTATTTAACAGAATAATTGGCCAAATTAAGCAGGCTGTTTCTGAAAGGCAGTAGTGGAACGGTAGAGGGTAATCACCACACAAATTGCCACAACTTCAGCACTGTCATAGATTTTGGAACATTGCTGCTAATGCCTGAGTCCATTGCCTAGTCTCCAACACACTATCCTGTACGTGATGGTCATTTAGTAGTATGTGGTACCCTGACATACACCTTGGTTCCTATCTCTACAGGGAACAACATACCTTGACTTCTGGAGCAGAAGTTGCCTCTATGTTGGAAAGGGGAGTGGGTGTCAGGCTGGTCCTAACATACTGCACTGCCTTAGTCCTCTTTGCTTGCTTCAGATGCGCATAAGGACAGGTATGCAGCATGCATGGAGTGGGACGTTCCCTATATCTGAGGGTGATGCAGCGCCACAAACAAACCCACCCCTCCTTGAAAGTAATTAGCTCTCATTAGATGACAGGTGTTTATATGATTACACTAGTGCACCCCCATGACATACCCATCGCCCACCCTCCAGCGATCCACGAACAGGTAACACGTCCTCATTATGACAGGTGTTTATATGATTACATTAGTGCACCCCCATGACATACCCATCGCCCACCCTCCAGCGATCCATGAACAGGTGACACGTCCTCATTATGACAGGTGTTTATATGATTACACTAGTGCATCCCCATGACATAGCCACCGCCCACCCTCCAGCTATCCACGAACAGATGACACGTCCTCATTCTTCTCCTTTCCCACGTGGCTTCACTATTTCTCAGATTGTGAGCCAAACATGGAAGGTTCATCTCATATGCAGGTCTCCCTCCATCTATGTCAGGAAGCCTGCATTGTTACTGAACTGGTTATACAGTGCAGAAAAGGAGAAACCCTTCTTCTGCCTCATTGCTTTTGGTCTCCTATTTCTGAAGCACTTATACTGCATACAGTACCAGAACCCTGCTCCAAGTAAAATAACCGCCTTCTTAAAAAGATACGTTTATAAATAAGTAATTCTACAAGCATTTGTTTCTGGAGTGCTTTTTCAGTGTCTGAATTCTACAGACCAAGAAGGAAAGATGCTGTAATTCAGGAAAAGACAAAAATAAATGGTGTTGCTTGCTAGTTTATAAACATTTATTGTGCATTTTACTAATTTGTATTATTGTAATCCTAGAGCTAGGTTATACTCCTCTGATTCCAGTTAGATCATTCCTGTAACCCACAGCTATCTACTCTATAAAACCATCCCATCACATTTTTATCCAGAGCTAAAATGAAAGCAACTGCCTTTGCATCTCTTTTTCTTTTTGTCCTTCCCCATTTAGGTTTATAGGTAGTTACTAAGCATGCAGTCCAGGAGGCCCATTAATGAGACTGGCCCAAATTCACAATTGCCTCAAAGCAGTATCTAGTTAAGTGACTTGCTCAAGGTCACACAGCAGGGAGTTGACGGCTGAGAGAATCAAACCCTGCACCACAGGAAGCAGCTCATTAACTGCCTTAATCCTCTTCGACAACTACCAGATATCAGTATGCAGTTACAAAACATAGCCACAAAATAAAACTCTGTCTTGTACAAAACTTTTAAGAGTGCATACTATTTTCTTAATGTGCTAAACTCTTGCTCAAATTTACAAGAAGAGCTTCTATATTTCATTCTCTGTCTGTATCCACTGAAACATGCAGCAGTGTATCAGAGGGATCAGAATGAAGGCAATTGCCCGTTTGCGGGTTCGTATTCAGTGCCAACAGATGTAATGGGCACTCTGGAGAGGAACACAGTGGAATCTTAGAATGACTGAGAGTGCAACAGCGAAACATTCTGACCCAGTCATCATCCCCATGTATCTCCTTTTATATTCACTCTGCAGAAAACTTGAAATGGCAGTTATTTTCTCCCTGACTATGATGCTGAATTACTTTGCTCACATTCTTGTTGTCTGCTGCCATGTAATTATAACTACCAAACACACAATTGCCTAATCTTAATTACTACATGTTTATGCACATTTTGTAGATAATTAGCATGTATGCTTACCTGCGGCGTCTTGTTCTGTAATGCGGAACATCTGCTGAAGTAGTAATTTACCCAGTGATTGAACATTTTTTTCCCTTTTATTGTATAAATTACTTTGATCTGCAGCAATCAGATAGGCCCTTAAATCAGTTAAATTATGTTCTGGTTTCTACAGGCAAATTGTAACTATCAAGATCCAGCATAAAAGTCTTTGAGACCAAATTTTCAATTCCTAATAAAGTGAGCCCTGTGTTAAGAAAAAAATAATACAAATCGATCATTAGACAGAAAACCTTGTTCTGTTTCATAAATTACATTTACATGCACAGAGTTGTACAGTTTATAGCAGTTTGCCAATGTTTTGTCACAGCAGAACCTATGGTGAGTTACCCATATTGTAATCAAGTACCCATGAATGCAGATAAGATTCAGAGGTTCATCTCTACCACTAGCTGCAAAACACATTTTCAGGGACGCAAAGAATCCTGACTGTTATATAAAGATTAGACTTTATATATGTGTAGCTATGCATATCTAGATAGATAAATAGACAAGTGTGCGTGTGTGTGTGTGTTTGTGTTTGTGTTTGTGTGTGTGTGTGTGTGTGTGTGTGTGTGTGTGTGTGTGTGTGTGTGTGTGTGTGTGTGTAGTTTTTTGTTTGTTTTTTTAACTAAAACATGTTTATAATTTTCTGCCTGCATCTTGTTAAAAATGTAATTTTAGTATTTACAAATAGTAAGTATGATGCAGTCTGTCTCACTTTTTAAAATAATGTGCAGACAGAAAGAGGTTGGCATAATAGTTAAGGTGTTTACCTTACAGGGTGCAGAGTTTGATTTTTCACATGGGATAATTGGCTAAGCTCAAGATGGTCCTCAAGGGCAGTTACCTAGTACCACTTTCTTATGCTCAGTTTACAGCTTACTGGAGCTACTCAGAGTTTGGCATTCTTAGTCAGAGATCTGAAGTGCATCTACAGTAAGAAAATCCAAGGCATCCACTGAAATCTTCAACAAATAGGTAGAATTTAACCCTGTGTTTTGCACTTGTGTGCTATATTTCACTGAATTGTTGCTTCATTTTATAATGTTTTGCTGCTGTTACAATTCATTCTGCACTAGTATATTTTGGTTCATCTGCCTTAAATAGGATTGGCTAGATTCAGACTTGCTGAATCTAGACTGTTTGGTACTTGAGCAGTAAAACCAGCCATCGTGCATTAAGAGGGTCCCCTGCACTCTTGTGGCAGAAGTGTGTAGCTTAGAACCCCCCTGATTTGGAGATTGCTGGAATAAGGCTCTGTGAGGGGCTTTTCTATTTGTAGATTATGTTAGAATGGTTAAATTAATTTGTATTTAAGTACAGCATTTGATAACACAGTTTAGTGGTGCCTTGTATAGATACAAATGCTTAGAATCAAATTCTTTTCACTGAGCACCACTCAGTGAAACTCATTCAAGGTTCCCTGCTGCTCTTCAGGCAAATTGGTTGTGCACTGCTGAGCTGCAGGCAGCTCAGCTAAGCACTGTCAAGCATTGCCCCACTTTCTTCACTAATCTTATATAGTGTTAAGTACCCTTGCTAATGTCAGAGCAATAGCTGATCTGTTGCCCTCCCACAAACCAGGAATTAGCTGCTGCTATGGACTGTCAGTTTTCTAACATTTCTCCTACCAGCATGATTGACATGGGCACCCAAAGGCAATGTAGCAATTGTCTCGTGTATACTAGCAACCACTTGCTCCTAAAACAAACAAATACAGTATGTGACAGACGTCACTATACCATGAAAATGTAATCAGTCCTCTCACGTAACAATAAACAAGACATCAGAAAGGTTATCAGCTCACACACCTCTCCTCTTACACAAGATAAATTCAAGGCACATAAACCCACACATGCGGAGGTACTCCCCAAGAGCTTACCAAAAGAGCAGAAACCTGGCAAATGCAGACAATCCTTATATACTGGTACATGAACAGAATCCACCAGCACACATAACACGTATAACAGTGGCTCAGCAATCATGTCCCTGTGGCAAAACACTTCTAAACCAAATTCTCTAGTCATAGGCAACTCAATAGTGAGACACACAGATGTCCTTCTCATCAGCTACAAAAGTAGAAGGTCATGGTCAGCTGCCAATTAGGTGCCAGGATCACCCAAGTCATGCATGCACTCAAGTCACTCAGCAGCAATTCCTTGTATGACTCTGTCATAGTACATGTTGGAGTGAATGACCTGAGACATACCTTTCTGGACTATATGAAAAGAGACATGATAGCGCTCTTAGATTATGTGTGCCAGGCAGGTATGTACCTAGCCCTAAGCAGTAATCTACATTCACCTAGGATGATGCCACCATGCAGACAAAAAATACTGATTTTAACAATTTGCTTAGCTTCTGGTGTCAGTCCTAGGGAAGACATGGTCGACAGACCTCGATTCTTCACCAGAGATGGCCTTCACCTGTCTCCCCAAGGCTTTAGGATATTGGCAAGGATAATTGCTTCCCCACAGAGCCTTTTTTAGGCTATACCAGAAAAACAAAACTTCCAACATAGAAAACTAGGCTCTCTGCTCCAATACTGATGGATTTACTGCACATCAACAAGTCAAATGGCATCATAAATACTCAGACTAGGGATATAAACCTCTTCTATAACATCAACAGAATGGTTTGGAGGGACAGGTATATCTTGTAGTTGATACCACTGCTTTGAAACAGACTTCACATCCATGTAAACAAAGTTCATCCCTGTCCATATTCAAGCTCGACAAGGATCTATGGATAAGAAACAACAAATTTACCCAGAACTGCCCTCTGTATTACTAAAGGACAAATGCACATCCTAAATGCTTTTGCCTATTCATGGGTCCCCTCAAATTGTCTATGGTATGATTCCAGTTATTCTCAATAGGGGTAATATATAATTACTGACCATGGGTGGATGGGTAAGGCCAGTCTATAACCAAAGGGTAATATATAATTATTGACCATGGGATGGGTAAGGCCAGTCTATAACCAAAGGGTAATATATAATTATTGACCATGGGATGGGTAAGGCCAGTCTATAACCAAAGGGCAATATATAATTATTGACCATGGGATGGGTAAGGCCAATCTATAACCAAAGGATAATATATAATTACTGACCATGGGATGGATAAGGCCAATCTATAACCAAAGGATAATATATAATTATTGACCATGGGATGGGTAAGGCCAGTCTATAACCAAAGGGTAATATATAATTATTGACCATGGGATGGGTAAGGCCAGTCTATAACCAAAGGGTAATATATAATTATTGACCATGGGATGGGTAAGGCCAGTCTATAACCAAAGGGTAATATATAATTATTGACCATGGGATGGGTAAGGCCAATCTATAACCAAAGGGTAATATATAATTATTGATCATGAGATGGGTAAGGCCAGTCTATAACCAAAGGGTAATATATAATTATTGACCATGGGATGGGTAAGGCCAGTCTATAACCAAAGGGTAATATATAATTATTGACCATGGGATGGGTAAGGCCAGTCTATAACCAAAGGGTAATATATAATTATTGACCATGGGATGGGTAAGGCCAATCTATAACCAAAGGGTAATATATAATTATTGACCATGGGATGGGTAAGGCCAATCTATAACCAAAGGGTAATATATAATTACTGACCATGGGATGGGTAAGGCCAGTCTATAACCAAAGGGTAATATTTAATTATTGACCATGGGATGGGTAAGGCCAATGTCTAAACAAAGGGTAATATATAATTATTGACCATGGGATGAGTAAGACCAGTCTATAACCAAAGGGTAATATATAATTATTGACCATGGGATGGGTAAGACCAGTCTATAACCAAAGAGTAATATATAATTACTGATCATGGGATGCGTAAGGCCAGTCTATATCCAAAGGGTAATATATAATTATTGACCATGGGATGGGTAAGGCCAGTCTATAACTAAAGGGTAATATATAATTATTGACCATGGGATGGTTAAGGCCAGTCTATAACCAAATGGGATGGTTAATTCAAGCACAAAAAGGGAAATTGTTTGGGCTCATAATTGCCTGTAAGGCCATCTACCTAATACTTACCTTTGAACCTATGAACCTGTAATACTCTAGACACAAACTCAAGGTCATGCTGCTTAATGCTAAGAGCCTAAACAGTAAACTGCATTCCATGGAAGCACTCCTCACCTTGGACTCATCTTGGAAGATGATGACATCAGTGCAGTCACTAAGACATGGTTCAAGGCCATAGAGAGCACCCTGGCCATGCAGGGCTACAATGCCTTCTGCATGTTCAGTCCGCAAAATACAAGCATGAAAGAACCGAAGGTGGAAGTGCATCCATTTTCCTTAAGTCCAAATACAGCTCACTACTGATGAAACAGTATGACTCTCTTCAGCTACTCCAGGTCCATATAACTACAGGCAAAACACCCTACCACATCATATTTAGCTACAGGTCCCCCACCATGAACCAGGAAAAAGATACTATCTGGACTTGCTTGAATTACTCAGTATACAGGCAAACACCTTGGTCATTGGAGACTTCAACTACCCATGCATCAATTGGGCGACTTGCATGAGCACACACACAACTGCACTGAGGTTCCTGTATGTTGTTAACTCAAATACACTGGAACAGTTAGTCTGCACCCCTACAAGGGGCTCAAATGTCCTAGAGCTAGTACTTGCCAACACTGGGGGGGCTACTGTACTACTCCCAGTATGCTGATCTTCCTAGTTAAGTCAGACCATAAATCTGTCTCATTTGAAATAAAACTCAAAAATGAAAGACAAACTAAAAATGAAACACTGACAACTGGTTCAGGCAAATAAAATGGTAGACTCCAGAATCAATTCTTCTTCTTCCAGCTTTTCATGGTAAGGGGCCACCACAGTGGATCACCTGTCCACTCATGATTGGCAGTGGAGTTTTACTGTGTCGAGTCACAGAAGGCACACACACACACACACACACACACACACACACACACACACACACACACACACACACACACACACTCATGTCTAGGGCCAATTTAGAGTATCTAATCTAGCTACAGCATGTCTTTGGGATCTGGGAGGAAACCGAAGCACCCAGAGGAAATGCACGTGACCACAGGGAGAACATGCAGACTCCGCACAGAAGGCACCCCAGCAGAGGATTGAACCGGAGAACCTCATGCTGTGAGGCAGCACTGCTAACTGCTGCACCACTGCGGCCGCCATGACTCCAGATAAAATAAGCGTATTTAATGGATAAAATAAAGTACTCTTCGTCCAGTATATTAACTTGAATTTCTTTAGATAAAAATAAATACAAATTAGAGTTTTAAATACCCCTCCCAGTTCTCCCATGTGATTGTTCAGTAGCAAACTCTTAAAGGAACATCACTATAACTCTATCCAAGGTCATTCTTCACTGTTACATAGGTATAAAAACATTGTAAACAGTCTCAATTATTTAACCTATGTAAAATATTATTTAGAAAAGCATTTTATAAAACGCATATATTAAAACATATTTTAGAGCATATTTTAGAACATTTATCTCCTCAGGCTTTTCAATTTTAGCATGCAAAGAAATAAAGATCAGACCTGACACCCTCACAGGAGCAAAAAAAAATTTTCTCCAAAGCAAACTATTGCCTTCTTAGTGATGCTATAAATGGTTTAAAAGTCCCTGCTATGACAAGCAAAAACATCTCCTATGAAGAGAAGTACATAAATTCCCTATATAGCCACTTAAGCAAATATATTGACTTGGCAGTACCTGACAGGACTAAAACCGGGTCCTCTTGCAAAAACAAGCCACATTGGTGGATTGCAAATATAAATAAGTTATATAACAGAAGAAAGAAACTGATATCTAAAAACAAGATCTCTTTAAAAACTACTCCAACCCTACTGCTCCTCTAGACTCCTATGCTCGAACAGAAAAAAATCTACTTATTCTCCTGTACCATATCCAAACTATGGAACAACCCCCCCATAACCAAGTTACCCCCCAGCGGTCAGTTTAAAACCGCACTGAAATCTCACCTGAAAATGCACTGGCATTGTCCTTGCTCCAATCCCGACTAACAAACCTCCTATCCAAACAGTACAAATGTTTAGTTTTATTATTTTTGAATAAATCCAAATGTTAGTCTTTTATTGTATACGAAAAAACAGAAACTGGAACCACGTATCACAAGCGCTTTCGCTCGGATATTCTGAGCTTTCTCAAGTTGATAAAATCCTGTAAAGCACAAGTTTAAATAGTTGCTTACATCAATTAGCAATTAAAATAAATGTGTAATTGAAGCATTATTCAATTAACAACCATTGTTTTAAAAATATAAAAATGTATAAAAGAACTTTCGTTAAAATATAAAATGACTTTCATTCTTTTCAAGAAAAACCAAAACAGATATTTACATTGCATAATATTCCAAATCACAAGTTTAATTACTATTTAAATTCTATATTAATGCATCAAGTGTGTTTCACTTTAAAAAAGCTTTGATGTTATTTCAATTTCATTATGATCTATGCTATAAATTCCTTTGTTAGGGAACACATTTGTGGGGACTTATTAATGACATACTGCTCAAGCAGTTCAAAGTTGATAAGTAATCAGCCATGCACAAGACAGCAAATGTATTGCAGAAAATGTTGTTTAAGCTTCACATTAAGCAGCAAAATGTATCATAATGTTATGCAAATGCTCCTACCAGAAATAAATAAAAAAAAAATCAAGTTCAATTGGCCTAGACATCATATCTAATAGTTTCCTATATAGAGAGTCAAAGAAAACCTAATTCTGTCCTGTTGATCATGTCAAAAATGTTAACGTGTGGAGACACCCCTGACCTATGGGAACAGGCCGTAGTGCTACCAGTTCACCAAGACACTTATGGGCCACATCACACTCAGTTTAAACGTATTCAGCTGAGAAGTATTCTGTCTAAACTTATGGACAGCATCATATCAGGGCTTATCCAAAGCAATACAGGGGCCTGCATCTATTAATTATAAACTGGTATGGGTTTGTTGTGGGGAGATCGTGCCTTTTGTATTTTGTGTCAGTCTTTAAAAACATGGCGTCAGAACTGGGATCTTTTAATGCATAAAATGGCTGAAAACTACCTCAGACCAATAAAAAAAAAGATGCCAAAAAGTTAATACCACCAAGCTCAGAGTAAGCTGATTTTGTCACAGAATAGCCATTTTTACCTTGCACAATAGTCAGTTGGAATTAACCTTTTTTATCAAAAATGGCTATTCAACCAACCAGAAACATTCAACTTCACAAAGCCATTTGTCTGGCCATCACAGAGGTAGAAGTTTGCACATTTTCAAATAGCAATGAAAATGGGTAAAGAAAGTGGAGAAGGTGAGGTCCAGGATCCAAAAAGGTACCTGGATGAGTGCACCTCTATATACACATTGCAGTACCTTTTCCTTATTCAGCAACCACCTAACATAGTGCATGGTGCTCCAGCATGAAGACAAATAGCACTGTGTAGGCCTGGCCCTGTGACCATGCTGAATGCTAAGGAGATATTACAGGGGGGAGATGCGTATGTTATTTAGCCATATATTTCCCTAGGGCCTCCTCCAGGAAGGCATCTACATGGTGGAGTGATTCAGGAAAACAATCAGCCATGTGGATCAGCAATGCCCCCTAGCATGTAACAGTAGTAAACACATCCAAAAGGCCATGTTAACCACTTGCCATGACCATGGTATTGAGGTCAGTGAGTGGGGAATATGCTTAAAGTAAATTCTGGAATGGCACAGACAGTTCAACAAGGATGGGGGGGGACCACTAGACACCAGGGATACCATATATAGAAATACCATACTGACACCAATAGCAATACAGAGATCAGGTGTGGGGAAGTACACCAGACCCCAGGTATACACTATATCAGGTCTACTTCATATTGTTGTAAGCTGACAATATCGAGTCTGATATTGTCAGCACGACAATATCGAAAGTGAAGAACATTGTGCAAGTAAACGGAAATCTCTGTAAGGTGAGATTTCTGTTTACTTCAATGTAGTGCGGTCTTGGAGTTGGTATATTTAAGTAGTGGGGTGTGGGGGGCACAGCCCCCCATGTTGGAGGTGCAGGGGGGCTTGCCCCCCTGCCTACGCCATTTAGTTTTTTTTTTAATTTGTTTTTTTTTTTGTTATTCGATGTTTTACTTAATCAATCAATAAAGTTCGACCTTTATTGATTAGATTAAGTAAACTTTTGATAACATGATATAGACGCCACTATATCAAAGTACCTTAATGACACCTATGTCAGTATAGAGATATGGATGGTGAAGAGATTCACCAGACCACAAGGACAAAGTAGATACATGCCGCAATGGCACACTTCAACTATTACAGGAGTGGGGGAAGCCACAGGCAGGCAAACAGGTTAGGGGCAGGTATGGGGACTGTGGTGTGACTGTGTGTGTGTGTGTGTGTGTGTGTGTGTGTGTGTGTGTGTGTTCTTGCTGTATGCACTTTTGTGTGTGTGTGGGAGAGTGACTTGTGTGGAATGACATTGTCTACACAAGCAGCAGTTTTCTATCATGATGTGCACATCAGCAGTGATCTGCACTTTGTGGTAGTAAATATGATTCAGAGACTTGAAAATTAGCTGATCATGAGGTCCTACCCCGTGGCAGCTAGCATGTCTCTGAATCACAAATTGGCATTCTGCACGAGAAGGGCATTTTTAGTATAAGCCACACAACTCTTGGTAGACCCTTTAATGAATTATCAGGCAGGTGAATGTTTTATCGTATGCAAAAAGCAAAATGGTAGAAGCAATTTACAGCTCATTTTAATTTTTGAGGGTCAGAGTATTACATATGAATTAGCAATAAGTAAGCTCAATGAACATTTTGTTCCAGAAAGACATATGATTCATGAAACTACATGCGTTCACAGCTAGGCTCAAGATAAAGGAGAGTCCGTTGATGCATTTTCAGTCACATGTATGAATTATCTAAAGACCAAATAATATATGGACAAATTATGGGTAAAATAGTGACTGGGCTGGCTAATACTGAAGTGTCTCAAATGTTACAGCTGGAAGTGAATTTAACTTTGGAAAAGACATTCCAGATTGTTAGAGAGGCTGAATTAATATAGAGACAAAATGCCAATATGAATGCAGCAAATGACATATGTAGGATAAAATGCATGAAAAATGGCAGATACGGCATTTAATTATTTAATTATTTGACTCTTGTTTACCAGAAGATTCTGACTGGGATAATATCCCATTTTCAGAGGAAGGCCGGGGGGAGAACTTTGCATTGAAATAATATGGTTAACAGTTAAGTAACAACGTTTATTTATTTATTTATTTGACATTTGTTAACCGGATTGGGCTGACTGAGCAAAGCCCTTTTTCAGCAGAAACCTGGGGAGAAAAGCTCCAATATTATATTACCAAACATTAATTAGCATAGACAGTTGTTTAAGGTGAAAGGAAATAAAACAATGTATATCTAGTGTAAATTGTACATAACTAGAATCAGTTTTACATAAGAAACACATTCAATAAAAATAACAAAAGTACAGTTAAATCAGAGATTTATCATCAGGGAAATACAGGCAAATAGGCATATACATAAATGTTTGTAAATAACAAAGTATGATCAGTTATAGGTGCATTAAGGAAGAAAAATTCAAGTCAGTATATGAGGTAAGAGAGTATTAAGGTATATGATTATAGGTGGCATAGCGTAAAAGAGAAACAGAAGAAACAATATGGCGTAATGGGTGGATAGAACAGAGAATAGGTAATGAGCTTGTAAAAGGACTAGTAAGGTAGTAGCAAAATAAGGCAGCACTCTGTGGTAGTGGAGGGTAGCTTCAGTTGGGTCATGGCAGGTACATAACCAAGATTTATGGAACTAGTCTTTAATTGCTATTTTAAAGGTGTTAGGGTCAGTGATACATCTGACATTAAAAGGAAGTTTGTTCCAGGCATTTGTAATGAAATAGCTATAAAGTAATTTACCAATATTTTTGTTGGGAATGTAGACTTGTAATAAGTTCTGTTGTGAGCTATGGAGAGAATGTTTGGGAGTGTAGGACTGAATGAGAGTGGAGAGAGAGGCACAGGAAGAAAGCTGATATAGAACAGAATGAACCAAGAGAAGCTGTGGTATTAGGATTTGGTGATGAAATTCAAGCCACAGCAGATTTCTAAGGGAGATGCAATGGTGGGTGTGGTAAGGTAGGTTGGAGGCAAATCTAGCTATTTTTTTATAGGTACGTTCTAGTTTAGTGAAAATATTTGATTGGAGTTGGGTGAGAATAGGGGCAGCATAGAGCAGTGCAGGAAGTAGAAAGGCTTGAGAGTCTGGAGGCATTTGTAAGGTATTTATTATGTCTATATAGCAGGCCTAGTTTGCAGGCCTAGTTTTTCATGGGTCTTTTTAATGCATTGCTGAATATGTAGATCTCATTTGAGATGGTCATCAATTATAACACCTAAGAGTTTTGTGTGGGGTTCAGTTGAGATGGTAGTATTATTCAGGGAGGAGACAGAGAAGGACGATTTGTCATGTTGAAGGGAGGTAGGGAGAAACAAGAGGAGTTTAGTTTTCTTAGGGTTCAGTATTAATTGATGGGAAGAAAGCCACCATTCAATGGAGCAAAGGAAGTCTTGGGTGAGGGTATGAAGTTGTGTGATATTGTCAGAGCAGGCGATAATTATGGATTCATCAGCATATTGTATAATGGTAGAGAGTGGACAAGAAGAGTGGAGATCATTAATAAAGATATTGAATAGTAGGGGACCAAGGATGGAGCCTTGAAACACCTCAATTTGTAATGGAAGAAAAGGGGAGAAGTTTAATTGCCATCTCACAGCCTGGGATCTATTTGAGAGGTAGCTGGAGAAACATAACCTAGTAGAGTTAAGAGAGGTTAAGAGAAGCAAGTCTAGATAATAGAAGTCTATGAGAAATGGTATTAAAAGCTTTGGACAGATCTAGAAAGAGGCAAGAAACTGATTATTATCATCAGATAATTCTGCGATAGTATTGATGAAGGATGTCAGAGCAGTAGCAGTGCTGTGCTTTGGTCGAAAGCCGTGTTGTGTGGGGGTCATGAGATTTTCTTAGAGAATATGATCAAGAAGCTGTTTGTGGATACATTTTTCAGGAATTTTAAACAGGGGAGATAATATGGAAATAGGTCTGAAGTTAGAGGGATCTGTTGCAGTACCGCCTTTATGTAATAGGACAACATAGATTTTTTTCTAGATATCAGGCACAGAACATTCCTTGATAGGTCTGTTAATTACTATAGAGATAGAGAAAGCAGTAGAGTTAGCATCTATTTTTAGGAATCCAGGAGGTTAGTTATCAGCTGATGGTGAGCATGTTTTTACTTTGGTCAGAAGTGATTTGATATAGGATGTGGGGACAGATTTAAGAGAGAAGGTGTGAGAACTGGTAGAGATAGTTGGTGGAGGGTAAATATAAGCATTGGGTTTGGTGAGGCTATGGATTAAATTAACAAAGCAGGAATTTAGCAGTGTAGCAGCCTCTGTGGGGGAGCTGTTTGGGCAGGAATTAGAGAAAGATACATTCCCAGGATGCAACAACTTGTTAAAAGATTGCCAGAATTTTGGGGGTTGGAATGAGAATTAAGTGATTTATGGAAAAACATTTATTCGTCAAGGATGACTTTTTTTTGTTAAATTGCGGAGCTCTCTGCATGTATGAAGATCAGACATGTATTTGGATTTATTCCATTTTTTGCAAGCACTATCTCTCTTACTCATTAGGGTTTGGTGTCTTGTGTGAGCCAGGGGCATATTGAGTTTTAATGCTTAGTTTTCTGATTGGGGCAAGGGAGTTGAGTGTATCTAGGAAAATGTTGTTGAAGGCAAGAACAGTATTCTCTAGGGTAGATTGTGGAGGAAGAATCAATTAATTAAAGAGAGCAGGGTATTAAAAGCAACAGGATTAATGTTTTAGAGTTTATGGCAGTCTTTGTATTGCTGGGGTTTGTGAAGTTGAGGTGAGTGTCTAAGTATATAGGTGGGATGGTGATCACTAAGTGTGTCAGGTAAAGTGCAGGGGTTATGGTAAAGATTAGGATTAGAGGTGAGGACCCAGTCTAGGGTGGAGCTACAGTTACTGTGTTTGATTAGACACAAGAGGGTTGAGGGAGCAATGAGTAATAGCAAAAATGTGACTGGTTGTCAGTAGTAGGAAGGAAGTAAATGTTGATTGCAGAGTGTTAGAGGAAGTTGTGGGGCAGGAGGGGGTGTGGTTAGTGGGATGAGAGTCTAAAGCTAATGGAAGAGGGGTGTGTGGGAATGGGGGTAGGGTAGGGGAGCAGAGTTAGCCCAGAGCAAAGCAGAGGGCGAATGGCTGATAGTGCCAAGTCACAGATAGTTGGTACAAAACCTAATATAGAAGAACAATATATTCTCTAAGTAGAAAATTCACAACTTTAGTTCATACAGTGTGAACTTATACATACAGAATGCAAATATTTGGACAGAGATAACAAGTTGAAAAAAAAAAACATTGTCAGTAGTTAAGGAATGCCCAAGTTCATAGGTCCATAGGTTCATATGAGGTTACTAAGTTAATGGCACTAGGGCCTTTACAAGCCTAGCAATGTTATACTCATGTTCCCTAATTGACCTTAGCTAGAAGCTCGTTATTTGCAGAGCAAGTCCATGATCAGCACTCACTGCTTCTGTCCATGAGGGACATAGCTGCCACCCTCAGGGTAAATTTACAATATCCTATCCAATTGTCTAGGTTGCACTTGAATAGACTCATTGAGGAGCACTGTTTCACTTGAACTGGAAGTTTATTCCAGAGGTGTGGCGATCTCTGGGAGATATATCCATCTCTCCAGCATGTTCTGTTAATATCACAGGTTGGGTTGAGATCCCTGGAGTGAGTGACTCTTGCGCCATTTGATTTGCAGATGTGCAACATTTCTATTAGGGCAGGGTCAGAGACTGCTCTGTAGGTTAGACATAAGTTGCCTGTCAGCAGCCTATGGGATACACTGTACAGTGAAAGGGCTTTCAGTCTTTTCATGTAGGTGGTGTTTTGGAGATCCTGAATTTTCTTGGTGAGAAACCTCTGTGGTCTCTCCATCTGCTGCAGGTGTCTCATGTGGTACATGTAAAAGGGAGTGTTTTACTCTATTAGTGACCTGATGAGGCTCAAATACAGAGGAGTTATAACACCCTTAGTCTTGGATGTGATGCCCTTACTTATGAGATGTGCAATGTAGAATGCTTCCCTTACCACTCTGTACACATGGTGATCAAACTTTAGATTGCTATCAATCTGTGTTTCCAAATCTTGCATCACTGGACTTGAGCTGGAGGGGGTGTTGCTAATATTGTAATTTGCAGGGATATCTTTGTCAAGGCGGACAATAAAGCACTTTTTTTGCATTTAGTTTTAGTCTGTGTTAGTCTGCCATTTTCTTCTGCTGAGTAAGTTCCATCTTGTTCTTAGACATCATTTTTTTCCTTTTGTAATATGTTAACATCAATCACAGACTCAATGACTGTGCCCAGTTTGCAATAATCAGCAAACATTGTAAATCACAGGCCATATACTTTCACCTGGACTTCTGAGAAATAGATTTCAAACAGTAGAAGGCCCAGCACAGATCCTTGTGGTACACCACTGGTAACTGGTCTACTGCTAGAGGAGGAATCCCAAGCTTTGACAGTATGCATTCTGACAGTGAGGCAGTTGGCTACCCATCTAATGACATATGGATTAATCCCAAGCTGAGGGAGTTTCTCAATGATACTCAATGATGAGTGGGGGTTGGTCAAAAGACTTATGTAAGTCAAGATAGGCAGCATGTACTGTTCTGCCTTCATCCAGGGTTTTGGTGACATTCTCAAAGAAGTCCACCAGGTTCAGTAAGCATAATCTACCCTTAATGAAGTCAAACTGGATTGGGTCAAGAGTTTGAAGGTTGCCTATGTCCTTGTTGATACGGCCTTGCAGATAAGTTTGGTTAGGCTTATGGATCTATAGTTCCCAGGGTTGGTTGATGGGCCCCTTTTGTGCAAGGGGATTACTGTTGCTGTTCTCCACTTTACTGGAACAAAGCCAGTGCTCAGGCTGAGGTTAAAGACAGTGCCAACTGATTCCACTAGGTCTTGTTTTAGATTGTTAAGTAAGCAGCCTTGGGTGTTATCTGATCTCACAGAGGCTGTGTTTTTGGCCTTGGCGAGTGTAGATATGACCTGTTCTTTGAAGATACTAGGTAGATGACTGGTGTCAGGTATTCTTTGGGGTAGGACTGGTATGGAGAGGGAGGTAAAGTTTGTGCCAAATGTGTCAGCTATCAGGTTGGAAATTTCCTCAGGTTCTGTGTGAGAAGTAGCATCCACAATAAGTTTGGCATATAGGTAGGTGTTCCATTTTAGATTTCGGATGTAACTAAAGAATGAGTTATGATTATCCTTAGCTAGGGATTTAGCTTCGTAACTTGCTTTAGAGGACTTTACAAGATATCTGATTTGCTTGTTCAAGCTGTGGAGGGTATTCTTCTTCTGCTGAGTAAGTTCCATCTTGTTCTTAGACATCATTTTTTTCCTTTTGTTATATAACCTATTTATACTTGAGGTCCACCACGGTGGCCTGTTTTCTTGGGAGGACTTGGTTTTGATCCGGTCAGGAACAGCCAAGTCTATACAATTGTTTAGGTGGTTATACGCACCATTTGTGTACTCATCTGTATAGGAGTCCTTTTTGGCTATGTTAGCAGGGATTTTACATTTTTTATACCATTGCCTAGTAGGCTGTAGTTTGCTTTGGAGAAATGTTCATTTTTTTTCTCCTGTGGGAGTATTAGGTCTGATCTTTACTTCAAATGAGACAGATTTAAGGTCTGACCTTCCTGTGGGGGGCATCACACAGGGGTAGTGCAGTGTCCCCCCCCCCTTGCTGATGAGTACTAAATCTAGGACATTTGTGACCCTTGTGGGGTGCAGACTAGGTGTTCCTGGGCATTTCTATTGACAAAGTCCAGGAACCTCAGGGCTAGCATGTTTATACTAATCAGCAAACCAAAAACGTCACTGGGAACTGCTGCTGTACAAATACTGTAAAATGTTTATTAAAACACAAAACAAACCAAAAAGTATCAAAGTGAGCGCTTTCGGGCTAGGCCCTTCTTCAGACAAAGTGCTTCTCACAAACATCACATTTTAAAATAAACATACACCAATCACTCTTCAGTAAAAAACCCCACCCTGTTTTGATTGTTAGCTGAAACTAACAAGTCATCATTAAAAACACATTGCCACTACTCTTACTTAATAAAAGTTAAGCCTACTTTTAAGTGTTGGCTTCAGAGGCACCATATCATTCAGCCCAGGTTGAATATGGGCTGTTAAATCTAAAATCCACTTTGATTCTATGGTTTCTGTCTTTAACCTAATATCACCCCCTCTCTTATTAATGAATACATTGGCTATCACCCTAAATTTAAATCTATGTGTAGGATTATACTTTACATGATTATATAGCGCATTGTGCTCATCACAGTTCCTAATTGACGAAATGTGCTGTAGTATCCTGACCTTAAGCATATTGTTGGTTTTACCAACATAATATCCTGAGCATGACGTGCAATCAGCCAAATACACCACATTAATGGTCCTACAGGTAGCTCTCCCTTTAAAATGAAAACTCTTCCCTGTGGAAGGATGTACAAACACTGTCTCCCTATTAATATGATCACAAGCCTTACAGCCCCCACATGGGACAGTACCCAGTGACCTTGGTAGGCACGTGACCTCATTGTTTCCCCTATCGTGACAGAGTATGTCCTTCAAGTTCTTATTTCTCTTATAACTAAATTGTGGAAATTCCCCTACTATATCACTCAAGTTTCTGTCACTAGTGATAATGTTCCAATTCCTCTTGATGATGTCACACACCCCTTTGACATTACTGCCATATGTTAGTGTTATCCGAGGTATAGTTTCCTTCTTCCCACCTTTAATACGGTGGCCATTGTGATTACTATAATTACTTCCTAGGTTTGTCGTAACATCAAGCCATGGTCTATATTTACCTTGCCTGTTCGCAGTACCTCTTGCTACTGCTGTTTCCACTAGCTCACATCTATACCCTCTTTCTTGGAAACATTCTTTTAAGTCATCTATTTCTCTCTCAAAATGTTCATCCTGTCGACTAATCCTAGAGATCCTGCCAACCTGCCCCTCCACTATGTTGGAAAAGGTGTATCTAGGGTGCATGCTGTCAAATGAGAGCAAAGAATTCTTCCAACTCTCTTTTCGATATAATCTGGAACTAAAGCCTACAGGTGTAAGTTCTACTGTGACATCCAAGAAGTCCAGAGCCTCACATGAGCTCTTGATATCAAATTTCAAGAAGGATGTGGTAGAGTGTAGATATTCCATAAAAGTATTTAGCCTTTGTTCACCCCCCTTCCAGGCAATAAAGATATCGTCTACAAAATGTAGATAAACCCCTATATGTGGACTCCAATCTCTGTGGTTTAAAATATGTTTCTTTTCCCAGAAGAAGAGAACTAAGTTGGCGTAGGAATTTGCACAGGGGGTACCCATGGCTACCCCCTGTACTTGCCTAAACACTGATCCATTGCTCAAGAAGATGTTATTCTCCAAGACCAGTTTCAGTGACTCTTCTATGAGAAAAAGTTCTTTCTCTACAACACCCACATCCTTAAGAATCCCTACACAGGCTGCTATGCCATACTCATTGCCTATCACTGTGAACAAACTATTTACATCTAGGCTTACCAACATAGTGCCCTCCTGGCTGCCTTCCCTGTTCATTTCACCCAAAACTCTAAGGAAATGTGCAGTGTCCTTCAGAACGTTGTTCATACGATCTACGTAAGGTCTGAGTGTGCATTCCAACCATATTGACAAATGCTCCGTGACCCACCCCCTTCCCGAAACTATGGGTCTAAGGGGTGGGTCTGTCAATGATTTGTGCACCTTGGGTAGGGCCTTGAACACAGGAATGACTGGTTTATCCACATGAAGGAATTCCATGAGGTCTTGAGTAATATACATGTTAATATACAACCATTTGATCCGTCCATGTACCTTACTAATAATGTTCCTGACCTCTACTGGATTCAATAAATGATATACATCTTTGTCTGCCAACAATCCAGATAATTTCATGTTATACCAGTCAGTGTCAAGGACCACTACAGCCCCTCCTTTGTCTGCCATCTTAATTGTTAAGTCTTTGTTTTTACTAAGATTCTCTAGGGCCCGTCTTTGCTCAGGATTCAGATTGTAAAAACGATCTTTTCCTTTTTCTTGCATAAACAAAAACAAGTCATTTTCACATTTATTAATGAATAAACTAAGTGTGGGTGAAAAAGGTGGAACATAACTACTAGGCTGACGTATGCCCACACTAGGACCCTGTGTCCCTCCATAAATTTTGTTCAGCATAACCCTCCGACAATACAACATCAAATCCAATACTACATCGCTATATATACAAGCTTTGCTTGGTACAAACGTCATCCCTTTGTTTAAAACATAAATTTCAGCTTCACTCAGTGCATATTTAGATAAATTAAATACAATATCATAAACAGAATTACTTGCAGTCAATTCAAAGTTCTCCTCTTGTTCACTGAGTCCCTGTCGTCGCTCATGACGCTTCCATGGACCCTTCTTCCTCACATTCGTAGGCAGCATGCCCAAAAAATAATTCTGTCCTGGAGCCATTTTCGGACATGCTCCCAAACCTCCTGAACTGGATGGTATGTCCAAGGAGCTAATGGCTTCATCTGTGGCATTCTGTAGGTTTACCGAAGGGACTCCTGCCCCTGTTCTTGTTGTTATCCCTTCCTCAATAGGGCTTCCCTTGTCACACCCAACGTCTGCTGTCTCCTCAAGCCTAGATGGTTCTGTGCTCTTATTTCCTAAAACACTGGCACTAACCAGCATCGATTGTTGTGCTGAGTTCAGGATCCCTACAACGCCATCAACAACTGTGATGTCTTCTCTAGCCACAGACCGCTCATCTGATGCGACGTCAACTGGGACTGTTGTTATTGAACGTGTCTCCCTGTTTGACGTCATCCGTCTGCGTCGTTCTCCTACTGTTGTAGATTTCCACAATTTAGTTATAAGAGAAATAAGAACTTGAAGGACATACTCTGTCACGATAGGGGAAACAATGAGGTCACGTGCCTACCAAGGTCGCTGGGTACTGTCCCATGTGGGGGCTGTAAGGCTTGTGATCATATTAATAGGGAGACAGTGTTTGTACATCCTTCCACAGGGAAGAGTTTTCATTTTAAAGGGAGAGCTACCTGTAGGACCATTAATGTGGTGTATTTGGCTGATTGCACGTCATGCTCAGGATATTATGTTGGTAAAACCAACAATATGCTTAAGGTCAGGATACTACAGCACATTTCGTCAATTAGGAACTGTGATGAGCACAATGCGCTATATAATCATGTAAAGGATAATCCTACACATAGATTTAAATTTAGGGTGATAGCCAATGTATTCATTAATAAGAGAGGGGGTGATATTAGGTTAAAGACAGAAACCATAGAATCAAAGTGGATTTTAGATTTAACAGCCCATATTCAACCTGGGCTGAATGATATGGTACCTCTGAAGCCAACACTTAAAAGTAGGCGTACTTTTATTAAGTAAGAGTAGTGGCAATGTGTTTTTAATGATGTCTTGTTAGTTTCAGCTAACAATTAAAACAGGGTGGGGTTTTTACTGAAGAGTGATTGGTGTATGCTTATTTTAAAATGTGATGTTTGTGAGAAGCACTTTGTCTGAAGAAGGGCCTAGCCCGAAAGCGCTCACTTTGATACTTTTTGGTTTGTTTTGTGTTTTAATGAACATTTTACAGTATTTGTACAGCAGCAGTTCCCAGTGACGTTTTTGGTTTGCTGATTTATTTCTTTGCTGAACTGGGATTTGGCTAAGCACTAGCTTTATTCATTTTGGATTTGATCACATTTGGCTTATTGTGCTATGCATGCTGCTGAAGGAGATATAATAGCAAATGGCTCAAGAACTACTATGGAAACAGGCAGCAGTGAGCCTTTATCTGGATCTTGGTGTATTGATAAACTGACAACGCAGAAGAACCCCCTCTTGAATTTGGGTTTTTCTGTTTTGAGGAACAGGATGGAGGAGGTCTCAAAACCATTAGCGATGGACAGAACTTTTGAGGACCTAGTTCGAGATCTGAACTTTAAGGCCATGAGACTGCAACGACTACAATGGCAAGCCTACCATTTGGAGGCTTGCCTGGATTATGGTATTGTCCCGAGAGGTATGCGCATATTTCTTTGCTGAACTGGGATTTGGCTAAGCACTAGCTTTATTCATTTTGGATGTTTATACTAATGTTTGTGACCCATTCGATGGAAGGATAGTTGAAATCTCCCATGACCAAAGTGTTTAGCTGAATAGTGATTGACTCTAGTATGTCCAGGTAGACAGTGTGTTTCTCTTGGTTCATGAAAGGGGACCTGTAGCTAGCAATGATGTGGTAGGGTGTTTTACCTATAGTTAGTTGGCCCTGGAGTAGCTCAAGAGAGTCATACTGTTTAACCAGTTTCAAGGTGTATTTGGCTTTAATGAAGATGGATACACCTGCACAGTTGGTTCTTTCACACTCATTTTGTAGCCTGAATGTATAGAAGGTATTGCAGCCTTGCACAGTCAGGGTGCTGTCTGTGCCCTTGCACCATGTCTCAGTGACTGCACAGATGTCAGCATCTTCCAAGGTGAAGAATTCTTCCAGGGAGTGCAGTTTCCTGTTTAAGCTCCCAGCATTAAGCAGTACAACCTTGAGTCTCTAGTGTTTTTTTTTTTTAATGTTGGAAATGTTGTTGTTTTGGCATAGCCTAAAAAAGCACTATGGAGGAGGCAAGTGCCTTTGCCAGTATCCAAAAGGCAGGTGAAGACCATCTGTGACAAAGCAGCATGGTCTGCCAACCATGTCTTCCCAGGCTGACAGATACTGGATCCCCCTGGATTGATACCGGAAACTAAGCCAATTGGTGAAGTCAATCATTTTTTGTCTATATTGTGGCATCATCCTGGGTGAAGGTAGAATGCTGCTTAGGGCTAGGGACATACCTGCCTTGGGCACATAATCTGAGAGTTCAGTCATGTCTCACTTCATATAATCAAGAGAGGTACATCTCAAGTCATTCACCCCAACATGTACTATGACAGAGTCATACTGGTAATTGTTGTTTAGTGACTTAAGTGCCTGAGTGATTTGATGGATCCTGCTACATGACAGGCAGGAAAACATGACCTTCTCCTTGTCCAGCCTAGTGAGCAGAACATCTGTGTGTCTCACTATGGAGTCTCCTATGATCAGGACATTTAGTTTTCAGGTGTTTTGCCTTATAGGCCTATTTGCTGAGACACTGGTGTGTGTTTTGTTATGTGTAGTGGATTCTATTTTCTTTGCAGTGTATGCAAGTGGTTTGTATTTGGGAGGTCTCTAATCTTTTGGTAGGCTTTTATTGAGTACCTCCGCATATGTGGGTTTATTTGTTGTGACCTTGTTTTGTGTGAGAGGTGACGTGTGTGTCCGGACAAATCTATATTAGAAGACCGAAGACACATTCTTTCGAATGCGTCTCGGTCGAACTTAAAAGGCTGAAAATGCAAAATATCGAAGCGGCTGTTAAGGGAATTCTTTCCCTGGGAAAGAATTCTCTTGGCCATTTCGGTACTTTTCCATTTTTGGCACTGTAGTGCGGTCTCAAAGTTGGTATATTTAAGTAGGTGGGGATGTGGGGGGGGGGTGAAGTCCCCCACTTAATGTAATGTTTGAAATTGTTTTTTTATTTTTTTGTTGGAACAGTGATTTCTGACACTTCGACATTGTAAGCATTTGCTTACATAGGGTTGATTAATCACCGTTCACTTTTTTAAGCATTCAGTGATCTAATATAGACCCATGCTGACAACCTGTTTGATTTCTGGTTTGTTGTTACATAAGATAATTGATTCCATATTCATAGTATAATTACATGTTTCAGATATAGTATTATTTTATTTTAGGAGTAAGTGGTTGTCAGTATACATGAGGTAATTATTATATTGCCTCAGGATACTCATGTCAGTCAGGCTGGCCAGAGAAATGGCTGGAAACTGGCTTTCCATTATGGCAGGTTTTTACTATAACTACTTTTGGGGAGTGGGATAGTTTGACTAGATTTTTCTCTAGGATTACCAGAAGGGCTTATTCTATTGAAGGCAAGGGGTAAAAACTATGGGAGTGCTTCTCAGTGTGCAACTGAATTTCCCACAGTGCAGCATGGAAGCTTGGGAGGGTTCATTAAGAGATGTCTAGGAGAAATTTGTCTTTCAAGGTGTTTGCATCTATACATGGCACTGCTGAATGCTGGTGCATGGTGCACAGTAATGCACAAGTGCAAGGCTTAAATACAGGTAAAATTAAACACTTTTAAGCTAAACTACCAATGAGAAAGCACACAATCAGCTTTCCTCTGGTAATCTCCAACTCAGATGAGGCTCTGACTACACACTTCTGCCACAAGGGTGCAGGCAGGGATCTCAATGTAAATGGCTAGAATAGTGCTCAAGTGTAACAATACAGTCTAGATTCAGAAGATTTTTAAAGTGCAAAAAAATATGGTAAAAATCAGAAAAAGGAGGCAGCAAAATGATAAAATACAATCAGCAAAGTGCAAACAAGACTCAAAAAGTACTTTTTTTTTCAGTTTTAGCAGTGGATGCTTTGGATTTCACCAGAATATCTCCAGACTTCTGGCAAAAGTCACCAAATGTTGAGCAGCTCCCATTAGATGACCTGCAGTGGTACTGCCCTCTGCAGCTCTTTGAGCATCTGTGAACAGTGGGAGACTATGGAGAGCATTTCCTATAGAGGATTTTAAAATGTAGAGGTTTGCTTATACACAAGGCATGGGGAAAGGTGGTTGTAAGATGTGCAAAGATGAGGCTTTTATACCAGTAGGCTGAAAGACTTTTACACAACTAATCCCTCATGCCAATCAGATAAAAAGTAATAAACTAAACTTTCAACCAGCAGTTTCCAACTTGGATGGATTAAATTCAGCTCTGCTCCCACCAGAGTGCAAAAGAACCCTCTTAATGTAAAACAAACTGGTTTTGAGCTCAAGTACAGTAACAAATGTTTTACCACAACAGAATTCCTGCACTATTAGGAATTCTTGGAAATAAGTTCACTAACCCTGGAAAATGTTCAACAAAATACAGAAAAAGTGCACAACTTTATAAAACTTAGAAATATTTTGGCAGACTCAGGAGACCTTTCGCAAACTCAGAACAGGTTTTGCAGTACAAGAAGAAGTTAGGAAATATTAGAATACTGTTAAAAAAAACAAAGAGCAGTACAGTAGAAAAACAAATGGCAGGTCTTTAACAAGTGCAAGATGTAAAACAATGATAAATTCGACCAAATCAATAAGTGCAGCACATAACTGTTAAACAGCACTGAGACAGTAAGACCAAGTGGAAAAAAATACTTCAGCTTTGTAAGTCCAGACAGTTTTAGAAGCAATCCAAGTCTTGTAGTCACAGGTGTCCAAGCCAGGTACAGGAAAGCTCTGAATAAATGAGCCACAGTTCATAGAGATGGCATTAAACATACTGAGTAAGCACTGTGGAACAGAGGTGACTAGAAAACATAGCCTATGCAAACTTATATTTGTCCTTTATCCAAGAAATATATTGACTATATTTTGAAAGAACAAAATAGTAAGAAGTACGTTTGGGGGGAAAGGGTCTAGTTCAGCCTGGGATAGTTCAAGAGCAGAGAGGCAAGTCTTATTTTGGCATTTTAATAGGTGTTTGAAGCTGGAGAGGTTAGACCTGGATGTAATTTGAAGACTGATACAATTCTATTTTTTGGCAACAGAATAGTAGAGATTTGGCCAGAGGATGTGTGTTTATATATGCTGAAAAGATATTGTTCCCAGTCTGTGGTGGTGGTGCTACGGTAGCGTTGTCGCCTCACAGTAAGACACTGACCGGTTCGACTCTCAGCTAGAGCATTTTCTGAATGGAGACATGCGTGAATGGGCGTACCTTCATTGAAGGTTGTGCATTAGGGCTGGCAACTCAGCATGTAAAAATCAACTGCCAATAATTAGCGGACCGGAGTTCCGCTGTGGCGACCCCCAACCGGGAAAAGCCGAAAGACACAACAACCAAATGACAATAGGAGTAAATGCAGGACAGTCATTGGCTTTATGAATAATGTTGTGCATGGAGATAAGTTGCATGTAATCTAAGTGGTGTGGCATTTCGAGCCAATTCTATGCATTAAGAGCAATACAGTGGTGGATGTGGTATTGTTGGTGGCAAATTTTATAAGCTTATTATAACTTGCCTTTGGCTAATTTTTAACTGTAGCCTGAAGGTTGGTTAGGATGAGTGCACAGTATAAGAGAGATGAGAGAAGGTAGGTAGTGGCTAGATTGGTTTTGGTGGTGTTGCTGGTGTTGCTAAGGACATGTCTATGCCTGTAAAGCATTCCTATTTTTTGTTGAGTCTTTTTATGTTATTTTAAACATGCACTTCAGATTTAAGGTTATCATCTGTAATCACTGTGATGATGTGAGGTATTACCAGCTATGCCAAGAAGTAGGGCAGTGGATGTGTAACATAAGCCAGCACAGCTAGCTGGAATTTTGTAAAGAATTATATGTCATTTATATGTCAAACTGATTTGTAGAGTTGCTTGTGTTGAAAAATGTATTTGTAAAGGTGCTTGTGTTAAAAATGTACCAACAGTGTGCCGTGATAGACAAAAAAAGAAATATACATGTATTATTGTAACTACTTAAATGTATATGTTTTAACAGAGGATACTTGAAGAAAAGAGGTTAATCCCAAACTTTGAAAATAGTTTGAAATTAAATTACCTAGCTTAGGCCATAAAGATTGTATCTTACAGTTCTCAGTGTAATCAGAGACAAAAGGTTTGTACTAGGAAGCATCTTGCATTGTCCTTGGGGTGAACTAATTGCTACTCTGGAAGGGTGGAGGTTTGAAATTATTTTATGACTTCCAGGAGCTGCAGCAGATTTTAGCAAGGCTTTGTGTGTGTATTACTGACATAAATCTCAAGCTCAGAATAAATATTGACAATTAAGGAATGAGACTAAAAGCGACAACAGTAAACTGCTACCTTCATCTTCAGAATAGTAACAAAAAAAACTCAAAATTTCTGAGCAGGTATAAATAAACTACTGCACCCTGGTCAAACCACCACACCTACTCCTTCAGCCTCCACAGATAAACCATCAGAGGATGTTGCTAATAACTTTAATAGTTTCTTCACTGTGACTATCCAGGCCCTAGCCAGTCAGCTACCTATGGGTTCCTCTAACTTACAGCTTCCCATTCCCAGTACCCAGTACTCCTTCAGCCTCCTTCCAGTCTCTACATCTAGTATCTGTTCCCTAATCTAAAAACTAACATCCACAGATCTATCTGCTGAGCTTCTCCCTACTGAGTATCTGCAAAAAGCTGCAAATACTATAGCATATTCCATTTCCATTAAAATCAATCGTAGTATATCAGAAGCTACAGTCCCCTCTCTCTGGAAAACTTCTCTTGTCATACCACTCCATAAAGGTGGTAGCTTATCCGAACTTTCCAATTATAGACCTATAGCTATCTTATCACCATTGGCTAAAATTATGGAAAAGTGCATCCAAAAGCAGCTTCTGCACTATCTAATCCAGAACCATCTACTAGCAAAATCTCAGCATGGCTTTAGGCCACATCACAGTACCACCACAGCCATTCTTACCTTCTCTGATGCTATCAGCCATAACAGAAACAATAACTAACCATTCTCTGCCCTTTTGTAGATCTCTCAAAGGCTTTTGATATGGTTAACCACCAACTACTTATTTCCATCTTGAAAGCAATTTCCTAAGACAATCATTCTTTCCAATGGTTCCAGCATATCTTTGTAATAGACAACAAGCTGTCCTATGGCAGAATAAACTATCCAACCTCCTTCTCAACCCCCTTGGAGTCCCCCAGGGATCTATTCTGGGTCCTCTTTTGTTTTCCATTTTAATTAATGACCTCCATGTAGCCATTCCAAATGCTAATTGGATTCAATATGCAGATGACTCTACTTTGATCTGCTCTGCCACCTCCCAACCAATATTGCAGACACTAACCCAAAATACATTTAATATAGTCGAAAACTGGCTTTCTGGCCTTGCTCTAGTAAGTAAACAAGGTATAATAATTCTTTAGATCAGCCAAGAATATAAAATGAGATTAGTTATGTATTGTTTTTTCTGTAACTGTGTGAACCTGTTCACCTGTGTTATTTCTAATATTTCCTGTGATTGAAACTCTGGTGTTCATTGTAAATAATGTATTTAGTATTTTCATGTTCTTTTATTATTTATTATTAAATATATTTAAACTTTTTAATGTGGTTGGTCCTTTAGAGAATATTTTAACCTTTGAGAGTACTTGTACTTGTATCTGTTGGTGATACTGTGGCCATTCAGGAAAGCTAGGCTGTTGGTCAACATTATCATTTCTATTAATATTACTTTCACTTGGGTACCTCTGTAAGAGCCTTAGAGTAACTGGTTTTGGTGTGTCTGGTGGCAGTGTAATGGCCTTGTAGTCTGGGCAGAAAGGAGCATAGCTAATAAATCTGTGCCAGCCTTTTCCAGTGTGTGCGGGTGTGTGTGTGTGTGTGTGTGTGTGTGTGTGTGTGTGTGTGAAATCTCAAAGTGTGTGTGTCAGCTACTTGTAGCAGGGACACAAAGCACTGGTTTTACAGAGAGGGTGCTGGAGGACTTGGCTTGGACACTCAGCTAAGGACTCAACCCTACATCTGTGCCAGTGGGGAGTCTTACTGGGGATCTAGACAGAGGGAGAAACCCAGACCCTGGACTGAGTGTGCTCCCTGTATGATCTTAAGGGAATTGTGCTTGATGGAGACAGCTGCATCTGGAAATCTTTTTTTATTCCAAGTGAATGTCACTCTCCATTGCAAGTGGTGAGGATTCAGGCTCCTTGATTACTGGCCCAGAGGGGGGACATCACAATCACTCCAAGGAGTTTTATATGGGAAATTACTTAAATTTGAGTTTTGTTTAATGAAAATATTTTGAAATTCACTGTCAGGCATGTGTAATGTGTACAAAATAGTAGTACATTTGTGTTTTTAGGGCTGAGCAGTAGCTGAGCATTATAAAGCCATTTCTCAACTGAGGAAAAGCATTTTGTGTAATACAGAGGAGTTGATGCAGGTTATTGATACACGTATAACCGTGGAATCATCAGCATATTGCAATAGACAGGCTGGTCATTGATAAAGATATTAAAGCGGAGAGGACCATGACTAGGGTTTTCAGGTACACCACTGGAGATCTACAGCTAGAAAGTCTGATGCTGGCAGAGTTTATAGTCATTTAGAAGAAAACTCTATCATAGCAATAGAGCAAAAAGGCAAAAAAATAAAGTCACATGGAGCAAAGGATCATTTGTTGTTAAAGTCATACTGAAAAACTAAAATTGGGAAATATGGCATGAATTGACTGCAAAAAGACATTTGACAGCATCCTATGTTCATAGATAAAGAAGTGCTTAAAATATATAAGATACACCCTACATTGATCAGTTACATTACAGTGACCATGAAACAGTGACAAACCACTTTGCAGCTAAGCCATGATAAAGGGCAAATTATTATCCCAGGGATTAAAAACAAAGTAGGATATTCCAACTCTCTGTCACCATTGCTCTTTTGTCTTGCCCATAACCCATTAGGCTGTCTACTTAACAGATTAGGATTAGGTCATGGTTACAATTTGGCTCCCAGAAAGCAACAAAGTGTAAAGATTTCTCATCTTATTTTTATGGATGATTTAAAACTGCATAGTTTATGAGATGAGGAACTGACAGCACAACTACAAGTGGTAAAAACTCTCACCAGGCAGTGTAAACATTGGCTTGAGATGACTGGCACTGTTGAAGTGTCATCCTGATCCCATGTGCAAAATGATAAAAAGAGGTTGATGATGAATGGATGAATGGATGGATGGATGGATGGATGGATGGATGGATGGATGGATGGATGGATGGATGGATTGATGGATAAGAATGTCATTTGGTGTTAATAAATGTGCAAAAGCAACATTTAAAGCAGGAAATCTGCAGCACCAAGAAAATATCAATTTGTGATGGGAATGTGATATAAAGGAATGTGAGGAGGAGGGAGTGTATAAATATTTTGGAATTGATGAAGGATCAACAATAAAATGTGAACAAATGCATTCAAAATTCAGTAAGGAGTATGTTAAAAGATTAAAATTAATGCTCAAAAACAGCCTTTGATATCTAGGAACAAAGTCCAGGATATAAACCAATTTGTTGTTCCTGTACTAACTTACAGTTTTGGGATGATTTACTGGACTTAAAAAGTATTGGATCACTTGGACGGGAAAACAAGAAATATGCTTCATCCTTATCAAATAATATATAAATGTCAGTGTATACCAAGATTACATGTCCTTTGTTCTTAAGGAGGTATGGGCTTCCTTTAAACTGATTACATGTATAGATCTGCAGTTATAGGACTGCACATGTATCTACTGACTTCACCAGATACAAACATAGTGAAAGTTTTAAAACATAAGGAATGTAAGTCTAAGATGACTTCCCTGCCTAGCTTAGGAGAAGCATATTAGTGTCAAGTGGGAATGAACATCAAACTAGATGTAGACAAAGATCAGGCAGCAACTGAATTTGCAGGAATGGTTAAGAAAATGTGAATTTAAACAAAAAGATGAAAGCTTAATATTAGTGGCACAGGACAGTGGGCTATGCACATGTTGGTTTACAAAGTCCATTGAAAATGTGAGGGAAAAAGACAAATGCAGGTTCTGTAAAACAGAACTGGAACAGTCTCACATCTTGTTGCTGGGTGTGACACACTAATACCGGAAGGGCTTGCATGCTGAAAGGTATAATACTATGTCAACACTGTTACATTGGGGATTGTGCAAACATTGCAATATTGAAGAAGCTGATAAGCATTGGAAACATGAGCCACAAAGCAATATAGAGAATGATGAAGTTTATATCACACCAAATCACCCTTCACCAGCAGTTCAAAAACTAGATGCAAGGAAACCTGATATAGCAATCCATGAAAAGAAAGCAAAAGTAGCTTTGATCATTGAAATTGCTGCACCCAGTCATTACAATGTCTTATGTACAGAGAGACACAAAGTCATAAAAATTAGGATTTGCAGGCAGAAATGAGATCAACGTGGAAGAAGGATACCCAGACAGTTCCAATAGTGGTAGGAACAACAGGTCTCACAAAAAAAGAATTTATAATTGTATTTAAATATGCTACTGATACATGTAACTGTGTATGAAATGCAGAAGGAGTCATTACTGGGCACATTGCAGGTGCTGCGAAGAGCACTTTTGGCTAGCATCAAAGATCGAAACAATACTAATTTTATGAACTTTAATTGTACTTTGACTTAGAAATGGGATCCATTCCCATCATAGTAATAGAAACTCAAAAGATTTGGAGAAATTAAAATATTGGTAGAGGGATTATTCTGCCATTTTACATACTGAAGCCTTGTCAGTTAAATTTCTGTTGAGTCACTAGAATGGAGAAGGGATAGTCCACCGTGAGATATTTTGTACATGGGCTTAGCGTGCAAAACTGTATTGAAGGCTTTAGACAGGTCAATAAATAGGGATGAAGCAAGTCTGCCCAAGTCCCTGTATTTGTTTATGGAGTCAGTGAATGATACCAAGGCAGTAGTTACACTGTATTGGGCAGAACCATCTTGGGTGAATATTAAGAGATGTTCTTGTAGACGTTAGTGAAGGAGTTTTTATGAATACATCTTTCAAGAATTTTTGAGAGGTGATAATATAAGGTATGATACTGGCCACAACTGTGTGCATGAGAAGGAGAGTACAAACAAGCTTAGCAAACGCATCACATGGAAAGGTTTAGATGCTGACTCAGACCAGTGCCTCGCGCATGGCAGAAGGTGTAAGAAATGCAACAAGATTGGACATTTAACTCTTATTTGTAAAATTAAACTAGTAGCTACTGACAATAAAACTGACAAATGTACACATAAGGCATTTTTCCTGCATTCGGTGACCTCTATGCCAAACATTGAATCAGACTGACAAGTCAAGTTGCCTATTAATGGAAATGCAGTGAGCTTTAAAATTGGTACAGGAGCTGATGTTGCAGTGGTATCACTTGCTATTTGTAGAGACGCATCAAAGTGTCCACAGCTGCATGAGGCAGACATGGAGGCATATAGTCCTGCAGACAAACTCAAGTGCATCTGTGGTTTCCTAACAAGGTACAAGTGGAAGAAGCATAATTATGAATTTGGGGTTCATGGTATTATTAGGGTGGTACAGTGGTGTAGTGATTAACATTGTCGTCTCACAGGAAGAGGTTCTCCGGTTTAATTCTCCGGTGGGGTACCTTCTGTCTGCATGTCCTCCCTGCATTCGCATGGCTTTCCTCCAGGTGCTCCGGTTTCCTCCCACATTCCAAAGACATGTGTCTAGAGTATTTCTCCCTGGCCTCTGCTGAAAATAGGCTCTGCCTAGTCAGACTTTCCTGGTCAAGAAATGTTAAATAAATAAATAAATAATAAAATGTTTCATAAGGCCCACATATAAATAGTCTGCTCAGCAGAGTTGTGGCATGCAAGGAGGGCCAGAAAATCAATGTGGATGTGTCTGGTGAAGCTGATTGGATTATCTGTGAACCAATAAAGATAAAGTTAAAGCCTGATGCTGTCTCATATGCTGTGACTACACCCAGATGAATGCCATTTCCAATACTGTCCAAAGTAGGGGCAGAACGCAAACAAAATATAAGCACTTGGTGTGGTCCGAAGCATGGTCCTATGGTTCGAGTCAGTAAAAAGAATGTCACTGTAAGAATGTGCATTGACTTGAAAAAGTTAAATTATGCAGTCATTTGACAGGAGTTTGTTGTTTGTACCATAGTGCACATTATATCAACCTGGCTGATGTCAAAGTGTTTTCCACAGTATATTTTTCAAATGGGTCTTGACAGCTACCTCTTAGGGAAGAAAACAGCCAAAAGCTAATTATTTTCATTACACCAAATGGAAGGTTTTGCTTCAAAAGACTCGTTTGTTATAATTTCAGCAGAAGAAATATCCCATCATGAGATGAATAATCTGTTGAAATGGCATGAAGGTGTTGTTGGTGTTATTATGGATGATGTGTAAGTGTTTGGTCCAGATAAAGAGACACGTGACATGTGGTTTGAGGCAGTGCCCCAAACCATTAAGTAATCAGGTTTAAAACTGATTAAAGATAAATGTCATTGTGGGAAGTCTGCGGTTTAATATTACAGTCACCTCATTAGCATTAGTGGAATCGGATCAGATGTCAGCATGGTCAAACCAATAACAGAGCTACGAATCCAACCTATGTGTCAGAGAAATATGCATTTATGTATATGTCTAATGCTTATTAGAAGCTAAAAGAATTAACACGTTTTCATTCTATTTTATATGCAGCTTAATTCTGTATGAAATTACAAGATGCTTTTTGAAACTGCAGTATGCTTTCTGAAACTTGCAAGATGCCTCCTGACCTAGAAATTGCTAGCACAGCAAAATTCATGTTTATGCCTTTTGGAAATGTACTGAGAATCAGGTGATTATCTGCTAGGTCAGGAAGTAATAAATGAAACAATACCATATTCTATAATGTTATGATTTTGAACAATTAGCTCTGTTCGTGTTATGAGAACATGCACAGCTGCAGAAAAGAAGAGATACATAAGACAAAGGACTGCTTGAAGAATCTGTACTTGTTTTGTGCTCGAATTAGCTGTAGTACCTTGAATAGAAACATAACATAGTGGGAAACTGTATCTAACCAGTGGTCACCAAGGCCATGTTGTTTTTCTTAGGAAGTTTTTCATAAAATTGATAGTGCAAGCAGAAAATTATGGATAAACAACTGTTATGTAATGATGATGTTAAAACTTGTGATCTGTTACGTCAGCTTGGTAGGCAATGTCTTGTTACAAAGTGCATAAAGATGAAGTTACTTCCTGATTTTAGTTAGACAAACTCTGTATTAGCAAGCTTTTGTCTCCTTGCTGCAAGATTAAAGTGCCTTAACCTGAACCTACCATGTATTGATCATTTTTAAAGTTTATTTTTCCTATGACACTATGTAACTGAGTTGCATCATGTCCTAGGCACGCTAAACTTCATGAGTGAGGTTGTACCAGACCTGTCTACAATGTTCCATCCTCTTACAAATTTTTTGAAGAAAGATGTACTCTAGTTATAGTGGAATGTTCAAGTCCAAACTTTCAGCACTGCAAAACAAATGCCAACATTCACTGCAGTAATGTCCACTGCGGTGTTCAGCCACAATGATGTAACCAAGCTGACAGTTGTGGTTGCTGATGCCAGTAACTGTGGCCTAAGTGCTGCTTTACTCCAGATGGATGGACAAGTTCTGAGACCTACTGTCTATTGCTCTAGAATCTGGTTGCTAAAGAGTGATATTCACAAATAGAGAAAGAGTGCCTTGCAAGAGTGTTGGCATGTGGAAAGTTCTCCAACTTTCTACCGGGACTAGAGACTTTTCATCTCCACTCTGAACACGATATAAACACAAACCACTGGTTCCACCAGATAATCCCTACAATGCTGACAAACTACTACCCTGATACCAAGGGTTGCTTAAGAGATCGAGACATTTCAATGCCAGAGCAAGCGATGGTCCTGAAAAACAGTTATTCACAAACATTATGTTTTATGGGAACTCAGTACCAGACCAGGCACAGTGTGATGCACAACATGATGTTGTTGTGTATGTGCAGAGCATTATGGGAATTCGACCAGTTAATACAAACAAACAAATAAAATGGAAAACATGAAGCAAAAGCTGGCAAATGTAATAATGTGTTGCAAACAGTCACAAAATCTGTAAGGGTTATACAGCCTAATGGTTAGACATAGACAAAGTACCCAATGTATAAATACTACACCAATAGACTATATCTGTCTGAACACAGTGGGTTGTTACTATACAAAGATAGAATTGTTGTACCCTCTTTGTTACATGCCTGTGTGTTAAACCAAATACATGAAGGACACCATGGTCTCAGTAAGAGTCATGAAAGAGACAAGCTATTTGTATAGTGACGCAGCATAAACATGGATATTGCAACACTTGTGTTAAATGCCAGTTTTACATAAAACACAAATCATCCTAGAAGAGGGAAGCATTACTACCAACTCTTTCACCACAGTGTCCTTGGCAGGAGATAACTGCTTAGTTGTTCAGATTTGAGGGAAAGAGCTAACTCATTGCAGTAGCCCATTACTCTCAAGATAGAGATATTGCATGTACTAACCTTGATTAGCAAAAAAATCATTGCCGGATTTAAGACTATGTTTTCAGGATGGCATTTCAATCAAACTGGTTATAGACAACAGTCCATACTTGGTATTTACTAAGTTCCAGTAATTTGCTGAAGACTATGGCTTCATGCATACCATGTGAAGTCCTAACTATCCTCAGTCCAGTGGAGCCGCTGGGTTAGAGGTTCAGACTGCTAAAAAGATTCCTGGACAGCTAATCCTCCCTGAGCTCACATGTTCTATTCCAGACAGTGCTATAATTGTTAGCCCTGCACAACTAAGTCTGAAAGGCAAATTAGAGTTAATATGATAATGCTGAAAGTCAAATCTGACCCCCCCCCAAAAAAAAACACTCCATTCATATCCATCAAGATAAATGATCAAAGAGCAAAATATTCTTACGAGCATTTTTATGATAGACAATACACCCCCCAAAACGCTACTGTCCTTCAGTTAGACTAACCAGTGCAGCCCAAAATCTGAGAGGGACAAAATGGGAGACAGCAAGTGTTGCACTACAAAAAAAGTAATGAACCAAGGTGCTATATGGTGTAAACTAAAGATGTAGCCATTGTAAGATGGAAGCAGAAATATATTCAGGATGTTCCTGATGAGTCTCCATGTAAAGGTCATGTACCAGAGAGCTATACCCAGGTATGGTACCCAAGCATGAAGAGGTCCTCAGCCAATCGGTGTTCTAGTATTTTTAAAGGTACTTCCACATCCTTCTATCAGAGACAAAGATGAAAGTCCTGAATTTGGATTGTGTTCCAAAGACACACAGACTATCTTAAATCCAAGTGTTGCTAATCAGAATGTGACTGTTACTGATGATTAAAAATGAGACAAACACTCAAATGGACTGTTAACTGCTGAGGATTCCACAAAGCACAAATGCGTTTAGCGCTTTCATTCACCTTTAATTAGAACGTGAACTTCATCAGAAAAAACGGGAGCTCTCCCCTGCTCCCGTTTTAAACAAATTTACAGGAAATGATGCAATAGATCTCATTATGCAAATGGACACCAAATAAATAATCTGTTAAGCTTTTTTTAAAAAATGTTCAAAACCATTTAAATCTTAAAATGCACTTGTTCACAAAATTCATACATCTTACATAATTTTTAGAAAATTACATAGTATTAACAATAAAACCTTTCTAAGGAATGACAAAATTTATATTTTCTAGAAAATGTGTTGTCATACCGACATCTACGTGTCAATACCCTAAATTTTGACCATTCATAACAGTTAAAATCAACGCTCCGATGTCTGAGCATGTGATTTATATTATAAAACTTGTTGTGATGTACGTACAACTTCTTACTTCTTCTATTAGAATAATTTAACTTGAATTATTACCAACATGATGACCAAATACTTATTTACTAAAAACAATTTCTATTTGTAAACATATTCCACATAGATTCCCCTTTGTGAAAAACACAAACAAACTCTCACAGCACTGATCTTGCGAACACTATTATTAAATACTATCTCCTATATGACCCCACTGGGAATATTTCTAAAAGTAAAGTGTTCGTGTGCCAACAAATGTGTATGTATCTGTGAGTGTATAGTGAATACCAACTATATGTATGTGTGTAAAAATCTTTATTCTTAACTTAACGATGTTCCCATAACTAATGACAATATTATTATCTACAGATTGTCTAAAGTTTAACAACTGATGATTGTCAGACTGTCCCAATGAAAGACAATAGATAAAGTTCTAAATGCTTTACTCTTTTGTCTACTCATTTTTCTTCTACAGGTTCCAGCTAGTCAGAACTTTAAAACTACTACTCTGTTTTCATGAATGTAACCAAATCCAGTTGGCTGATAAGCTGCTAATTTCTTTTCTGCTATATAAATATGGTAGCATTACAGTTGAGAATTGCTTTCCACTTCAAATGCTAGTACAAGAAAGCAATTGCTTGCTAATATGTGTAATAAGTTATAAAATGCATTTGTATGGTTCAGTACCGTTCAAGAGTTTTAAAATGTATACTAAGCAAAAGCTAGCTTTGTACTAGTTTTTAGATTTATCTCTGTTTTGAATGGCGATGAAATGGTACAAAATGTGCATGGCCTGGCACATAATTTGTGATGTGAGATGATGCTTTTAACGGCCTTGTTACTATGCTGCCATTGTTGAGTATTTTTTAAGCTGTATTTTACTTCTAATGCTGGTGTCTGCTGGCATCCTTAATGTTACTGAAAAGGATGACTGGATAACCGCCGGTGCACATTGTGACCCTCCTTATGACTTATTACTGCTTCTCTCAGCCCTGCTTCATGTACTGCATTTGCTCATTCTATTCATTCATTACACTGCTTCTGCCAATTACTAAACATCGGACCTTTTAAACCGTAAGCAGTATTACTACCACAGTATCACTTGTCTGCAACAATTAGCGTAAAAGAGCTCTGTCCTGGTTCAATGAATATGTTCAAATGTACAAGTCCACCAATTAAATCCATGTTTTGTAAAATGAAAAGGAAACTTTTCATATCAAAAACATTTGAAACAATTACTTAGTTTACCACTTTTATCTGTCTTATATTTAAACAGGACTTTAACAGTAAAGGTGTTTTCATTTTGGTTAGTATATTTTTAAGAATGAATAAAAACAACTTTACTGTTATGTCACTTTGTTTATATTAGGAAACAGTTTGTTCAAAATTATAAGTTCTGATGAAAGGTTAGACCTCTTTTACACTAATTTGTGTGGTTATTCAGTTTTTCTGTACCTGATTTCTGCAATGTTCTATATGTCCTGTATGAGCTTGTTCATACCTATACCTTAATATGACAAACTTCTTCTATAACATTTGTTAATCTGAACTTGGGGTCTATGTCATATTAGTGAATGGCCACAATGTCGAATGTATCATCTCGTTGACAATGCAGGTTGTCAAACTGTTCTGACTGAGATTGCATTATGGTAGGGATCAGAAAATTTGCCCTTTTCCCCACTGTATTGCAATGCCAGAGTTGGTATATATAACTAGCGGGGGGTGTGGAGGTTTGATGGCCTGCATTGTCATCGACATGGCGTTTGACAATGTGACTGTCAACTGATATGACATAGACCCCTGCATCTGCATGCAACATATGTTACGGTTATGCCTGTATGACAGACATGTGCACTGTACATCTACTTTATCTCCTCACTCCCTGTTTTACATCTGATGTATTTGCACTCCACACTGCTACATGTGCATTGTACACCTGCTTCATCTGTCCTATGCATGTGCTATGTCTGTACTCTGCTCTGCTGAGTCATTCCTGGTGTATCTCCGTGTCATCATGGCCCATCAGATGCATTCATTTTCTATTTTATTGTCATCATCATCACCATCATCATCATCATCATTACCATCACAATCATCACCATCATCATCACTATCATCACCATCATCACAATCATCGCCATCATCATCACCATCATCATCACCTTCATCACCCGTATCACCATCATCACCCTCATTATCACCATCATCAGTATCATCATTATCATCATCCATCATCATCATCCTCAGCATCATCATCACAATCACCATCATCACCATCATCATCATTCACCTTCATCACCCCTATCATTGTCATCATCACCCTCATTATCACCATCATCATCAGTGTCATCATCACCGTCATCATCATCATCACAATCATCACCATCATCACCATCATCATCATCACCTTCATCGCCCCTACCATCATCATCATCATCACCATCAGTTCATCGTCATCATCATTCATCATCATCACCGCCATTGTCATCATCTTCATCATCATCACCACCATCATCATCACCATCACCACCACTACCACCAACATCATCATCATCATCTTCATGTTGATCACGGTACCATGACTCTTTGAGACTATTGACCAATCATTATTGGGTTGGTTAACTTTACTTTTTGGTGAAATACTAGAATGGAGGCATGATATTAGTGAATATGTTTAAGGATTAACTGTGTACACAGCAAGTAAAAGCTATGTAGCGCTCCCACTCAGGATACAATGGCTTAAGTAGTTTTTACATGTATATGGTAAGGGATTACAGAGGGCTGAGAGACAGATAATGTATTCATGCTGAGTTTCTTTGTGGCTTGATGTCCAAAGGGAGTTTTACCTCACTTATCACAGCTATGAAAATGCTGGCACTTTGGTATGTTTCAAGGAAACAGGGAATTCTCTTTGGAAAATATTATGTTTGTATGATGGGCCACTAGTTCTAAGGGCAAAGAGGGATAAAGCTGTAATTACAGCCCAGGTGACATGAGTTTGATTAAAGGGCTCAGGCACTTGACACAGCTGGCAGGAGAGGAGGGGGTTGCTCGTCCTGAGTAGGGAGGATGAAACAAAGATGACTGCTCAACTCCTCAATCCCTAGTAGGAGGAGCAGTGATGCAAATGCATGGACTGAGGGTAGCTGTTTGGCTCACCGAGCCATCAGCTGGTGGTAGTCTTAAATGTGGGTTCATGGAAGCATGAAATCACATGTGAAAAGCACTGAGGGCCTCCACAGTAATGCAGATCACTTACTGTCCCCCATCCAAAGGAAGGGGTGGGCTATTGCATATGCCCTTATTGCCTGGATACTGCTGACGGTGGAACACATCCTCATGCATGCCTGAATGATGGTCTCCTCTGGAGAGATCTTTTATTAATCCCGTGGAAAGGTGACTCTCCCAGGCACAGGAATAAATGGGTCAAGTTGGGTAGCTGGAAGGCTAAAACATGAGTAAGCATGGGGAAAAACATTAAATAGAAAAAAGAAAAACAGAATGCTGCTTAATGATGTTGTAAAAACGGAGGAATGACTCCACGGATTACTACATTAGCTCATTAGCACTTTCTGAAGACTTTACTTACATCAGAAAAATAAAAAAGAAATGAAAATCAAGTGCAAGTCTGCTTGGTAGCTTGCAATAACAAGGAAATGTCTTTAGTATTTTTTATTTAAAATGCAAATTTAGACAAGAGGCATGCACGAGAAATAAGCCTTTAGAATGTGACTACAGACCCTAGGTAAATATCTTATATCCCTATAAGACAAATGTAGCATAACTTATTGACAGCACTTAAGCTGAGTATCATTTCATTGATTCAAACTAATCAATAGCAGCAGCACTATCAATTCAAGTGGAAAAACACCAAACAAGTGTTTTGCAGGAAGGTCAAGCCTCCAGCATGTTCATGTAGGTGCCTGCATCCCCACACCCTGATTTATGACTATATCTATGTCTATAGCTATAGATCTATCTATCTATCTAGCTATATAAGTGTACCAAATATAGGTGAAACACATAAATGTCAACCAGAAAATGTGAACATTGACATGCTACTATGCATGGGATCATAGGATCATAGGATAATAGGAGATTACTAGGCTGTCAAACCAGAGGTCATTTTAAGCCTAGCCATTTCATCTCAATGTAATACCATAGAAATGCTAGTTAAAACCCATTCTGCATTTGGTGATGACTGTCCATGTCCAGGAGGGTCGTGGGCTCTATCCCCATCCACTCATCCAGGTTCTTCTTGAAGAGTGTCATAGAGGTGCTCTGTTTCACACGAAGTGCCAGCCTGCTCCAAAGATGTGGCAGCCCCCGGAAGATAAAGCTGTCCCTCCAGCCTGTCCTATTTAAGTGGCAGACCATATTTAGGTCCCTGGAATGGGCAGCCAAGCAACAACCTTGGCACATGCAAAAACTAAAACTTTAAAAAAACTAAAAAAAAATTGCTTTTTGCAGGGAAAAGACCACCCTACAGCCCCTATGTGGGAATCTGCATTCACTCTCCACAACCCCATCCCCCGATAATTGAATATACTAAGTCTGAGACTGCACAATATTGGGGAAAGGGCACATTCCACAACCTTGAGAGTTGTGACGTTTCGCACACCTAAAGACATTCTGCTTAGGCATCCAAATTTTGTTGACTAAACAGCTGTTGACCAAACTGACATTTGTCAAGATTCATTGCTCACACACACATACATACACACACACACACACACACACATATATATATATATATATATATATATATGGGTCTACTTACCAAACCCAAGATCCTACTTACCTGACTTTCAAAAATCTGAGACCATTGTTAGAATCTCCTTGTGTTCTGTCTGAAGAGTGCTTCTCAAACAATCTGGAAATATACCACTGATAAGTATATTTTTTGGCATGTTAACTTTTCAGAATTCTGCACTGTCTTCGTTTTTGCTTGACTGAATTATTAATATATTTGCTGGCATTGTTTTATGTTTTCTGATCTGTTCTGAAACTGTTTCTCTTCCTCCTGCCCACCCTATTCCTGTGGTGCTGTTATAGTTGGTGGCTTTGCAGTTGCCCGCCCCTACTGTAAATTTGATCTGTGACCCTCCTCCCAGTCTAGTGTCCATTCTACCTAATACAGAGAGAACATTTGAGAAGGCCAACCCACTTAGGTTCTTAATTTTGAATTATCTTCTGCTCCTCCTTTCTCCCTTTGCACTTTACTAAAAAAAACAAAAAACAAAAAAAAAAATCTCTTTGCTTTCTGACTGAATGTGCTTCTCAGCTGATAAGTATATTTGCTTTAATACTGCTACACACTTAAGTTTGCTAGCTTGCACTACACTTGAATTGTTTTTAGTGCTGTTTTAGCTGCTTTCCGAAAAAAAACAAGCTTGTTTCCTGCCTTTCCTGTAACTAGTCTAGTCAAGATACAGATTTGTTGTATCCAGGACTGTTGGTAAGCTTCTGAGCCCCCTAAGCCTTTTTGTGTTGGAGGGAAGCCTTCTAGCTTATCAGTGGGAGTGGTAAGCACTAGGTAGCCTATCTACCAGAAGAGGCATGGTTTCTGGCCCAGCAATTGTAGTTTATTGGCCGTTTGGGCAGTTTTTCCATCTCTTTCAACTTTCTGGTTTAAAAGCCCATGTTTGTGCTTGCTTCCCAGCTTTCCTCTAACTAGTCCAGTTCAGCTGCAGATTTGCTGTATCCAGGACTGTTTGTAAGCTTCTGAGCCCCCCACACCTTTCTGTGTTGGAGGGAACCTTCTAGCTAATCAGTGGGAGTGGTAAGCACTGGGTAGCCTATCTAACACAAGAAGAGTGGTTTATGGCCCAGAAATTACAGTTTATTGACCGTTTGAGCAGTTTTTTTTATCTCTTTCAATGTTCTGGTTTAAAAGCCACTGTTTGTGCTTGTTTCCTGCCTTTCCTGTAACTAGTCTAGTTCAGATACAGGTTTGCTATATCCAGGACTGTTTGTAAGCTTCTGAGCTCACCAAGTCTTTCTTTGTTGGCGGGAAGCCTCCTAGCTTCTCAGTGGGAGTGGTAAGCACTAGGTAGCCTATCTACCACAAGAGGAGTGGTTTCTGGCCCAGAAATTGCAGCTTATTGGCCATTTGGGCAGTTTTTTCCAACTCTTTCAACTGTCTGATTTAAAAACCTGCATTTGCACTTGTTTCCCACCTTTCCTGTAACTAGACTAGTCCAGATACAGATTTGCTGTATCCAGGACTGTTTGTAAGCCTCTGAGCAGTGCCAATGTCTGCTCTTCAATTTTTCCCTTAGTTCTGATAGTTCTCCCCTCTCCTGAACTTTTAATAGCTTATTAGTTTAACACTTTACCATACTTCTTGTAGCAATTATTGCAGCGCACAAAAATGCTACCAGTACTAAACGTTCTACAAGGAAACAGCTCCAGTACTTATTATTAATGCCCACCCCTCCAGGCATGTCTAAAGGTCAGTTCCCTGTGCTTTCTCATATTAACCTGGTGAACTTGGGAATCCTGAGGCAATGTAGCAACTGCCTCATGTAAACAGACAACCCTTTCCTCTTACCTCCCAACACTCAGACTTGTGAGAGATGCACTTATATATCCAAACTGGAAGCCATGCACTCTCCAGCCAAGACCAGAATAGCTGGTCAAGAGGAGAAGGACAACACTTGTACTACACCACATGGATCACATAGCCCTCCAGAGCATACACCAGCACTACCTTCACATATATACACAAACCACACATCCACCATCATGGAGTCTCTCAATAAAAATCTACCCAAACACCAGAGCCTTCCAAGACAGAAATGCACTCGACCAGCACAGCACAATACTAATCATGAAACACATAACTCTCTTAAACAGTGTGTCACTCAACCAAAGCTCCTAAGGCAAAACAACATGCCTAACACACTAGTCATAGGTGACTCGATAGTGAGGCACACTAATGTCCCACTCACTAGGTTGAATAAGGAAAAAGTAACAGTCAGCTGCCTGTCAGGTGCCAGAATCTACCACATAATGGATACACTCAGGTCCCTCAACAATACAACTCTGTCATTGTACCTGTGGGTGTGAATGACCTGAGATGTACCTCCCTGGACTACATGAAAAGAGACACGGAGGAGCTCTCAGATTATGTAGCCCTGGCGGGTATGACCCTAGCCCTGAGCAGCATCCTACCATCACCCAGAATGATACCACAGTACAAGCAGAAAATGATTGATTTCAACAATTGGCTAAGTTTCTGGTATCATTCTAAGGGGATCCAGTATCTGTCTGCCTGGGATGACATGATTGACAGACCATGATGCTTTGCCAGAGATGGCATGCATCTGTCACCCCTGGGCTTCTGGATACTGGTAGTAAAATATGTGAGCCAGCAAACTGTAGCATAAATAGTTGTATTTATTAGCTCAAAAGCATAGAGAGGAGATGAAACAGACCAGTTTTGGCTGTAAAAATACAAAGTCTTCTTCAGTGCAATCCACTGCACTGAAGAAGGCTTTGTATTTTTACAGCCAAAACCTGTCTGTTTTGTCGCCTCTGTATGCTTTTGAGCTAATAAATACAATTATTTATGCTAGTCTGCTGGCTCACATTTTTTACTGCTATAAGGTCTTTTGGAGCTGTGCAATTGCCATACTGGCAGGGGCTCATTTATCTACTTCTGGATACTGGCCAAGTCTCTTGCCACCTCTATAGTGCCTTTTTAGGTGGTGTTCCAAAGACCAAATTTTCACCATAACAGCTACAAACAAATGCAATCTGAGGGTCATGCTGCTCAACACTAGAAGTCTAAATCTCAAATGCACTCTCTTTTTTTTAAAACAATTTTATTAGAAGTACTGTTAAAATACAATCAACATATAAAGAATGAACCATTTTCAATTATATGAAAAATAATCATATACAGAATTAAACATTTTAATTATATACAAAATTATTCACCTTAACTGTTAAATATCAACTGAAATAGATTCTATATATACAATTTTAATGTAAAAATAAACTATTTTTGTAATAGTTCATAAACTTTGTTCCAACTACTATATGTAGAAATATTCCTAGAACATCTATTTTTGATAGTCAGTTTTCCAAAACAACAAATTTCATTAAGTAAATTTTTAAATTCTTGTAATGACAGTGAAGACTTTGATTTCCAAGTCCTTGTAATTATTTTTCTGGCTATAGATAATATTGACCAAATCAAAGGGAAACTGAAGGTTTTTATACAATCTGGTACTGGAGTATTAAATAATATCAGAGATTTAGATAAGGCAAAGTTATCTGTAAATATTGCCTGCATAAAATTATTTATGTTGTCCCAAAATGTTTTTTAATTCAGTACAGTCAAAGAACATATGAGACCAATCAGCATTCATTTGCTTATTACATCTCCAGCAATTTACATCTTTTTTTTTTCAATTTTACTCATTATTAAAGGAGTAATAAAAGATCTACTCAAATATTTCCAAGTAAATATTTTCCATTTGAGAGAAGAAGTAGCTAAACTTGATGATTTTAATATATTACTTTTAGCTTTATCTGTAGGAAGTTGGCCATTAATGGAACAGAAAGTATTCCAATAACTATCAGGAATAACACCTAAGTCAGACTTTATAGCCTTATATATATGTGATAATTTGTTAGTTTTTGGTGAGATACTTTGAATTGATAGACTTATATAATGTATTAAATGGGGTGTTACTTTCTTAGTTGTTGAAAGCATTAATTCCATATTACTTAGAATAAACTTCGTTCCTTCTTGCAAATCTAGCCAAAAAAGTGAATCAAGCTGGAATTCAGCATTGAAAGAATTAATTGATTTAAATTCATTATTAGATATCATTTGGTACCAAAAAGTTAATTTTTTCTGTTGGAAAGTTAACATTTTTATAGAATTAGAAGTAAAAATAATTCCTTGTGTGAAGGCTAAGGGAAAAAGAAGAAATGACCAGTCTTTATATATATTATGTTTAAATATAACATTTTTAAAGGATTTTAATAGGAGTGTTAAATAATTACTTTTAAATTTTTGAGAGGAGAAAACAGAAAGCTGATCTTTCAAAATCCAAATAGAGGGGTTATTTATAAGAGATAATTTTTGTGCATTAATATTATTTAATGTATCCACCATTAAAATTTCTATTCATTTTTTCCATTTAGCTTGATATTTAACATCTATTAAAAGGGATATTGTTTTAATCATGGATGATATTGAGTAAAATTCTATATTTGGCATAGCTATTCACCCATTATCCTAACTTTTCATATGAAGTGTTAATACAATTCTGGGTTTCTTTGGGTACCATAAAAATTTATGAAACATTATGTTTATTTTTTAATTATCAAATTAGGGGGGTGGTAAAGAAATAGACTGAATAATATAAAGTATTTTTGGAAGTAAAATAATTTTAATAATAGTGAGCCTTTCATCCATGGAAAAATGTATTTTATTCCATCATTTAATCAAATATTCTATTGTTGTTAGATTTTTATTATAATTAATTGATATGATAATACCTAGATAGAGAATTTGATCAGATTGTGCTAAATAGTCCATCTTGGAGATTAAATTTCTTTGGTCCAATTAAGAGAATGTGTGTCTTATTTTTGTTAAAAGTTAAACCTGATTTTATTTGGAAGAGATTCATGTTTCTAAAAAGAGCTTGAATAGATGATTTTTTTATCTGCAATGGTTAGAAGAACATCGTCAGCAAACATTTGTACTTTAGAAGATAACTTGGAATTTAGGTTATAACCTATTATATCATTATACCATATAATTAAATTTGCCCATGGTTCCATAATTAAGGTAAATAATAAGAGGGGATAGGGGTAACCTTGTTTAGTGCTTTTAATTATTGGTATATTCTGAGAAATACTAGTTTCTATTTTAATGTAAGCTTGACTACATATGTAAAGCTGAGAAATGAGATTTATAAAATTATGGAAGACGTTTAATTCTTCTAAAAGAGTGAATAAGTAATCCCAATTAATTGAATTAAATGCACAGTTAATGTCTAAGCTAATTAGTGCTAAATTTTGTTTTAAATGTTTGATCGATTCAATCAAAATTAATGTTCTTTTAATGTTATCATAAGAATTTCTATTCACTACAAATCCAGTTTGATCTTCATCCATCAAATTTGGTAAAATATATTTTAATCTATCTGCATATATGGACATGAACATTTTGTAATCAATATTAAATAAAGAAATGGGTCTATATGAAGAACATTTGGTGGGGTCTTTGTTGGGTTTAAGTATGGGAGTAATAAATGTATATTTCCAGGAAGGTGCGATTTTGTTAAGATTGTTTGAGATATTGAAAATTTCATGCAATAAATTTAAAGCTATACTAGGTAATATTTTATATATTTCAGGCATAACGCCATAATTACCTGGGGCTTTATTAAGTTTTAATTTATTAATTTGTAAAACTGATTAACGAAAACAACAAACAAACTAAATCCAATAAATGCCAATGCACCACGTCCCTTCATCTATAAACCACAAACTTGAATGGTAAAAAATAGATACTTTAATGACAAAACAAACAATGTTAGTGCTTTAGTTTAAATCTCTGTTAAACTTCCTCAGACATTTAAAATGTGTTACATCCTCACTGGCCCTCTTCAACAGAAATCCTTTTTTTTTTTACTCAAAAGATTTTTATTGCTTTTCCATTAGGATTTATCATATAAATTAGTAATACATTGTTTAATAAATGAAGCAAAATTACTAACTATATACAATATTTAGAACTGGCCTGAAGAATGATTAAAAAGTTATATAATCCAATCAGAATGGTGTCATACAAACAAAAAAGAATTCAACAGAAATCCTGATGAGTGGATGGGGAATAGAAAATTCACCCTGGGGATCACTCCAGTGGCTCTACTCAACAGAGGCACTGGGAACTAAGGTCGGGTGGCATGATGGCAGGGTAATCTGATAGGCTAGGCTTGTAAAGGATCCAGGGCTATTAGCTTAGGACATACACTGACTTCCAACTCCAGGTAAGTAACCATTTGGCCACCATCTTGAACTTTTCCCCTTACCTCTGTGGTAGTGTGATATCGGAGTTGGTATATTTAGTTAGGGGGGTGTGGAGGGGGGGTGAAGCCCCTGACATGAGTGGGTTTAATTTGGTTCTGTTTTAATTTTTTTTTTTTTTTTGGCCAAGCAGTTACTTATCTGGAGTTGAAAGTCAGTGTTCTGGGCAGTCAGTCTTCTAAGTTGTCTGCTTTGTCACCTCTTTTTTTGAAAGTCGGGTAAGTGGGATTTCAGGTTTGTGTAGTAGACCCATACCACAATAATCCACAATACAGTTGTTTTCAGTGAAATACAGATACTGAACACATTAGCCAACAAAAAGATCTGAGCATGACATACTTTTTCTAAATGTATATACTTTTTTAAATATATATATTTCAGGGAATTGAATATGCCTTTTTGAAAAATGGATAGCTTGTTAAAAATATATGCATATATACCCAGGACTTTATCAAATACAAAATGCCACTGAATGGGTCCACACTTCTACAGTATATGAAACCTTGTAAATGCACATTTAAATAAATAAAATAAACATGAACATAAATGTATATGTATATCACTCATTCCATAACATAATATAAAAACACAAATTTATTAAATTAATAATAATAATAATACTTATTCTGCAAAAGTCCTAATCAATCAATCCAGCAGTGAGATTAACCTTTTGTTAAGTCTGAGTTTAGGAATATTTTATTATGCAATGCATTATTTGCTGTATAGGATTTACAAGACTAGCATTTTAGAATTCTATTTGACACTTGATAAAGGCAGGGTTTTTATTTATTTTACTTAATTCTGACAGGTGACGCTGCAATTAGTTATGATTTGGGATATTTACATATGTCACAAAATGTTTTTTTTTTGGGGGGGTACTCAAAGCTCCATTTGTATAGCATACAACTCACCACAGCATAACACACTGTAATTAATATGCCATTTCCTTTGTGATGCAGTTACCACACACACTGAACTCCATTGTGAATGTTATTTATTTCACATTTGTTAACTGGGTAGATGGGCTGGTACAAGGACCCTTTTCAGACACAACCTGGGCCCAATGATCAAATATAAAGTACAGGCAAAAACATGTATTTAAAAAAGAAATCAAATACAAAGTATTGTATTGTACAAACATTAAAAATATAATAGAATCAACACAAAAGTATATACACATCTGATAAGAAAATACACAGTACATGTAATTCAAATGAACTAACATGAAGTAAGTACGTGTGCCAAACCAGATATATAAAAGAACTACTTCTAGTGAGCTGAGTTGATATGAAGCTTTGCAGGGGTATGTAATAGGCTGATAAAGATAAAAAAGAAGAAATTATCATTGGTATACACAGAGAAGTTTAAATGTTTACACTTAATAACAACTGATGAAGACGTTAGTAAAATGAGGGTGTTGACCTGCATTTTTGAAACAGTTGCATTTATTTTCATTAACTAGATAGGTATGAAGGGGCTTCATGAAGTATTTCAGACTGTCAATTTGTTTAAGATCTTCAGGCAATGATTTCAAGATTGCTGGACCAATTTTAGAGAAGGATGCCTCATACTCAGCAAAATTATAGGTTGCCTTTATAGTTGTTGGGGTATTGAGTTTCACAGAGAGTATGAAGGGGCTTTAATTATCAATTTATTAAGAAGAGTGGACAATATCTTGCATGTGGTATTTTGAAGGTGTGAGTGTTAAGGAGAAAAGTAGCCCAAGGAGCAACTGATAACCATTTCCTTTTGCGTTTTGTAAGACAGTGGTGTTCAATTTATTTATTTAACATTTGTTGACCAGGAAAGTCCGACTAGGAGAGAGCCTATTTTCAGTGGAGGCATGGGGAGAAATGCTCCAGACGCATGTTCATTGAAAGATGAGTGCAATGCCCTCGATGTTTTTCAGTGGAATATGCAGCAGATTGGAGGATTATGAGGACCAAGGGAGATTGACGAGTAAATCGTAATTCTAATCAGGCAGTTTGTCTCTTTATGGCTATGGATCATCTTGTTTGATGCTGAGTAAATTTGAGACCTTGTGTGAAATTTTGAGATGTGATAATTCTTTATGTGTTAGGTTGTCTGCACGATTATGAAAGGTGAGGTTTTGGTCAGAAACAAGACCTTTCGCACATGTAAATCATGCAACAGAGGGGTCGGTACTACTAACAACCTGAGTGGCTTGTGATTTATGTGGTGAAACAAACAACATGCTAGAGCTCTTCTGAATGTTGACAATATGGGTATAGGTATGAAGCCAGTTTCAGATAGTAGTGAAGCTGTTCTGAAGTTCATGTTTGAGAAGGGATAGATTGCAACTGTTTCTGAAAAAATGTACATCCATCCACAACACCTTTCTGCCATTTTTGCACATGCAGTCATGGTGTTTCTTCAACAGAGACAATCATTTTGAGACAAATGTTCAGACCACCTGCTGCCATACACAGTTATTGAGAGAGGTTCCAGGGATGATCTTTTATGACGAGAGAAAAGAGGATCAAGAACAGATCTCTGAAGTACACCTTTATAGGTTGACCCAGAGATGTTGGTGATATGAGGCCCTAAAAGGGTGAAAATTCTGCTGGAGAGGCAGCTTTGAAACCAATTGACAACATCATATGAGGAAGCCTATGTCTTTTAGTAGGTAGAGAAAGAGCGAAATCAACAGTGTCAAAGGCTTTTCTTAGGTCAAGGTAGATGGCACAAGTAAGTTTGCCTTCTTCCATATGAGAAAATATGTGGTCAGTGAGTACTTAGATGGCTGCAGTGGTAGTGTAGTTGAGTTTAAATCCATGCTGCCTATTATTAACATGTCTTATTTTGAAATGCATTACATAATTTGGATAAATATGTATTTTCAAGAATTTTGGTGTGAGGGCAAAGGTTGGAAATAAGCTGTTGGTCATTAGCTGAGGAAGGGGTGTCCACTTAGCAAATGGTAGGACTAAGGCACATTTACAACATGACATAGGATATTTGCAGTGTGAAAAATATTGAATATGAATGAAAGAGTATTAATGAATAATTTATTTCCTACTCTAAAACTATTGAGATGAATTGTACAGAAGAATGGGTGATAGGATGCTCGGTTTTGCAAGCCGGGCAGCGCCGGTTAGCTAGGGTATATCTATTCCCGGCTCCACAAAGTCTCCTCTTCAACTTTTCCCTTGGAACTAGACAAACTTTCAACTTAAGCACTCAAGCCATTCATTTCTCAGCCCGGCACTTGCTCAAAACTCATAGCAAGCACTTATAAACCCGAGCACTACAGAAGGACAAGGCTCTCTATTCGACCTTACCAGCCATTCAGTAAAACACAATAGATGAATAAAAAAAGATCCAACCATGAATGAAGGCAGAACGACCTTTATAGTAAAAAAGTACAAGCGCTTTCATCTGGACAAGACTTCTTCAGATACCTGAAGAAGTCTTGTCCAGACGAAAGCGCTTGCACTTTTTTACTTTAAAGGTCGTTCTGCCTTCATTCGTGGTTGGATCTTTTTTTATTCATCTATTGTGTTTTGTGCCATTCAGTAAAACAGTTTACTGTACCTATCCAGGCATGCCCAAAGGGCAGTTTCAGGTGTACTCTCCAATCCAACTGGTGAATCTGGCAATTTTGAGGCTACAACTGCCTCATGTACACACATAACCCTCTCCTCCTACCACCAAACACTAATACATGTGAGAGATGCAATTATACAGCCAAACTGGAGGCTAAGCTCTCTCAATCCAAGACTGGATCAGACAGTCAAGAGGAGAAGGGAAATACTGGCATCACGCCACCAGTCTTACATAGACCCATTAAACCAGCAATGGCTAAAAACACACGTAAATTTATAAAAACATACTTGGATGCACTAAATAAAAATCTGCAAAAGCAACAGAGCCCTCCAAAGCAGACACCCAAGCAACCTTCACCACCCAACACAAACCATGAAACACATACTTCACAAAACCAGTGTGCCACACAATCACAGCCCTCAAGGCAAAATAACATACCCAACATACTAGTAATAGGTGACTCTATAGTCAGGCACACTGACGTCCCACTCACTAGGCTGAATAAGGAGAAGGTTACTGTTAGCTGTCTGTCGGATGCCAGGATCTTCCACATAACACAAGCATTCAGGTCACTCCAGAACAAGTACAAATATGACTCTGTCATTGTCCATGTTGGTGTGAATGACCTGAGCCGTACCTCCCTGGACTACATGAAAAGAGACATGGAAGAGTTCTCCGATCACGTAGCCCAGGCCGGTATGACCCTGACCCTGAGTAGCATCCTGCCCTCAACAAGAATGATACCACGGTATAAAGAAAAAAATGTAAATGTCAACAATTGGCTAAGTTTCTGGTGTCATTCAAAGGGGACCCAGTGTCTATCTGCCTGGGATGACATGCTCGACAAGCCACTCTGCTTCACAAGAGACGGCTTGCACCTGTCACCCTTAGGCTTTTGAATACTTGCCAAGGCTCTTGCCACCCCCATAGTGCCTTTTTTAGGAAAGGCTCAAAAGACATACCCACCACCATAAATAGCACAAGTAACAAAAATCTGAGGGTAATACTACTCAATGCCAGAAGTTTAAACCTCAAAATGCACGCACTCGAGGCACTCGATATATGTGCAGTAACAGAAACCTGGTTTAAGGCTCCAGAGAGCACCCCAGCACTACTAGGCTACAACTCATACCATACATTTCGGCCACAGAACCCAGACCAAAATACAAAAGGCGGGGGAGTATCCATATTCATCAAGGATACTCACACCTCCATGTTAGTGGCACAGCACGATGCTTCAGAGATTATCCACGTGCAACTAACAATGGGCAAAACTGCAATTCAAATTGTAGCTTGCTACAGATCACCCACCATGTCTCAGGACCCCCATTCCACATTTCTGGAAACACTGGGTAACATAAAGGTCCTTCCAAACACCCTAATATTGGGTGATTTCAACTACCCAAACATTAACTGGGAGAACTACTCAAGTACTAACTCCCTTGCCCAACATTTCCCAGAATTTATAAACTCAAACTCCCTGGACCAAGTGGTCAACACTCCCACCAGAGGTGACAACATATTGGTCCTGGTCTTCACCAACATGGGTGACTGGTGTTCCACACCAGAGGTCAACCCCTCGCTGGTTAGATCTGACCATAAACAAATCACTTTGGATATCCACATTCTGTGCCCCCCCCCCCCCCGGACAAGGAGACCACCATGAAAAACTTTTCAAAAGCAAACTTCTCATTACTTAAGATGGAGGTGGAAAGTTTCAAAGCCCCCATGCTAAAGGATAATGCTGTCAAAGCTGCAAAATCCTTTACTAATGCATTTGACGGGCACCTACAAGAATGCATGGATCATGCTATCCCAAGCAAAACCAAGACTCACTCCTCCAAGAAAAGGAAGCCAGTCTGGTGGACCCCTGCCATAAACAAGCTATACAATAGAAGGAGGAAACTAGTACAGAAAAGAGTAAAATCCCAAGAAGGGAAGACAGCCCTGATCAGTATCAGCAAGAAACTACGATCCCTCATAAAATCGTCCAAGGCGAGCTTTGAAAGTAAACTTGCCAAGGACTCCAAAGATAACCACAAGGCATTCTTTACCTATGTCAAGAATCTAAGTGGCAATGCTCAGATCTGCTCAGAGTTAGTGCAGAATGGCACACAATACACTGAACCAACCAATATTGCTAACATTCTGGCAGACAGGTTCAGTGCAAACTTCACCCCCCTCTCACCCCCAAAAGGGCCCATAACCATACCAGAAGAATGTAGATCCCGTGAAATCACAGACAGTCAGGTTAAAATAGTCCTCTCCAAAGCCAAAAACACAGCATCAATGGGACCAGACGGTGTCCCAGGCTGCGTCCTACACAAGCTCAAAGATTAACTAACCCCTCACCTAAACACACTGTTCAAACTCAGCCTCTCCACAGGCTACGTACCCATAGAGTGGTGCACAGCAACGGTTATCCTGCTCCACAAAGGTGGAGCCACAACAGACCCTGGGAACTATTGCCCTATAAGCCTGACTAGCTTGGTCTGCAAGGCTATGGAGCGCATCATCATGGAACTCATTAACAGAGACATTGGGAACCTCCAAACACTGGACCCTTCCCAGTTCGGCTTTGTTAAGGGCAAATCATGCCTCCTAAACCTGGTGGACTTCTTTGAGACAGATACCAAGGCTATAGATGAGGGAAAGGTGGTACACACAGCCTACCTAGACCTCACAAAGGCCTTCGACACCATTCCCCATTCTGGTATTATAGACAAGCTCACCAGCCTGAACATAAACCCCTATGTCACAAGATGGGTTGCCAATTGGCTCATGGACAGAACCCACATGGTGAGAGATGCGGGAGCTAAGTCTGACTCTAAACCAGTTACAAGTGGTGTGCCCCAGGGCTCAGTCCTAGGGCCCCTCCTGTTCAGCATATACTTCTCAGAGGTACTGACAAGCACAGGAGGACTATGGCTGACCAAGTTGACAGATGACTGCAAACTAGGGGCTATAATTGACTCACCAGCTGACACAGACATCCTCCAAAAGGGTCTCACTGAGATGGATACCTGGTGTCAAAATCATGCCCTCAAGCGAAATACCAAAAAGTGCATAGTTATTCCCTTTGGAAATAACAAAGTACCCACAAACTACCACATAGGTGGTAGTCCCCTAAATTAGGAAAACATAATAATGGATCTGGGGACCCAAGTAGATAGTAAACTCTCCTTTGATAATCACATTGCCAAAGTGGTTAAAAAATCCTTCTATGTGGCCCACCTAATCACAAAAGGGTTTGCATCCAAATCAAAAGAGGTCGTTGTGCCCCTCTGCTCATCACTCACCAGACCCATCATAGAGTACAATGCCCCATTTGGGATGCACCTTACAAGACACCTGCAACAGCTAGAAAGACCACAGAAGTACCTCGCCAAGAGGATCACTGGCCTCAAACAGATGCCCTATGCAGCTCGACTGAAGAAACTCCAGCTGTACTCGGTTGCATACCGCCTGCTCAGAGGTGATCTCTGCCTGGCATACAAGGTCATGTCCAACCTAGAATTGATGGACATGCTCCACCTAAAGAAAACCTTATCCCCTTGAGCCACATGCTCTAGGTATCTAAACCTCACCACAACAATAAATAGGACGTGTTGGAGGGATAGATTCCTGTCCCAGAGACTTCCCATGCATTGGAACAAGATTCCAATCTACATTAGGCAGAGCTCCTTGCTAGCACTCTTTAAGAGAAACCTTGATGAGTGGATGGGAAACAGAAAGTTTACCCCGGGGATCACTTCAGTGACTCTGCTGTACAGAGGCACAGAGAACTAATCTAAGGGGGTGGTGAAAGCCAACACATTCTGGCTAGGCTTATAAATGCCTTCGGACAGGTAGCCTAGTACCTACCTATGAACCTATGAACCTAGGAGCAATCAATGTTTTCACCATTTTTTTTACATTGGGTCTGGGATATTGGATTATGTTGAACCCTCCAAGCACCTTTTGCACATAATTATGCATTTAAGGTGCGCAGGAGACATTCACCCTAATTCTGGTCCCATCCCCAAATGCAGTTCATTAGCCAGCCCCTCACCATCAACACTTGATATGTTCAATCACAGAAGGAAATCCTCCCGTCTTATCCTTAACATGAATGTAAGGATCACAACAAACAAAGTCCATGACCTCTGAAATAAAGCAAGAAAACTAGTAAAATTAGACAAAAGCAACTACTATTACAACATACAGAATAAACATCAAAATAACCCTCAAAAATTCTGGGCAGCAGTTAACAATATATTGCAGCCTGGATAAACAACCACTCCCACCCCAACAACAGCCAACGACTCCATGAACTTAGCCACTCAATTTAATACTTACTTCACAGAATCAATTCAACAACTTGCAATAACTCAGACCAGCCCCAACTATACCCCTCCTACCCAAACCACAACAGTTTACACCTCCCTAAAAGCAATAGCCAGTTTACACTAAACCCAGTCTCCACTAACATCATCAAAATACTACTAAATAAACTTAAGCCCACTACCTTAGCTGCTGACAATCTCCCTGCTAACGTCCTGCAAACTGCAGCAGTAGCAATTGCATACACTGTATCCATATTTATAAAAAGGTCATTATCTGAAGCTTACGTTCCCCACCATCTGGAAAATCTCCCACATCTTACCCTTACACAAAGGAGAGAACTCCACTGAAGTAACAAACTATCACCCAATTGCAATTCTATCCCATCTCAAAATTTCTGGAAAGGGTCATACACATCCAACTTATGGACTATATCCTTACACACAAGCTCCTATCTAATACCCAACATGGTCTTTGCCCCTCTCACAGCACCACCACAGCCCTACTGTCCTTTACTAATATAGTTAACCAGCATAGAAACAATGGTCAATTTGTATTAGCCATATTCCTGGACATGTCTGACGCCTTTGACATGGTCATCTCCAAACCCATCTATGTCCTGTCCTCCCTTAGCCTCAGTCACCCCACTATCACCTGGTTCGAAAGTTACCTAGCAGAATGTAAACAGGCTGTCCACTGGCAACAAGATCTTTTACCCCTTCTCCCTGTCACCTAAGGGGTTATTCAAGGCTCCATCCTCGGTTCTCTTCTTTTTTCTCTTTTTACCAACCAGCTTCACAGCTAAACCCCAGGCCTCAGTGATTCAGTACTCTGATGTCAATACCCTGATTTGCTCAGCTTCCTCCCTCAAAGACCACCATACCATTACTCAAGATTCCTTCTTATCCACTGAATCCTGGTTCACTAGCTCCCAACTTATCCTTAATCCTAACAAAACAAAACTTCTCTTCTACCCAACCAGATATACCTCCCCATCCACAATCTTCAGTATCATCTCTAAAAATAAAACTATTATTACCCCAACAATCATACCAAATTACTAGGAGTGGAAATTGACAATAACCTGAAATTTGAATTTCACATTGCCCAATCCATTAAAAAAGTTATAAAAAACTAGGTCTCCTATATATAAACAACAGATTCTGACAAATAACACAAAAGCAACCATTGCTAGAACCCACCTCCTCTCAACTCTCCTGTATACCTCCCCAACCTTAACCAACCTCCGCAAGACAGATCTAGCCAAACTCGAAGCCTGTTACAATAAAATCTCCAAATTTGCCAGTAATGCCTCATACAAGTCACATAACTGCTTATTACTTAAGCAGCTCAATTGGCTTGAACTCCCTCAACTTCTTCTCTTTAATCAACTTACCTTTGCCCACAAAATACTCTATCAATCAGAAAAAAACCTCAGCTCAAAGATCTCATTCAGCCATATTCCTCCTTAAGATCCTTTCGGTCCAGCAACAAACTACTTCTACACACCACCAAAGCTAACAATTTAGCAGGTGAATCACTTTTTCCCAACTACATCTCCAAACAGTGGAATAATTTACCAAATTCACTAGTAACCAACTCGTCAACACTTCAATTTAAAAAACTTCTAAAAACGCACCTGACTAACACCTGGCTCTGCACCTGGAACTCACCTAGATAACCTCTTCCTCATTTTCACTCTATTATCATTTCTCTTACTCTACTAGCACGGCCTACAACTAATGGTAGTTTCACTTTAACTGTACATAATCATTTGGTTATATTCACTAAATGTAAACAACCATTTTTATGTAAATTATTGTTGCTCTACTTATTGTGTCTGAAATCACTATCTTCTATGTATTTGCTTCTCACTTGGCTGTATTTGTTTCTATATTGTATGTATTTGTTACTCTTGGAGCTTTTCTTTCCAGGCCTCCACTGAAAAAGGACCTGTGTCCAGGCAGACTTTCCTGGTAAACAAATGTAAAATAAATAAATAATAAAATAAATAAATAGGGGGATTTAAGATTAAATGGAGGGGATGGGAAATAGGGGATTAGTTGTGCAAGCAAACTGCTTATGGTATTTTCTTAACTCTTGAGACAGTGTGGAGAGGTAAGTCAGGTTTAGGTCTGTCTGGGGGACAGATATTTGGAGACGGAAAAGATGTTTTAATGCTTTTCAGAATTTCTTAGGGCATTCAAAATTAGCACATTGTAATGTTCTTTAATATTCTACTTTAGCATGGTTGGTTTTTAGTCTGTTTTTTTTCCTCAGTCTATAGTAATTATTATAATTGTCTGGGTTCGAGGGATAAGCATTTTTCAAAGGAGCATGACTTATTTCTAAGTTTCAAAAGATAATTTATTCTGGTATCTAAGGAATTGGTTTGCTATGTTTTCTGACTTTCTTACTGAGGTGTAGTCTATCTTGAATGGGGCTGAGAATATTATAAAATTTAGAGAATGGAGTAATTAGGTCAGTACATGTTTAGATAGGGGACCAAACAATGCAACTGAGTTCTATAATAAAGCTGTTGGCAGGGCTGTTTGAGATGGTTCTTGTCTGAATGACTTGGGAAAGGATTTTCCTACTTTTAAGTGACCGGTTAGTAATGATGGGGCAGTCACTCAGGAAGATGGTCAGGACTTGTAAGAGTTACAGCTTTTCTGGTATGTTTAAAAGTACAATGTCAAGGAGTGGGCTGTTTCCATTAGACATACTGAGTTTTGTTCCTTTAAGGATTAACTGTTGTAGGATGCACTAATCTGTATAACTGTGTTTTATGCAAGCCTGTTCAATCCAAATTAAGATCACCTACAATCAGCAGTTTATACTGCTTAGTGTGTTGAAAAATGTCAGCATTTCATAGGGTCATAGATTAATAAGTAAGTATTGGGTTATCTGCCCGTATGGGCCATTTTGAGCCTAGACAATTTCCCTTTTTGTGCTTGAAATAACCTATCCCATTTGGTTATAGACTGGCCTTATCCATCCCATGGTCAATAATTATATATTACCCTTTGGTTATAGACTGGCCTTACCCATCCCATGGTCAATAATTATATATTACCCTTTGGTTATAGACTGGCCTTACCCATCCCATGGTCAATAATTATATATTACCCTTTGGTTATAGACTGGCCTTACCCATCCCATGATCAATAATTATATATTACCCTTTGGTTATAGACTGGCCTTACCCATCCCATGGTCAATAATTATATATTACCCTTTGGTTATAGACTGGCCTTACCCATCCCATGATCAATAATTATATATTACCCTTTGGTTATAGACTGGCCTTACCCATCCCATGGTCAATAATTATATATTACCCTTTGGTTATAGACTGGCCTTACCCATCCCATGGTCAATAATTATATATTACCATTTGGTTATAGACTGGCCTTACCCATCCCATGGTCAATAATTATATATTACCCTTTGGTTATAGACTGGCCTTACCCATCCCATGGTCAATAATTATATATTACCCTTTGGTTATAGACTGGCCTTACCCATCCCATGGTCAATAATTATATATTACCCTTTGGTTATAGACTGGCCTTACCCATCCCATGGTCAGTAATGATATATTACCCTTTGGTTATAGACTGGCCTTACCCATCCCATGGTCAGTAATTATATATTACCCTTTGGTTATAGACTGGCCTTACCCATCCCATGGTCAGTAATTATATATTACCCTTTGGTTATAGACTGGCCTTACCCATCCCATGGTCAATAATTATATATTACCCTTAGTGAGAATGAATGGGATCATATCATAGATAATACGAGTCCACCAGTTGGGTACTCCTCAAGTAGATCTATTTGCCTCCCTTGTGAACAGACATCTTCCTCTGTTTTGTGCCAGAGGCCCGGATCCTCTGGTCTGGACGGTAGACGCCTTCTTGTTTTCTTGGAAGGGGATGTTTCTTTCCGCTTCCTCTCATTCCAAAAGTCCTGTTCAAGATTCAGCAGGTTGCTCCCAAAATCTTGTTGGTGACTCCCTTTTGGCCACAACAGCACTGGTTCCCTCTACTTCTTCACCTAGCCAATGGAAATAATCACAAGTTACCTCACAGGGTGGATTGTCTCACACAAGACAAGGGATCTCTCATCCATCCCCACCTGTCTATGCTTCAGCTGACACTGTGGGTGATAAGATTTTAATTCCTCAAAGGCACCTTTTTCTGAGGACATGCTGAAGGTCCTGCAGTAGGCCAGGACACCTACTGAACCCATGCATGGATAAAGCTTTTAGGAGATGCCTCTGTCCATTAGTTCTAGAGGGGCCCATCCTGTAGTCAGTTTTCTGTTTCCTATTCATAGGTCTAAGTTGCACTTGAAAATGGACAGGGATGAACTTTTTTATATGGATGGGAAAAACAAAAAAAACTTTGCTTTTTGTGCAGGGAATCTATTCCACAGCACTGATAATCTCTGCAAGATATACCTGTCCCTCCAAACCATTCTTTTGATGTTACAGAGGAGATTTAAATCGCTAGATAATTTGTCTTGCTGATGTGCAGTAAATCCTTCAGTAATGAGTCAGAGGATGTCTTGTATGCTAGACACAGGTCACCTCTTAGCACCCTATAGGATACCGAGTATAGTGACAGGGCTTTGAGTCGGTCTATGTAGGATATATTGTTTAGACTTTGTATCCTTTTAGTAAGGTATCTCTGTGGGCATTCCAGCTGTTGAATGTGTATTGGCTTGGCAGTAAACTGAAGTCTGGTGCCTTGGGTGATTTGACTTTACCTGAATGAACTAAGGCCTCAGCCCAGTGAACAGAGCAAACTGAGTAATCTCCAGATCTAACTAAATGGACAAACTGATCCTGGCAGGAATCTAAATAAGAAACTACACTCTCTCCAAGCCCACCTCACACTTGAGAATATAGGTACCTATGCAGTTATTGAGACATGGTTTAAAGCAGCAGAGAGTACCCTGGCAGTGCAAGCTTACAGTGTCTTCCACACCAGTAGCTACATAGACTGCATAGACAATGGTGAAAGGTGGAGGTGTCTCAATATACATCAATAGCAAGCATACCTCTAGGGTCGTCAAACAGGATGATGAGCTGGAATTCCTCCATATGTAGATCACCATAAACAAAATCCTGTACCATACAATAGCCAGTAACAGGTTACCCTCCATGTCCCACAATGCATACTTGGACCTACTGAAGACACCTACAATCCAAACAAACACCCTACTCATAGGAGACTTTAATTACCCCTCTACAGATTGGGAATCCTGCACAGTCTCAAATCTACAGACAGAGATTCCTGGACTTCATAAGTATGGACACCCTTGACCAAATAAAGAATATGTCCACTAGAAGCTCCAACACACTGGATCTTGTGCTCACAAATTTGGGAGAATGCTGCCCCCCCAATGTCTTGTCATCCCTGGTAAGGTCTGATCATAAAGCTGCCTCCTTCAGATTCAAAATGAACTCTGTAATCCCATTAAAACCAGAAACAGTTAGGAATTTATTTATTTAACATTTGTTAACCGGGAAAGTTTGATGTGGAACAAAGCCAATTTTCAGCGGAGGCCCGGGGAGAAATGCTACAGACGCATGTTTTTCTAACATGGGAGAAAACCAGATCACCCAGAGAAAACCCACACGAATGCAGGGAGGACATGTAGACTCCACACAGAAGGTACCCCAGCCACAAATCGTACTGGAGAACCTCTTGCTGTGAGGCAACAATGCTATCGCTGCACACTGCGCTGTCCAAGAACTAGTCACAAAATAAGGAACTATAACAAGAAAAAATACCTGTTATTAAGTGATGGTTTGTCAAAATTCAGCGCTTCTACAAAGCCTGAGAACACAGCAGCCTACCCTGAATTGCTCTCAGAAACTCTGTACAACCATGTCAGTGGCTGGATACAAACTGCTGTATCTACCAGAAGTAAGCCCAGAACTAGACCCAGAAACAAATTGCCCTGGTGGTACCCCAAATTAAACAGGATATACAACAATTGGGAAAAAAATTATTACAAAAAATGGTAATTCCCATAAAAATAAAAACTCTCTCACTAATGTAAACAGGCAACTAAGAGAAATAATTAGGTCAAGCAAAGCCAACTTTGAGGTTAAGATATCCTCCCAGGTAAAAGATAACCTTAAGGCCTTCTGCAGCTATGTTACAAATCTCAAGGGCAGCACATGGCAATGTGCTGAACTGGTGGTTAATGGTGTCACATTCCCTGGGCTTGCTGATATTATGAACCTGTTTGAAGATAAATTTGGTTACAACTTTGCCCCCTCTCACCCTCAATCATACCCCCAATAATACCTTAAAAATTAACTCCTCCAACTATAACTATAGAACATGTACTGGCTGCACTCACAAAGCTAAGAACACGGTCTCAATGGGCCCTGAAAGCATCCCAAAATGTCTCTTGAATAGTGTAAAGTATGACTTATCAAGACCTATGGAGTCATTATTTAGCTATAATGTTTGTACTACGTGAATGCAGGATTTCAATGGTCATCCTCCTTCATAATGGAGGGTCTTCAACAGATCCTGGAAACTCATACCCATTAGCCTTACTAGAGTTGTTTGCAAAGCCATGGGAAGAATTATCATGGAAATTATCAACAAGGACATAGGAGACTTCCAGACACTGGATCCATCCCAATCTGGCTTTGTCAAAGGAAGGTCATGCTTATTGAATCTGGTGGTCTTCTTTGAAAAGGTCACTAATGCAATGGATGAGGGAAAAACTGTGCATACTGCCTACCTAGATCTGGCTAAGGTAGTTGATTTCCCACTTGTGGATTGTCAACAAACTTACAGCACTAGGTATAAAGCCCTTTATAACACACTGGATAGATATTAAGCTGTCTCACTGATAAGACCCAGGAGGTTAGAATCAGTGAGGTCATCAAAGAGGCCAATCACCAGTGGAGTCACCCAGGGATCTCTGTACAATGCCCACTCCTCTTTGGCATCTACTTCTCAGATGCCAAAGCTATTGCCAAAGGCCTCTGTCTAACCAAATTTGTTGAAGATTGCAACTGGGAGCAGTCAATGAATTCCCCCAGATGATAAATGCCCTTCAGGAATGTCTAATGCAGACAAATGCTTGGTGCCGAAGCCATGACTTAAAGCTCAATGCCAAGAAATGCATTATAGTGCATCTTAGGAAGTCTGCCACCCCGGGTAACTACGTCATAAATAAAACACCCTTAAAAGTTGATTTGGGAGCCCATATAGATAGTAACCTAACCTTCAACTAACATGTGTCCAAGGTAGTATGATAATCCTTCTATGTTGCTCAATTTATAAGCAAAAGGGCATGCCAGAGAGGTCATCATACCACTGTACTCAGCTCTCATTAGGCTCATCACAGAATATAATGCCCCCTTCAGTATACACCTGACCAGATACATGCAAACAATGGAATGTCCACAAAGGTTCTTACAAAAAAATGAAGGGAGTAAACACAATGTCCTACGCTGATCACTGCAAAGTACTTCTCTTTACTTGGTATCATGCAGACTTCTGAGAGGTGATCTTTGCCTGGCATACAAGGGATCCCAGGGCCCTGTTTTGATAAATCTTTTGCATATCTGCAAAATAAACATCATCAGAAATACTAGATTAAAAGACCTAAATTTTGCCGAAAATATAAAGAGGATATGTTGGAGAAAAAGATATGTTTCTCAGAGAATTCCTATTCTTTGGAACAGGCTCTCCATCCATGTAAAGCAGAGTGCCTCCCTATACCTACTTAAGAGCAACTTGGACCAGTGGATTTGCAACTGGAAATTCACCACTGGTCTGCCTCCTATGCCTCTGAAGGACAGAGGCAGTCGGTGAATCTTCCCCTATAAATCAAATATAAATCAAATTTGTGAGTCACATTTGGGTTGCACAGTGAGGCTTTTAAGGCCCAAGTGGCTGTTAGCTTAGTATACACCTATGAACCTATGACTTTCTGACCCACACTCTAACCTGGCCTTTAGAGACTATAGTGTCTTCTGAAAAAATCTGTAATAGCTATTTGATTCTGAAGGCACCTGAGTAAATCCATGTGAACAGCAGTGCCCATACTTTAAAAGCAGGGAAGCCAGTAGATATTGCTTGATCTCCTCATATTATGGTGCCTAAAATGGGTTTGCTTATTAAGCTGACACTTTAACAGCTCTAGTGACTAACCAATAACTGGTGATATTGGGAAGACCCACTAGCTTAGCTAACCATGCTAAGGCTGCTAAATGCATCCTCATAGTATTGGCAGCCTCCCCCAACAAGCCTCTGTGACTTAGGTACCATGTAATGAGGACAACAGACCAGTTTCTGTCCTCAGGTGATAGGCTGAAGTAAAAATCCTAACAGAGTAAATATTCAGTTATGTAAACCAAAAGTGTATAACAATCCATTCATTTGGTTACTAAAACATACTTTAGAAGGACATTAATTTCAATCTTTAGATTTCATATATGAAATCAATTCTAAAACCAGTTAATAAATATGTTTATAAAATCCCATTAATTTCAAAATGAAATTCTTGTGCTTTCCTATCACATACAGCTCTAGATCGGTGGAAACGCACAACACTGCCGAGGTGACTGTATAAAAAAGAATGGATTAGTATTATGGTATGATTACTTTGAAAAAGGTAAAGCCAAGTCATCAGAATATTTAATGGAGGAGTATAAGTTTGATGAATCTGTTAATCAACTAGTACTATCCAATAAAAAGGAATTAGATGAATTTGTTGGTAATATGGGAGAAGAGAAACTGAATACTACCCCCCATTGTATGAATATCGGGTTGCTGTTACTGAAGGTAAATTAACCTACAAAACAAATCTGTCCAAGTTATGTAAGTCACTTATTAATAATCATACAATTGTGTCACTTAAATCAATTAGTCAAACATCTTCTGGAAAATTGTTATGTAGAAATATACACATAGAGTTGTGTTACTCCTTATAACATTTCCAAATTTAGTAAAGTGACCTCTTCAACTTGCTGGAGTTACAGTATGGATGTAAAAACTGACTGAGCACATACGTTTATGGATTGTGAGAAATTAAAAGTTTATTGGGAAGAGATAAGAATTTTTTTCAAAGGATTGCAGTCCGATAATTGTTGTTTAACTAGATCAACAATACTAATGAATATTCTGCTTCCATTGTGTTTAAAAACTAAACAATAAAACATGTTTTGGAGTGTCCTTGCGGTAGCTAGAAAAATTATTACAAAAAATTGAAAAACAAACTCATTTCCTGCATTTAAAGAATTTCTAAATTTAACAACCAATGTTATGTAAAACTGAAAAAGAAGTGATTAGAATAAGGTCTGTAAATCATATTAAGACATCTAGTTGCTGGAATAACCTTGAAATGTTGCTTTTGAAATACCAAGATATTTGATTTGTTAATTGTATTGGATTATTCTGATGGTTTAATGGTTTTCTGACACTGTATACAGTATGTGGCATTGAATTTCTTCCTTTCTGTATATAGATTATATGTATATATATATATATATATATATATATATATATATATATATATATATATGGTTCCCCTTTATAATCTTGAAATACTGAAATCTCGAATTTCAGTATCTCAAAACCATAAAGGCGAACGACTCACAATCATAGTTTCATAGTTTCATAGTATAGTACTAGGCTATCTGCCCTGGGGCATTTGTAAGCCTAGCCATAGTGATGTGGCTTTTAACACCCCATGAAGTGGTACAAAAATGTACAGAATAAATCTAGAATACTGTGCCTCTGTCTAGTAGTGACACAATGAAGGTCCCCTTATATAATAGAATTAGTTTACTGTGCCCCTGTCTAGCAGTGACACAGATGTGACCCCTGGGGTAAACTTACGATCTCCCATCCACTCATCAAGATTTCTCTTGAAGAGAGTCAGTGAGGGGCTCTGCCTAATACAAACTGGGATCCTGTTCCAAAGCATGGGAAGCCTCTGGATTATGAATCTATCCCTCCAGCATGTCCTATTCATACTTGTGCCGAGGTTTAAGTCTTTAGCTCTCGTGGTCCTGATGGATTTGGATTTTTGAGGTGGAGCATGTCCATCAGATCCTGATTGGACATGGCCTTGTACGTCAGGCAGAGATCACCTCTGAGCAGGCGGTATGCTACTGAATAGAGCTTAAGTTTCTTTAGTCTGGCAGAATAAGACATATGTTGGAGACCCTTGATCCTTTTGGTGAGGTACTTTTGTGGTCTCTCCAGCTGTTGCAAATGCCGGGTGAGGTACATACCAAATGGGGCATTGTACTCAATCATGGGTCTGATGAGGGAGGAATATAGGGGTACAATTACATCCTTGGATCTGGATGTGAATCCCTTCATGATGAGGTGTGCAAGGTAGAATGTTTTTCTAACCACTTTGGCAACGTGGGTGTCAAATGAGAGGTCGCTGTCTACTTGGGTCCCTAGGTCTCTGATTACTTTTTCCATACTCAGTGGGTTGCTGTCTATGTGATAATTTGTGGGTACTTTGTTTTTTCCAAAAGGGATGACTACATTTTTTGGCATTTAGTTTAAGGCCGTGACTACGGCACCAGTTGTCCGTTTCAGTGAGGCCTTTTTGTAGGATGTGTGTGTCTGCTGGTGTATTGACTATGGCGCCTAGTTTGCAGTCATCTGCGAACTTTGTCAGCCACAGCCCTCCCATGTTTGCTTTAACATCTGAGAAATAAATGCCGAACAAGAGGGGTCCCAGGACAGATCCCTGTGGGACACCACTTGTGACTGGCTTTGAGTCTGACATTGCTCCAGCGATTTTAACTTTATGGGTTCTGTCCTTTAGCCAGTTTGCAACCCATCTAGTGACATAAGGGTTTACTTTTAAGCTGTTTAGCTTATCTATGATGCCTGAGTGGGGTATTGTGTCGAAGGCCTTAGCCAAGTCCAGGTATGCTGTATGGACTGCTTTGCCCTCATCAATGGCTCTAGTGACTGTTTCGAAAAAGTCAACCAGGTTTAAAAGGCAGGATCTGTCCTTTACAAAGCCGAACTGAGTGGGGTCAAGTGTCTGTAGGTCCCCTATGTCTCTGTTTATGAGTTCCATAATGATTCTTTCCATAGCTTTGCAGACCAGGCTAGTTAAGCTTATGGGGCGGTAGTTTCCAGGGTCTGTAGAGGCACCCCCCTTGTGGAGTGGGACCACTGTTGCTGTACGCCAGTGTACAGGTACATATCCCGAAGTAAGGCTAAGGTTAAATAGCATTTTTATGCATGGGTTTAGCTCCTCTTGGAGTTCACGTAACACGCACCCCGGGATACCGTCAGGTCCCATTGATGCTGTGTTTTTTGCTTTGTTTAGGGCGGTTCTCACTTGGACATCTGAGATGACAGGGAGATTACATTCAGCTGGGATAAGTATTTCTTCTTTTGGGGGTGAAGGAGGGGAGAAATTTGCACTGAACCTGTCAGCCAGAATGTTAGCAATATCTGTGGGTTCAGTGTATTTTTTGCTGTTGCGAACCAACTCTGAGCATATCTGAGGGTTTCCGCCCAGGTTTCTAACATAGCTGAAGAAGGCGTTGTGGTTATCTTTAGTGTCCTTAGCGATTTTTCTCTCAAAGTTTGCCTTGGATGTTTTTATGAGAGAACGTAGTTTTCTGCTAATGTTGATCAGAGATGTCTTCCCTTCATGGGATTTTGCTCTGACGTGCAGTAGCTTCCTTCTTTTGTTATACAATTTGTTTATGGCTGAGGTCCACCAGACAGGAAGCTTACATTTGGTGGAGAGGGACTTGGATTTGTTTGGGATTGCATGATCCATGCATTCTTGGAGATGTCCATCGAAAGCATTTGTGAAGGATTCGGCATTGTGGGATGTGGTATCCACTGGCACAGTGGGCTTAAAGGATACCATCTCAGTCTTAAGAAGAGTGAAGTCTGCTTTTGAGAAGTTTTTCACTGTGGTCTTTTGTGCTGGGGGTGGAGGTTGGATATGTATATCCAGGGTGATTAGTTTGTGGTCAGATCTCACTAGTGAGGGGTATACTTCCGGTGTGGAGCATTTTGTCCCCATGTTTGTGATGATCAGGTCTAGTATATTATCTCCCCTAGTGGGAGAGGTGACTAGTTGTTCCAGTGCATTTGAATTTATGAATTCCAGGAACCTTTGGGCTAGGGTATTAGGGCTAGAATAATGTACCCAATCTATGTTTGGGTAGTTGAAGTCTCCCAGTATGATGGTATTTTGTGATACATTCATATCCTCCAATGTCTTCAGGAAGGCTGAGTGGGGTTCTTGAGATTGGGAGGGTGGTCTGTAATATGCTACCAGTTGTATAGCAGTTTTGCCTATGGTTAGTTGCACCTGTATGGTCTCTGATGCTTCATGTGTTGCTACTAACCTGGAGGTGTGGGTGTCCTTTATGAATATGGACACTCCCCCTCCCTTTGTGGTTCGGCCCGGGATTTGGGGCTGAAAAGCATAATACGAGGTATAGCCTGGTAGCGCTGGGGTGCTCTCAGGAGCCTTGAACCAGGTTTTAGTTACTGCACAGACGTCAATGTTCTCCATGCTGAGGAGTGCATCAAGTGCCTGCATCTTGAGATTTAGACTTCTGGCGTTGTGCAGCATTACCCTTAGTTTTTTTCCATTTTTGTTTTCTAAGGAGGTGGGTTTGTCTTTTGAGCCTTGCCTAAAAAAGGCACTATGGGGGTGGCAAGAGCCTTAGCCAACATCCGGAAGCCCAGTGGTGACAGGTGTAAGCCATCCCTTGCGAAGCAGCATGGCTTGTCCAACATATCATCCCAGGCAGACAGACATTGGATCCCCTTAGAATGACACCAGTACTTGAGCCAATTGTTAAAGCTGATCATCTTGTCTTTGTATTGTGGTATCATTCTTGGTGAGGGCAAGATGCTGCTCAGGGTCAGGGTCATACCAGCCTGGGCTACATAATCGGAGAGCTACTCTATGTCTCTTTTCATGTAGTCCAGGGAGGTACGTCTCAGGTCATTCACACCAGCATGGACAATGACGGAGTCATATTTGTACTTGCTTTGGAGTGACCTGAGTGCGTGTGTTATGTGGCGGATCCTAGCTCCCGATAGACAGCTCACAGTCACCTTCTCCTTGTTCAGCCTGGTCAGTGGGACATCAGTGTGTCTGACTATGGAGTCACCTATTACTAGTGCATCAGGCAAGGTGTTTGGCCTTAAGGGCTGCGATTGGTTGACACACTAATTTATTGAAGTATGTGTTGCATGTGTCTTGTTTTGAGGTGGTGGATTTTTGGATGTCTGCTTTGGGAGCCTCTGTTGTTTTGGTAAGTTTTTTATTAGAGCCTCCGAGTATGTCTTTGTATTTTTATGTGTTTGGTTTGCAGTTGTGGTAGGTCTATGTGGGACTGGGATTGTTGTGTGTGTGGTTGCCATCTCCTCCTGTCTGGTCATGCCAGCCCTGAGTTGAGAGAGTTCAGCCTCCAGTTTGGCTATATAGTTGCATCTCGCACATGTATTTGTGTTTGTTGGGAGGAGGAGAGGGTTGTCTGTGTACATGAGGCAATTGTAGCATTGTCTCAAGATACCCAGATTGACCAGCTGAACTGGAGACGACGCCAGTAATCTACCACTTGACATGCTAGAACAGTATAAGGGAGTGATATACCTTTAAGGGAAGTGGATAATCACAGGGGTGGTAAGTAGATGTAGTGC
>NC_056737.1:992989144-993016644 GCF_019279795.1 Protopterus annectens | reverse complement strand
GCACAATGACCTCTCGATCTAGATGCAAACCCTTTTGTGATAGGGTGGGCTATATAGAAGGTCTTTCTAACCACTCTGGCAATGTGATTATCAAAGGAGAGATTACTATCTACATTGGTCCCCAAATCTCTAATTACTTCTTCTGTACTTAATGGATAACCACCTATGTGGTAATTTGTGGGCACCTTGTTTTTCCCAAAGGGGATGACTATGCACTTTTTAGCATTTAGCTTGAGGCCATGGCTCTGGCAACAAGCATCCATCTCTGTGAGACCCTTTTGGAGGATGCTTGTGTCAGCTGGAGATTCAATTATGGCCCCCAGTTTGCAGTCATCTGCGAACTTTGTCAGCCATAATCCCCCCGTGTTAGCCTGAACCTCAGAGAAGTATATACCGAACAAGAGAGGTCCCAGAACTGAGCCCTGTGGGATGCCACTTGTAAATGGTTTGGATTCGGACATGGTACCTGCGATTCTGACCATGTGGGTTCTATCTCTGAGCCAGTTTGCAACCCATATTGTGATATAGGGGTTGATATTTAAGCTGGTATGCTTATTTATGATGCCCAAGTGGGGTATTGTGTTGAAGGCTTTTGCAAGGTCCAGGTAGGCTGTGTGGACTACCTTGCCCTCATCTATGGCTTTGGTAACTGTTTCAATGAAATCAACTAGGTTTAAGAGGCAAGATCTGCCCTTAACAAAGCCAAATTGGGTAGGGTCCAGTGTCTGGAGGCTCCCAATGTCTTTGTTTATGAGTTCCATGATAATATGCTCCATAGCTTTACAGACCAGACTAGTCAGGCTTATGGGGCAATAGTTTCTGGGGTCCGTTGTGGCAGCACCTTTGTGGAGTGGGACCACTGTAGCTGTATGCCATTCTTTGGGTACATATCCTGTAGTAAGGCTAAGTTTGAACAGTGACTTAATGTGAGGGTTCAGTTCTTCTTGGAGCTCATGTAAGACACAGCCTGGGACACTGTCCGGTCCCATAGATGCTGTGTGTTTTGCTTTGGAGAGGGCAGCTTTCACCTGTGCATCTGTGATGTCAGGGAGGTTACATTCAGTTTGGATAGGCATTTGCTCCTTTGCTCCCCGAAGGGGGGGGAGAAGTTTGCACTGAATCTGTCTGCCAGGATGTTGGCTATGTCTGTAGGTTCGGTATATTTTGTACCGTTATGCAACAATTCAGAGCATATCTGGGAGCTTCCGCAATTTTTCTTTCGAAACTGGCCTTTGATGATTTTATGAGGGATCAAAGTTTCTTGCTAATACTGATCAGAGATGTCTTCCCTTTTGGGGATTTTGCTCTGTCATGTAGTAGCTTCCTCCTTCTGTTGTATAGCTTATTTATGGCCGGGGTCCACCAGACCAGTCTCCTGTTTATGGAGGAGTGAGTCTTGGTTTTATTTGGGATAGCACGATCCATGCATTCCTGCAGGTGCTCATAGAATGCATTTGTAAAGGATTCTGCGGATTGGGCTGTATTATCCTCTGGCCCAGGGGCTTTGAAGGATTCCACCTCAGTCTTGAGAAGTGCAAAGTTGGCTTTTGAGAAATTCTTTACAGTGATTTCCTTGGCTGGGGGTGGGGATGGGATATGGATGTCCAGGGAAATTTGTTTAGGTCTGATCTTACCAATGAAGGATTTACCTCTGGTGTGGAACATAGAGTCCCCATGTTGGTGATGACCAGGTCCAATATGTTGTTCCCTCTTGTGGGAGTGGTGACCAGTTGTTCCATTGTGTTAGAGTTTATAAATTCAAGGAACCATTGGGCGAGGGTGTTTGGGCTTGAGTAGTTTTCCCAGTCAATGTTTGGGTAGTTGAAGTCACCCAATAACATAGTGTTTGGAGAGACCTTCATATTCTCCAGTGTTCTCAGGAATGCCAAGTGGGGTTCCTGTAATAGGGAGGGTGTTCTGTAGCAGGCTACAAACTGAAAGGCAGTTTTGCCCGCTGTTAGTTGGACATGGATGGTTTCAGATGCTTCGTGCAGTGCCACTAACCTGGAGGTGTAGGTATCTTTGATGAATATAGATACTCCCCCTCCTTTTGTGCTTCGGTCCAAGTTTTGGGGCCGAAACGCATGGTATGAGTTATAACCTGGTAGTGCTGGGGTGCTCTCAGGAACCTTGAACCAGGTTTCTGTTACTGCACAGACATCGATTTTCTCCATACTGAGGAGAGCCTCGAGTGCGTGCATCTTGAGGTTTAGACTTTTGGTATTGAGTAGCATTACCTTTAGTTTTTTTATCCTTGGGTTGTCTATGGAGGTGGGTTTGTCCTTTGAGCCTTGCCTAAAAAAGGCACTATGGGGGCGGCAAGAGCCTTGGCCAGTATACAAAAGCCTAAGGGTGACAGGTGCAAGCCATCCCTAGCGAAGCAACGTGGCTTGTTGAGCATGTCATCCAAGGCTGACAGACATTGGATCCCCTTTGAATGACACCAATACTTTAGCCAAATGTTGAAACTGATCATTTTGTCTTTATACTGTGGCATCATTCTTGGTGAGGGCAAGATGCTACTCAAGGTCAGGGTCATACCAGCCTGGGCTACATGGTCAGAGAGCTCCTCTATGTCTCTTTTCATGTAGTCCAGGGAGGTTCATCTCAGGTCATTCACACCAGCATGGACAACGGAGTCATACTTGTACTTGCTTTGGAGTGACCTGAGTGGCGGATCCTGGCACCCGACAGGCAGCTTACAGTGACCTTCTCCTTGTTCAGTCCGGTGAGCGGGATGTCAGTGTGCCGAACAATAGAGTCCCCTATAACAAGTGTATTTGGTGTGTTGTTTGGCCTTAAGGGCTGTGACTGTGAGGCTTTCTCTTACTCTTACTCTTTCATATATCTATATCTCTCTCTCTCTCTCTCTCTCTATATATATATATATATACATATATATATATATATATATATATATATATATATATATATATATATATAAAGAAAAATATTACCAAGCTATGAACTACAGCAAGTGGACTTTCTGGATTGCTCATTGGTGGACAGATCCTTGACCTACAGTCCTAAATAATGATATTGTGAAAATTGTGAGGCAGATGACAAGACGTTTGCTTGGCAAACTGTTAATATACTATATATAATGTGCACTCTACAAGTCTTCTTATCATTTGTATTTTTATCATACCATATTTGATTTAAATACCCTTTATCTAAATTACAACATGAACAATTCCCGTATCTCCTTAAGCTGAACAAAACATTATAACTATTTTCTGGTCTTAGTTTTCCTAGCTACAGTTAAAATACACCATAAAACATGACAATGGTCACTAACTCAAGTAAGAATGGGGACATTGTATAATACAAAGTCTTTTGAAATATAAAACGTAAGTGTCCATAATGTTTACCCAAACATTTGCACACATTACCAGAAATCATGAAAAGGAGAAGATTCATAAAAAAAATGTGAGTCCAGCCTGCTTTATTATCCAAATTACCCCTCCAGCATGACTTGTTAACAGAATTATCTGTGTTGGCTTATTCTGGAGTGAAGCTCTGTGTAAAACTCTCCCACTATAACTTTTCCACATTGGAGAATGTGTCATTTTAGCTGCTGACTGTGACAGAAGCTTTTTATCTGATTAAATAAATTCATGCTCTTTTTTTAAATGAAAACTCCAGAATGTATTATTCATTTCAGTTTTGTACCTTAATGCAAGAGAATATAAATCTGATAAAATTGACTTTATATATCTGTTGTTATACATTCATATTCAATAAATGCAGATAGCTTTATCTGGTTAACGTCCTGTGTTAATTCAAATTTCTCTTGAATGTATGACCTAAGTCCTTGTAAGTCAAGCCAGTCATCTTTACTATGGAAATGTAAGTCATTTTAATATGCATTTTTATTTTACTTTAGATCCAGAAAAATGGTTATACCAATTAAAAAAAAATCACTTTCCATTCTGATAACTTTTTATTAATTCATTCCAGTCTTTAGTTGTACATAAATGGCTATATTAGTACGGTTCATTTCTTGATGTCGAGATACTTATGAAATAAGCTTCTTTTTTTCAAATTTCTTTTATGTTCTGTAGTAAAACAAAAATTAATCAAATGGACTAAATAAGTAAAGCAAGACGAACAATCAATACAAAGCTGTATACTAGTAACCTACAAATAACTATATACAACTGTGTGCAATAAATTATGTGTCTGCATTAACAGGTACCAATAGTTGCTTAATAGTAGTTTACTAAAAGATGATTTCAAGAAAAAAATATGCATAGAAAGAAAGGAGAGGAAAGAATTATTAATAGCTACTGACAGGAAACAAGAAAGAATAACTTAGCTGCTGAAATATCTATGTTATAACATTAAAGATTTTGATCCAGAAATTGAGGGATTCATGAAAATGTGTTCTATCTTGCAATAAGAGTTTGAGAACCTTAATATATTTAATACACATTTCTTTAAAGCCAGTGCAGGACATATTTTTTACAATCAGTTCAGTTTTGAGTATTATAAAATTTGGCTGAAATAAAAATAGCAACAAGTATGTATAGATCAATCAGTGTTAGAGTGATAGGTGGAACATGCACAGTTACAAACTTCATAGTAAAACAATGTCTTCTTGATACCACAAAGACTGTAGCTTAGATTTTTAGATGACGTCAGATTTGATATGTACAACTCCAGAGGACATTGTATTAAAAATCAGCATCATGAGAGTCACATGCAATACATGAAGGTTGTTGTTGTTGTGTCTTTCAGCTTTTCCTGGTTAGGGGTCGCCACAGCGGAACTCCGGTCTGCTAATGATTGGCAGAAGATTTTTACATGCCGAGTTGCCAGCCCTGATGCACAACCTTCAACGAAGGTACAATCATTCATGCATGTCTCCACACTGAAGATGATTTAAATGAGAATCGAACAGGACAACATCTTACTGTGAGGCGACAATGCTACCGCAGCACTATCACCGCAATGCATGCAATACATGAAGGTAAAGTTAGGAAAAAATAAATAAATTTTGGAAGGGGTCATATACATTAATTGATCATAAAATATTATTAAGAGGAATGTGTTTAGCATTTAATTTAATTGAATTATGTATTATTTCAGTTGAGAGGTTGGAATCTTTATTAAGCCAGTAAAATATGTAAATATAAGAGTTATTATATTTAAAGTTGCAGATTAGTTTATAAGTATTTGAAAGAGCAGAGGCATAGCTGGCTCATCCAGCAAAAATAAAAAATGTCCATGATTTTAATGGGGGCTCCTGAAATGCAGGGGCCACTCATGTCCTGTTTCTGTACCCCATCCCTGTCCTTCCTTCTGCAGCTGAAAAAAAACACAAGCATGTGCCTCTCTATCCTTAAACTGTAGCAAATTGCATGCTACATTTGTAACAAGTAGTTGCTGGAGTTTATTTTATGCATATGAAGCACAGAGCACTAAAAGAACTAAGTTATTCAAAAAACAAACAAAAAAAAATGTGGTTTAAATTGTAGCAAATTACTTGCTACAATGTGGCAAGAGGGTGTTACAGTTTAGATCACACAAGGAGAGCTGCAGTGCTCGGATTTATCTTAAAAAAAGAAAAACATTTTTTCCTTTTAAATTGTACCAAGCAGATGCTACAGTTTATACTATGCAAAGAATCCTACAGCACTTGGATTTATCATAAAAAATAAGAAAAAAATGCTTCTCTTTAAACTGCAGCAAACTGCTTGCTACAAATGTACCAAGGATATAAAAATAAACTATTGTTCCTTCTAAACTGTAGCAAACTGCTTGCAACATTTGTAGAAAGCAGATGCTGCTACAGTTTATACCATGCAGAGAGTACTACAGCACTCAGATTTATCTTTTTAAAAAAAGAAAAATATATTTTTTCCTTTAAACTATAGCAAACTGCTTGCTACATTTGTAGCAAGCAAATGATACAGTTTATACCATGGAGTCCTAAAGCATTCAGATTAGCCTAAATAAAAAAGCTATTTATTTTTCTTCTAATCTGTAGCAGTTGCAACAGCTAGACCATAGTCAGAGTGCTGCAGTGCTTAGCTTTCATGCAGGTGTAATAGGGTCAAGATTACTTTTATATTATTGAGTGCCTGTCTGTGGAGTATAATGAGAGTCATACTCATTAATTGTTAATATTCTCATAACAAGGCCGTACCTTAGATTCATAAATGTGCAGTGTTTTGATATGTCTCTTGATTTCTGCTTCCAGTGCTTGAAAATAATTGCTACAAATAATAAGATTTTTTTTCCATAATTGCTGTACATCTAAAATGCATTTTGATGTGTACTAGCCAAAAAGGTGGTTTATCCTTTGAGGGTTGACCACTCCTTAGTCCATATGTTGCTGATTCCACCACATATACTCATACTTCTGCTGTCATCTCACAGTAAGATATGTTATAACAAAGGCTTTGCACATCCAACAATCATTGTCAGAAATTATTTACTTATAGGTTCATAGGTTCATAGGTTCATACTAGGCTATCTGCCCTAGGGCATTTATAAGCCTAGCCAGAATGTGTTTGGCTTTCGCCACCCATTTTAAATTTATTTTGCTATGCCCTTTTTCGAGGTTAGTATTCTGTGCCTCTGTCTAACAGTGACACAGAAGTGATACCCGGGGTAAACCTACGATCTCCCATCCACTCATCAAGATTCCTCTTGAAGAGAGTCAATGAGGGACTCTGCCTAACCTGGACTGGGATTTTATTCCAGAGTGAAGGGAGCCTCTGGGTTATGAATCTGTCCCTCCAGCATGTCCTATTTATTTCAGTGCTGAGGTTCAAGTCTCTCGAGCGTAGCTTGATGGGAATTGGATTTTCTGAGGTGCAGCATGTCCATTAATTCGGTTGGACATGGCTTTATACAGGCACAGATCGCCTCTGAGCAGGCGGTATGCCACTGAGTAGAGCTAGAGTTTCTTTAACCGGGCAGCATATGGCATCTGTTTGAGCCCTTTGATCCTCTTGGTGAGGTACTTTTGGGGTCTTTCCAGTTGCTGCAGGTGTCTGGTAAGGTACATCCCAAAAGGGCATTGTACTCAATTATGGGCCTGATAAGGGATGAGTAAAGAGGCACGATGACCTCCCTGATCTAGATGTGAATCCCTTCATGATTAGGTGGGCTATATAAAATGTTTTCTAACCACTTTGGCCACGTGGTTGTCAAATGAGAGATTGCTATTAACTTGGGTCCCCAGGTCCCTAATTACTTCTTCTGTACTTAATGGATTACCACCTATGTGGTAATTTGTGGGCACTTTGTTTTGCCAAAGGGATGACTATACACTTTTGGCATTTAGCTTGAGGCCATGGCTCTGGCACCAGTTGTCTGTTTCTATGAGGCCCTTTGGAGGATGCTTGTGTCGGCTGGAGAGTCGATTATGGCACCCAGTTTGCAGTCATCTGCGAACTTGGTCAGCCACAGTCCTTCCGTGTTGGCCTGTACCTCCGAGAAATATATACCGAACAAGAGAGGTCCCAGGACTGAGCCTTGTGGGACACCACTTGTAACTGGTTTGGAGTCTGACACGGCTCCAGCAATTCTAACCATGTGGGTTCTGTCCTTGAGCCAGTTTGCAATCCATCTAGTGACATAGGGGTTTATATTTAAGCTGGTGAGCTCATCTATAATGCCCCGAGTGGGTATTGTATCGAAAGCTTTTGCGAGGTCCAGGTAGGCTGTGTGGACCACCTTCCCCTCATCAATGGCCTTGGTGACTGTTTCAAAGAAATCAACCAGGTTTAAGAGGCAGGATCTGCCCTTAACAAAGCCAAACTGGATAGGATCCAGTGTCTGTAGGTCCCCAATATCTTTATTTATGAGGTCCATGATGATCCTTTCCATAGCTTTGCAGACCAAGCTAGTCAGGCTTATGGGGCAATAGTTTCCAGGATCCGTTGAGGCACCACCTTTATGGAGAGGGGCACTGTTGCTGTACGCCACTCTTTGGGCACATATCCTGTTGTAAGGCTGAGATTGAACAATAGTTTTATGTTTGGGTTTAGCTCTTCTTGGAGTTCATGTAGGATGCAGCCCGGGACACAGTCTGGTCCCATTGATGCTGTGTTTTTTGCTTTGGAGAGGACGGCTCTTACCTGAGCATCTGAGATGTCAGGGGGGCAGCACTCTGCTGGGATAGATATTAGCCCTTTTGGTGGGGAGGGGGGGGAGAAGTTTGCGCTGAACCTGTCAGCTAGAATGTTGGCAATGTCTGTGGGTTCAGTGTATTTTTTGTCATTTTGGACTAATTCTGAGCATATCTGGGAATTACCACGCATTAGAGAATATAGTGAATCCTTCAAAAATTCAACAATTTAAATGTCATGAACCTTAAAGTTTGGTATACATGAAAGTGTTTTCATGAGAGTAATAATTTTGCTCCAGTCTACCTCAGAAATCCACATTTTTAAAGAATTATTCACTTCATCTTTGAGAGTACCTAACAACATATGGTGCTTCTGATTAAAACCCTTATAGAATAAGGGTAGAAGTTCATTCTAGCTTTTTTCTTTTAGTATCAAAATCATTCAGTCTGTGATTTGTATAGTCTATTAACTCCTCCAAAAAAAATGCTTTTTCTTGTTTACAGTACAACAGCCTCAAATGTAAACATTTCCAAAAGTGTATAAGAAACTCCACTTTGACTGAGAGGCACTGCCAAAATGAGGTAAAAGTGCCTCCAGAAGTGCCTAACAAGTCCTGCCAGAATATAAAACCTTTGCCTTTCCTTGATTCATAGTGGACAGTCTTACCCTCGATTTTGTATAATTGAGAATCCCATATTTTTCCCATCTACCCAGTTGTGGCAGCCTAGTATTTGTTGCTATCAGGTCCTTTTTCAACAGTCTAACATCCTCTGTATTCCTCCTGGGTCCCATATTTTGTTTTTATCTCTTAGTTTGTTGGTTCTGTTAAAAGATGTTTGGGCTTTATTTCTGTTACTAACCAAACAAGTTGTGGAAGCGTCTTTCCCAAAATAAATCCAGTAAGTACTGTAGCCCCAGTACAAGCTTAGAAATTGGGTAAACCTAGGCTCCCATTATTATGGATAAAATAGTTTTCTTCTTAAAATCATTGTGAGGGGGGTCCCAGACAATGGATGTGACAGGTAAATCAAGGCTCCCATTATTATGGATAAAATAGTTTTCTTCTTGAAATCGTTGTGAGGGGGGTCCCAGACAATGGATGTGATTATTTTTTAAAGTGTCTGGAGAATCTGTGAATTATATTTCTTAAATGAACACACATTTTGGGATGCAAAACATTTTCCCCATTGAAAGTTTAGACAAAAGGGGTAATTATAACCTGTTCTATTCCTGAATCGTCTTTTTAACCTCTTCTAAAATTAATTACATTGACACTTGAAGTGACCCTTTTCATTAATAGGAAAATTAGCTGTAAGTTTGGTGATGCAGATAGATTTGTCAGTTAACCTAGGGGCACCCAAAGGTATCTGTCTTCTGATTGCCTACACAGAAAAGCACCTTTTCCAGAATGGAAACCCTCATTAGCATAAAAATGCTAATATTATGCAGAATGACTGCTGACCAGGCAACTTTTGACATTGGATGGAAGGGGCAATCTTGCAAGACTATTCAGGAAATAAAGTTTTTGAAGTAAAGAAAAATGTGGGCAAATTTTGAGTAACCTTCCCAAACACAGATTCGCATACACACACACACACACACACACACACACACACACACACACACACACACACACACACACACACACACACACAGACTCTTTTTCCCTACCAAATCCCCATAGTTAGGATTTAATTAATTACTCAATCGATTAGTTAAGAGTTGTTTAAAAAGACATACTTTTAGGGTTGAACTGTACTCCTATAAAGTGAAGATTTGAATAAACAAGACTTACCTGTTTATTTTATTTGCTTACTGGGATACTCCAACTGGGCATTTAAGACCTCTCTTTATTGGAGGTCCAGGGAAAAAAGCTCCAAAAAGTAAATAACAATAATAACAGTAATAGTAAAAACAGAGTGACAATATCTGCACACAGAAAGATGTGACAAGTTCAACACTTAGTGCTATAAATATCATCTCAGTACAGACTAGGAGAAAGTGCATTGAAAGAGGAAAAGTATTAGTAGGTCTGCAAAAAAAGTAGGAAAGGTGTCAGGGCAGTAGAAGGTCGAGTCAAGATCAAAGATGTAAGGAGGAGACACAATAGTTAAAAGCAGGAAAGTTAGAGTGTGTGATATAAGGGCTTACCATTAATGATAGAAAAGATAGTGACTATGAATTAAACAAGAAATATAATTAGTGAAGTCAAGTTAGCGAAGTGACTGGACATAGTAATAGGTTCATAGGTTGGTACTAGGCTATCGGCCCTAGGGCCTATACAAGCCTAACCATAACAGTTCCCTGGCTATTCCCTGGTTCTTCCCATGCTATTTACTTCCCTGGATCCCTGTCAAGCAGGGCAACTGACGTGATTCCCGGGGTGAATTTCTTAGTGCAGTAATAGTAATTTTGTAGTTTCCTACCTTTCTAAGTGCAGTGCTATTTTCTGCCAAAAAAGGCAATTACTAGAAAATGCAAATCAAAATCAAAACCAACTGTAGCTGAAGTACCGAATATTGTAAAAGATAAAAGAACGAAACAACACTTGCTTTCTGTAAAAACTTCCAGAGCTACCAGCCAAGCCAATTCCAACACACTGGGCGAAGCTCATTTTTGGCAAAAACAAGCAACTTGAGAATATCAAAAAAATCTTATTTGCTTGTTTTTTGCTGAAGATTTGTTTTACCCAGCATGTTGGAATTGCCTTGGCTGGTGCTTCATGAAGTTTTTACACTACACAGGAGTTATGTTTGATTTTTGGTAATTTTTTTCCTGTGGTACACCACTGCCTTTCTGGTTCATTGGTTCTTTGTGAGGAAAAAAAAAGAACTGTATGAGGCCATGCAGAAGCTTGGACTTTAGAATAAAAGCATTTATGTTTGAAGACAAATAGCAGTTTTCACCCACAAGGGTTACTTTGAACTAATTTCAATAGCCTTTTCTAACAGTACAAAGTTAGATTTCACATCAATGGCAAAATTGCTTTAAGTCAGTCGAGATGCAGTTACTGTTTCATCAGTGTTACAAGAAATAAAATCCTTTCCTAAAGAATCCACAATGCTAGCTAGCACTTGTAAGTAAGCACATTTAAGATAAACCTCTGTTACACGATATTCTGAAATAATATTACACATGCTGTGTTGTATGGATTTGAGAGAGACAATTTTTTTCAGGTCTGTACAACAGTAGTTCACAAGATGTTTGTGCAAAACAGAATGAGTTCTGTATGATTCTACATTTTTGTTTTCATGGCTGACTTAATTTCTGTTTACATTTTATTGTATTTGATCACGTTTTACATTATACTGCGTTTACTGGCATGTATATTTTAATTCATTACCTTTTAGGTCACTTGTCGCTCCTTTGCTTATTATTTCATCTGCTTCTGTGGGAGTATTGTGTTTTGATTAGCATAGCTTCATAAATTAATTTCATGATTATGGTTACTATTATGCACTTTAATTACCAGAAATGTTTTTCTGCTACTTTCTGTGCCTGTCTTGAATCAGGGACACCAATATGATAATTGGACTTCCAAGTCAACAAAAAAGGAATAAAATAAATAGACATTTTTATCAGTGGGGTTTGTATATCAAACTGTACACGTGAAGTAAGCACAGATATGAAAACCATGGCGGTCGTTTTGCCTCAGTAAAATGATTTGACACTTGTGCTTCGATGATATATTTAAACCAGTTTAGCTTCTCAGTTTTCCCTTATCATTTATTAAATGTTTGGATTTCAGGCCATTGAGATAAAGTACTTAATGTAGGCACTAAAACATTACAAAAGAAGATATGGCATTTACTGCAGTGCCATTTGAATAAGTAGCAGTTATCTTCACTGAGTAAGCCATAAAAGAGAAGGATTTGTACAATTTCCGATAATATCACAAGGGTCCCAAGTGCACAGAAACACAGCTGCTAGTCTGTACAAAAATAGAAGATTTCTTTTTTTTTTCCTGAAGCACCTTGGAACACTTAGCCAAACTGTTACCTGAAGCTTTATAAGTCATGCTGGTCTTCTGTTACTGTTGAGTTATTGCTATGCCCTTTAGTCCTGGAAAATATATGTCATATCCTTAGCTAATCCATTGTATGTCATGTCTTAACACCATGTCTCCAAAGATCTGATGATGTAGTACAGTACGCAGATGACCTTTCAGCTGCTGTGAGGACCTCATTTGGCACCTGTAGAGTCAGTTTCACTTAGGAAATGCCAGAGAGGTAAACTGAGATTGAAACATGTGCCAGGTATGCCAATCTTCCCTTACCACTGTAATACAAATTTAGCACCATGTTTGAAGTTTGCAGTTCTATACACAACATATTTTTTACAAGTGTGTAACAAGATATGATAGTGATCAGAAATCCTGTGATTATAATAAACATTTATATGTTATTATGCTTTCCCTGGAACCAAATAATATAATTTCTGGTGTTATTACTTGCGAAGACATGGGAACATATACTTGTTTTATTTTTATAACACCTTTGCTAAACTGAAATAAGTTGACGAACTGCAAATCACTCTGGATCAACAGGATAACAATCTAAAACTTTTAAAATATTTCTTTAGGAATTAGACATTTCCATATCAATCCTATTTGAATGTAATGTGACTTTTGTACAATAAATACCAGCCTTCTGAGCAGCAGAACACATGAAAGAATGATCCTGGTATTCACTGACATGGTGCACAGGTGCATAAATGCATCTTGCAGTTGTTCCCTAGGAATCAGAAAGATTATCAGCACTTGCTTAAATTGCCTATAGCAGACAGGGCAATTTACGCAACAGTGAGAAAATGTGATTCAGACCTCATTATCGGCTCATTACTGTATCTCTGAGTTGTCCTTGTTTAATGCTGTCAGATCTGTGAGGTGATAGTATTTACCCTGTTGGCCCATGCAGAGTATTGGCAAATGTACCCCTCCTGCCCTCACACACATTCAGACACCCCATCACCCCCTCTACACCCCCTCAAACACTCTTTCAGGCATTAACACACACACACACACACACACACACACACACACACACACACACACACGCACACACACTTGTACACATGCACACACTGATTTACTCAAACATCTTTGCTGAACTTTCCTACGCTGTGACTTCTTTCATTGGAGAGAATGGGTGACCACCATCTTTTTGAAGGTGTTAGTTTTTTCCTTTTCCTATGGAAATGTATGCACCCACACAAATCTTTCAATTGCTTGGCAGCATAAATTAGGAACCATTGGCATTTATAGGGTACAGTATGTGACTAATTAGCATTAGCCACTTCTTCAAATTACCTGATTACCAAGAGGCTCGGCCAATGGGACCACCATCTATGCCGAGGCTCTCACTAATGGGAACTTTTAGCAGTGCGGTGAAAAGGGTTAGAGCAAAGTGGAAGCTGCTCATATTAAGGCTTGACCTCATTGCAATCCTTTCTGAATTACAGCCTTTATCTTGTACACCACTGTAGACAAAAGGGTCACAAGTTCAATTCTCAGTTGAGGTGCCTTCTGTGTGGTGTCTGCCTGTTTTTCCTATGTTTATGTGGGTTTCTTCCCAGTTCTCCCATTTCTTCCCACATTCTAAAGACATTCATTAGATGTAATGGAGACTCTTAATTGCCAGTAGGTTTGAGTGTTTGCATATATGATACAGAAGAAAGAACTGCCAACCTACTTGTATACCCCCTTGCCTTAAAAACTCTGCCAGTACAAGTGGCTGTCCAAGGGATCATTCTAGAAGTCAGCTGCAAATTGTGAAAAGGCAAGCAAGTGAGTCAGTGAATTCACCATTTTTCATGAATATGGATTGGAGTAGTGCACAGTGGTCTGTAAAAAACACCCCGGTTCACTGACACACCAAAGAGTTCCTTGTACACCCCTTTCTAGTAGGTGTTGCTGTACTCAGAATTGGAGAAGTGGCAGTTTATGCTGGGAGACTAACACTCTCAAATATGGACATTGCAAATATGTGACTATCTACACAACATAAAAACTTTACTGTGCCCAGACTTTGGAAAAGTACACTGACCAGAAGCATGTTGCAAATACCTTTTTTTTTCACTGTACGTGACACACTAACCAAAGCAATTTGCATTAGGTGAGAGGCATGCTGTAGAAGGGTATATTGAACTGAAAACACTGATGAGTATAGTTTGCTGTACTTTTCTAAACAGTTTCATGTAGCTACTAAGAACAATAGAATGGACTACATTAACCTGAAGTTCTCCAATGAGCTCTGGTCTACCATCATTTTAAGAAGTGATTCTTATAGAAACTTCACTCTGTAGTCAGGACAGTGGACTGAGGATCATTGGTATAATATTGTAATGAAGAAATCTTTACACAAATTGGAACATCCCTGGTGGTTTCTCATTAAAAATACAAAGCTAAAGACAAATGTCTTATGGAGACTGACTAAGGGCCCTATCCCTCTACTCCATTTCATATCTTTATTGAGAGGAGACTTATGCCTGACCTACAAGGTATTCACTAATACAGCCCTGATGAAAATGCTACATATTCACAAGAAAAATGATACAATGGTTACACATTCCATGGACCTGAACCTTATTTGTGACTTTAGCAGAACTTGCTGGAGAGACAGATTTGTATCCCAAAGGCTACCTCATCTATGGAATAAACTTCCCATTTTCATAAAACAAAGCCTGTCTCTCACTCTCTTCAAAAATAATTTGAATAAATGGATGTGAAAGCATAATCTCACTCCTGGAGTACTGCCCATGTCCCTTATGGACAGAGGTAGTCTGTAAAATGACTCAGGGCTCCAACTCCCAAAGACCCACTACCCTGATATGACCCCATCCCATATCTGGGGAATTAAGATATAATATTTTCATATCCTGGATAGGGCTGCGGTAGTGCAGCAGTTAGTGTTGTCTCCTCACAGCAAGAGGTTCTCCTGTTCGATTCTCGGCTGGAGCGCCTTCTGTGTGGAGTCTGCATGTCCTCCCTGTGGTTGAGTGACGTTAAAGAAATGCAGGTAGGTGCGAGCGTGAATGGATGTGCCTTCCTTGAAGGTTGTGTGTCGGGCTGGCAACTCGGCACTGTAAAAATCAACTGCCAATCATTAGCAGACCAGAGTTCCACTGTGGCGACCCCTAACAGGGAAAGCCGAAAGACATTACTATTTTCATATCCTGGATATTATTGGCTACGCTTGTAAAGTCTATTGTGCCATTAGCCTAATAATCACCTATGAACGTATGGTGCTATGTAAGCTTCCATTGGTGGGGATATAACAACATCACTGGGAGAAACCAGGGAACATATGGGTGAAGTAGCAGATTGATTGATTGATTGATTTAATTATAATTTGCAACAGAGGTGTTTTCTTAATTTTCTTATCTTACTATGATACTGTGTTGGTCATTTATATCTGCAGAGCAACATGATATCAGCAGAGGTGGATCATTGTGCAGCCAGGTGAATGGCCATCATTTATTACATTACTGGTTTCCCATCTCTTACCTATTGGAACTGTCCAGAACTCCAATTTGTTCATGTTTTGAATGACATAAAATTAAGGACTGGGTTAATGCGCATATACCCTCTATGTATGGAGTACAGTGCTTACATAACACAACAAGTGCTGTTTTCCCTCACTGAGTCACTTTTAAAAATTGCAGCAGGCTTTAGTAATTCAGTCTATACCATACAAAGCCTGCTGTGCAGTGAACAGTGTTTATGAGCAGCGCCAATACTTACAGATTTCAGTCTTCCGTTAGTCCTTAGAATGAAGAAACAGGAGTCATACCAAGTCATTTTCATACTAAGGCAACTGGATGTGAGAGATCAAAGCTTTACACAGCAGTACACAGGAGAACAGTCGATGGATGTAAGCACTAAAGCCTATGAATTAATATTTTCATGTCACACAGATCCACGCAGTGTTTTCTCATTTGCTGCATTAACTCGTTATATGATTAAAGAACTCAGACCCCTCACTAAATGAGCTGTATTTTAGGGAGGGAAAATCAAAAGTTCCATATTCTCCCATTTTGTGGGTAATACCTTGTAGCAATGCAGTCCTGACAAGAGAAATAAAGGGACAAGTCTTTTATTTAATCTGGAATCTTATTTTACTGTCTTTGTTTTTGGACTAGATGACATAACCTCAATTTCAAATAACGAAGGCCACTGCCATTTTACACTCATGGCTTTAATACCTATTTTTTTAAGGCGAGTTACTAAAAGAATGTGATGCACTAACCTGTCAAGAATGGGCAATAAAATGCTTCAGCTTTACCAAGTCCTGAGGATTGCTTTAAGATCTCAGTTAGTGCAGAGGACTAAATCTCTAAACTGTTAATGAGCTGATCCTTGTGCCTGGAGTACAGTGTTCGATTCCTTCTACCTTACTTTGCTTTCAGTGTGACTCTGTTCTAGTCAGCTCACCACTCAGTTTTTCCTGAAAAGGGACAACTGTGTCCAGTGGGCTTAGCAAGCTAACAAATGGGTAAAAAAGGCTGCATAAGATAATATTAATGATCTGATCGTCTAACTAGAAAGGGTGGGGGAACAGCCGTCATGTTTAAGAACACGTTGAGCATCACTACGAACCCCCTCCAACCCCCAAAAATTCCTAACCTTGAACTGCTTGCCCTAAAGCTATCCCTCAACAAACAAAAAAGTATTAATCTCATAGTAGTCTATATACCACCAGGAAATAACGTTGAAAACCTTGAACATATCCTTAATTGGTTAGCTACAACCTATCCCCAAGAAACCATAATACTAGGAGACGTTAATATCGATTGGTCCCTCTACTCCAATCACTCAAATCCTCTCCCCATTAACTTGCATGGCTTTTCTCAAAATATACTATCTACCACCAGAATTGGGAATGCTCAACAAAAGGAGAGCATCATTGACTGGATCCTTACTAACAAAGCCCCAAATAACTATATTGCAGGGACTCTTCCCAATGACCTTAGTGACCACCTTATTACCTTTATCTTAAAACACAAATGTCCAACATCAAACCATCCCCAAACCAGGCTGGTCAGGAACAGTAAGAATTTTGTCCCACAGCATTTTCTTTCTGACCTCAAAGCATGTAACTGGTCCTCCTAGAGGACAGTGTCTCTTATTTTAATGACACTTTCCTTAAGATACTTGACGCTCACGCCCTAAAAGACTGACCAGGACCAAGGAACGCTTGGCTAACAAAAGACACCAAATCCAAAATTAAACTCCGGATCAGGCCTGGAATAAATGGAGAGCTACCAAAACCCCTGGACCGGATCAAGTTTCTTCAGCTTAGAAACTCAACCTTGACTGACAAAAACAATATTTTGTCACCTCCAAGACAAACACCAGCATAATCCCAAAAAATTCTGGGCTGGTTTCAATCATCTCCTTCGTCCAGGAAAATCGACCACCCCCACCCCTGGAAAACTCATCGGCAAAGATCCAGGTGAAATAGCTAACACTTTCAATACATTTTTTACGGAGACCATCCAGTCTCTCGCCAATCAGCTTACCAATACTCCCTCATCCACAACCTCAACTAAAAACCCTCCTCAGTCCTCCCTTAACTTACAACCCACACCTACCTCCTGCATTCATACCCTCTTGAAAAAACTCAAACCAACTACCTTAGCGGCTGACCTACTCCCAGCCAATTACCTACAAATAGCATCTGACGCCATTGCCTACCCTGTTTCAATCCTGATCAACCGATCTATATCTGAAGCTTCTATCCCCTCAATCTGGAAAATCTCTTATATCATCCCTCTCCATAAAGGTGGATCCTCCACTGACACATCTAACTATAGGCCAATAGCTATACTGTCTCCTCTAGCCAAAATTTTGGAACGCTGTGTTCATAAACAGCTCATTACCCATCTTTCTCAAAATAACCTCCTGTCTAACACCCAGCATGGATTCCCCCATCACAGCACTACCTCTGCTCTTCTCTCCTTTGTTGATTCAATCAACCAAAACCGCAATAATAAACTTATTTCCTCTGTGCTTTTTCTTGACCTATCAAAAGCCTTCGACATGGTGAACCACCAACTACTAATACAAACACTGCAAACCTTTCATCTTAGTAAATCAACAATAAGTTGGTTTAACGACTACCTATCGAGTAGAAAGCAGGCGGTTCAGTGGCAAAACAGGCTATCAGACCTACTCCCCACTAATATCGGTGTTCCCCAAGGATCTATCCTCGGTCCACTTCTCTTTTCCCTATTTATTAACAGTTTACACACGATCATTCCTAAAGCCACATGCATTCAATATGCAGACGACTCCACCCTGATATGCTTAGACGTTTCTCTTGCCAAACTTCAAGTTGCAACCCAAAATTGCTTCTCCTTAGTTGAAAAATGGTTCTCAGAACTAAAGCTTCTACTAAATCCAACCAAAACTAAATTACTTCTATTTTTCCCCACACTAAATACCTCCCAAGGAAAAGAACCACCTAATACTATTACCCCAACCTTCATGTGTCCTCCAACAATGGAATCATAATCGAACCCGTCTCCCACACCAAACTTCTTGGGGTGACCATAGATAACAAACTTAAATTTGATACACATGTCAGTCTGACCATTAAGTCTGTAAACAAAAAACTTGGGTCTTTGTATAGAATAAAAACTTTCTTAACTCCGCACACCAAACTAACTATTGCTAGGACCCACCTTCTGTCCACACTCCTCTATGCTTCTCCTGTATTCTCCTTCCTCAACAAGAAGGAATTAACAAACTGTCTACTACCTATAACCACATAGCCAGATTTATAACAGGGATGCCCTATCGGACCCATCACTACCAAAATCTAAGGACCCTGGAATGGTTAGAACTCTCCAACGCTCTCAAACTCAACCAACTCACTGAGGCATTTAAAATAATTAATCATCCAGAAAAAACTCCCTCACTGAACAAAATACTTACCCCTTACTCCAACCTTACATCCCTTAGGTCATCCAAAAGCCTACTAGCTCAAACCATCAAGGCTAACAACTTGGGAGGCGAAGCACTCTATGCAAATTCCATTGGCAAATCCTGGAATGCCCTGCCAAATAACCTAAGACACATGACCTCTCTTCACCAATTCAAAAAACACCTCAAAGACCTATTAAAGTCGCAATGGCTATGCCCTTGCTCTAATCCTGACTAATACTAAAACTCTCCTGGCCCACTAAAGTCCCTACCTAACCCACAAACCTAAGGTCTCGACTAATTCTAATGCTAGTTCATTCTAAGTATTGTACTTCATTTAAACAATTGTATAACATCTATGTCTGATTTCTCTTTTAATGTAATAACTATAACTCTATCCTTGAATGTTATGTTTAACTACCTCTGATATTGTGGAGCTTTTCTCCCCGGGCCTCTACTGACAATGGACATGTATCCAGCTAGACTAGCCCGGTCAACAAATGTAAAATAAAATAAATAAAAAATAATGCTTTGCCCTTCCAACTCATAACTTTCAAACATAATTTTGTTACTCATCTATCTTACACATATCCCCATCCATTAGGATTTTTAAATACCTGCATAACATTATGATGTTTTACTTACATCTCTTGCTGTTCACAAATTGGTGTCAATGACTAAGAAGAGAGCCAATGAGAGAAGGTAGGAGTGACTGGTTGATGTGTGATTTGCCCCGCCTTTTTTGACTTAGTGGCATGTGTGTGGAAATCTGTATGCTCACAGGAAAAATGTAGCAGGATATCATGTCTGTCTGTGATTGCATGTCATATGTTAGGGAAGAGGTTACACACAGAAAACAGAAAATCCATCATGGTTGCCTGTTTGATGGCCTTACTGTACCTAGTTCTTATTCTGGTGGTGGGAAATGAGTGGTCATGTTTGCGCAGGGTTGTGATGGCTGGTATGCATGTGGCAAAAAATGATTATAAAAGTGAAGGGGGAGTACAGTGGTAAGCTTACTGCTCTTAGGTTGAGGGAGATCACCTCATTGATCGTAGGATCATCTTTCTTTCCTTTAGATTGTTTGGTGGCAGCCACACAGAAAGGTGTCCTTTTTTAAATTTGGTTGTTACCCTCCATTAAAACAATACAAAGCCTGAATTTTTCTCTGAACCATGGATGTTGATGTAGAGTCCCCCCCCCCCCGTCAATCAAGGTTCATATATCAGCTCACGCATAAGAGGGTCAGTCAGCAGGAAGAATAAGCAAACAGCTAATGGCCTGCTCTATTTCTTTGGGGGGTAGGTTTGGGTAACCTTTTCCCCACAGCAGGATCATCATCCACTGGTTGGTCTAAGGGCTAGCCTAGGGGAGAAAATAAATTCAGCACTTGCTGTGCCTGACAATTTATACTATCAAACATATCATTAAGTGAACAGCTCCAATAAGGAAGACTGCACATGTTGTTGTTGTGTCTTTCAGCTTTTCCCGGTTAGGGGTCGCCACAGTGGAAATCCGGTCCGCTAATGATTGGCAGTAAATTTTTATGTGCCGAGTTGCCAGCTCTGACGCACAACCTTCAATGAAGGTATACCCATTCACGCATGTCTCCACATAGAACACGCTTTAGCTGAGAATCGAACAGGACAACGTCTTACTGTTGTACTATATTACACTGAACACTGGTGCAGGTGAAGTTAGGGCATAAATACGGTAACATGACAGTGAAGATAGCCACCCATTCTTCCAACTCTCGCCCCCTACTTCCAGAATGCACTGCAAGAGCCTGTTCCTTAGATCACATACTAAAACGTTAAGGGGAAACAACACTGGTAGATGGTGGGGGGGGGTAGACAAATACAAAATTAGCTGTCATCAAATGGTCTGAGATCAGGTGCAAACTGAAACCTAAAACAAAAAGAAGTTTAAATATTTTAAAAATATATTTTTGAATAGTTTCAGCCCTATGGCATACAGGGAGGAGGTGCTGACTACGACTCAAATGACCCACGTTTACCTAGAAGCACAGATGCTAGATATCCAGGCAGGGGAAATGAGAGTGAATGGCTGATGCTATCCTAGAGAGAAGGATGAAGTTGTGCTTACTTGCACATGAAAAACATAAAAGGATGTGGGAGTATTGCATACAACAGTGAGTCTGGTGAACCTGTGCTGCTTAACAGTGTGTCACTTACACAGGGGGCTGATCTGTGCCCAATGCTATGCACTGTAGCATGTGTGCACCTCCTCTGATGCAAAAACTGTGGTGATCACAAGCTACTGGAAGGAAAGAGTTAGAGAGTCCACACAACTGCCAGACTGGCATGTTCTGTAACACATGACTCAGCTCCAAGGACATAGAATGATTAGGCTCTTGCACCAGTCAAGGAACAAATGCCCTATAAGGCTTTCATCCTATTTGGGGAAATAATGGGCCTGGCCCTTACCCTGTAGGATAAACAAAGGGGATGGGAGGGTGGCCTAATGGTTAAGGTGTTTGCCTTGTAAACACAAGGTGCAGGGTTTGAGTCCCACAAGTGATAACTGGCTAGGCTTAAAATGGCTTGCAAAGGCAGTTAGCTTAGTACTAATCTATGAATCTATGAACCTATAAATCAGATCATCGGCTGCAGGAAGGAGAGCCTTTGGAGAAAGTCATATGGATAGTGAAGACTCCCTATTGAAATGTTGGCATTTGGAATGCTGAGTCTTGAAAAGCCAAAAAAAGACCAAAAACATGAGAGAAGAGCATATTTCAATATGTATATATATATATATATATATATATATATATATACATATACCAACTCAGGGATTGCCATACCTCAGAAAAAAGTGACTATACTGAGAAATGGTGTCTCAGACTAAGTATACACAAGTCACTTCTTTAGAAGGTCCTGACATTTCAAATGGTAACCCATGGGGAAATATTGCTGATTACCTATGACAAATATATCTGAACAAAGAAAGACAAAAGTCAGGGAAAAAAGGTTGGATGATGTGCAGATAGTGAATCATGAAGTTCAGTGGATTAGCAAGGAGGAAGTAAGGATAGCTATGAAGAGGATGAAGAATGGAAAGACTGCTGGTCCAGGTGACATACCTGTGGAAGCATGGAGGTGTTTAGGTGAAATGTCAGTGGAGTTTTTAAGTAGATGGTTTAATGAAATCTTAGAAAGTGAGAGGATGCCTGAGGAATGGAGAAAAAGTGTTTTGGCACTTGTTTTTAAGAATAGGGGTGATGTGCAAAGCTGTAGTAACTACAGAGGGATTAAACTGATCAGTCACAGCATGAAGTTATGGGAAAGAGTAGTGGAAGCTAGGTTAAGAAGGGAGGTGATGATTAGTGATCAGCAGTATGGTTTCATGCCAGGAAAGAGCACTACAGATGCGACATTTGCTCTGAGAGTTTTGATGGAGAAGTACAGAGAAGGTCAGAAGGAGTTGCATTGTGTCTTTGTGGACTTAGAGAAAGCATATGACAGGGTGCCTAGAGAGGAGTTATGGTATTGTATGAGGACATCGGGAGTGTCAGAGAAGTATGTAAGAGAGGCACAGGATATGTACGAGGGTAGTGTGACAGCGGTGAGGTCTGCGGTAGGAGTGACGGATGTGTTTAAGGTGGAGGTGGGATTACATGAAGGATCAGCTCTGAGCCCTTTCTTATTTGCAATGGTGATGGACAGGTTGACAGACGAGATCAGACAGGAGACCTGTGGACTTTGATGTTTGCAGATGACATTGTGATCTGTAGTGAGAGTAGGGAACAGGTGGAGGAGACCCTGGAGAGGTGGGGATATGCTCTATAGAGAAGAGGAATGAAGGTCAGCAGGACTAAGACAGAATATATGTGTGTACATGAGTGGGAGGATAGAGGTATGGTGAGGATGCAGGGAGTAGAGGTGGTGAAGGTGGATGAGTTTAAATACTTGGGATCAACAGTTCAGAGTAATGGTGAGTGTGGAAGAGAGGTGAAGAAGAGAGTACAGGCAGGATGGAGTGGGTGGAGAAGAGTGTCAGGAGTGATTTGTGACATACGAGTACCAGTAAGAGTGAAAGGGAAGGTCTATAAGAGGGTAGTGAGACCAGCCATGTTATATGGGTTGGAGACAGTAGCATTGACAAAAAGCAGGAGTCAGAGCTGGATGTGGGAGAGTTAAAGATGTTAAGATTTGCACTGGGTGTGACAAGGGTGGACAGGATTAGGAATAAGTATATTAGAGGGTCAGCCCAGGTTGAAAGGTTTGGAGACAAAGCCAGAGAGGCAAAATTACATTGGTTTGGACATGTGCTGAGGAGGGATGCAGAGTATATTGGGAAAGAGATGCTAAGGATGAAGCTGCCAGGTAACAGGAAAAGAGGAAGGCCTAAGATAAGGTTTATGGATGTGGTGAGAGGGGACATGCAGGTGGTTGGTGTGACAGAGCAAGATGCAGAGGACAGGAAGAAATGGAAACAGATGATCCACTGTGGTGACCCCTAATGGGTGCAGCCAAAAGAAGAAGAAGAAGAAGAAAGACAAAAGTCACATAATTGCACATAACTGTTACAGTTAGCAGCCTCATGAAAAAGAAAAATACTTTCAAAGAGTCAGGTTCCCAGTGTTCTTACTGTCATCAAACAAGAGATATAATAAAGAGCAGTAGAAGAAAAGTACAGTTGTGTACACTTACCATAAATATAGATGTTCGAGTGTATTCACTGTTGCAGTCATCACATTTGGGTTATCTGCCTGCAGGTTGCCCTCAGCCGGCCTGAATACCAGAGTCTTGGGATTTCTGCATCGGATGCTGTTGCTTTTTCCATGACGTCAGGTCATCAGGGGTATAAAACATGCAGCCAATACCATTACATCAGTCTTTCTTGCCGTGCTATACTCGAAGCAGAAGCAGTTCGCAAGTGCCGGTCGGCCGACTCCTGAAATTTTCATTTTCGAGTTTCAGACCTGAAGTCTTCAAAAAGATAAGTCCCCTATTGGGGGTCCTTTTTTCTTCCTCTAACCAATGCCAGAAAAAATTAATAATTGTCTTGCCTGTGGAAAGCAAATACCTCATAGAGATTTTCATTCTTACTACGTCACCTGTTTAGACCCAGACTACAACGTCCCTCACTGTCGGTTTTGTGCCTTGTTCAACACCCAAACTATCTGTTGTTGGGCAATTTGTGTAGCTAAGCACTTTCGTTCTCGATCTCCGTACTCTGAAATCGCATCAGTAAGCCATCCGACTACCGATATTCTGAAAAAATGTAAGGATAAAGACAGAGACAGACCGCATAGGTCCAAAACTGTCGACAATGCTACCGTTAAGCTAGTCACCAGTCTGCCGGTACTCAGTGAGGTGCTTTTGCAGCCCCTGATACCTGCTTCTACAGATTCGCAGGCCTCTACTGAGACCCATTCAGAGTCCAGTATGCTGCGAGATGTTTCTTTCACTATAGAACCTGTGGATTTCTCTACCTTGGATGGGTCCGGAGCCACTGTCCAGACATGGGCATTTGCTCAGAGTTTTGGCAGGTGCTGGAAGTCATAAAACAATTGCATTCCTTCATGCTTCCAAAGTAGCAATTTATTTACCCTGAAGACAATACAGAAAGCTTTCTAATACACACTCTGTGTCTCTATCTGCATTGAAACATCTTTATGGCCTAGCCTATAAAGTGATTTAATTTCAGATATTTTTCTAAAGTTTGCTGGACTGAAGTTAACCCTCTAGTTTCCTCAATTAAGACATATATTTAAACAGTTACAACGGTGCATGCACATTTCTGTTCTCCTCCAGTAGGGCAGACTGTGGATACATTTTAAGCACAAGCACTTTCCAAATACCTTTTCAACACACACATCTGTACAAAGCAGTTTGATATACACATGACATACAGTTCTAATACATTTGTAACACAAGCATCTTGTATGACATGCAGTTTGAATACATCTGTAACACCAGCATCTTGTATAAATTGGTTTGATATTCACAAGTGACATATAATTATTTACAAAATTCCAGTTAGCTCTGCTGGCAGTATCTCCCTTTGTCACAATTATATTATTTTTTTTTTTGTCAAAACCATAGAAGCACATTACTTCTCTTCTAACATTTTAAAACACTAGAGCAAAACTCTGTTGCTTTACCCACACTTTTTTTCTGTGGAAATTTGCACCTCTTCTGAAAACATAGCAAGATATGTAAATTTTAACCAAATGGTTCAGTCAGCTCTGCTTATGTTACTTATTGAAAAGGGAGCAGGATAAAGCAATGCAAACATGAAGAATGGGAGCCCTACTGAATAGAAGGTGCTCCAAGAAATTGCTGTGATAAATTCATGCATTTAGGCACACTGTATTGTAAATATTCATTTAAATATCTTCTGACCATTTTAAGAAACATAGCATGGTCTAATACCATTTGGCAGACTCTATGTATGACATTGCAATAACCTTCTTAAACAAGGCTTTCAGATCAGCAATCACATTCAGATGCAAAAGCATTTAATCTGTTATGCCCCCTGGAGACTGTAGGCTCTCAGTACTTTCCAACAATATTTTAACAGAGATTTACTTTCAAAATCCATTCTAGTAATGAAGACAGATCTACCATCCTGCTCCTGTGTCTATTAGCATTCCTTCTGCATCTGTCTAAATAATGGTTCATCCCCTCCAGAATATAATATTGTGGCTTATATACATTTTCACAGGGCATACTAGTCTCAAAAGGAGAGGAGGTAGAATTCATCTTTCACTGAGCATATTTTTATTCTGTAAAACTGGATTTCAAATTGACAGATAGTTGTATTGCATTGGATATTAACATGTATCAGTCTCTTGTTGCAAATGTATTTAATTTAGTTTTAAACTGCTACAGACAGTGCGTTGATATGTAACTGCAGTCGGTACAGGAACATGACGTGCATGCTGATTTATTATGAATGAATTCGTATGCAGTTTTATTTGTACAATATTTGCTATCAGTAAGGAAAGCATAGTATGGGAACTAAGAAATATTTTAGTTACTGATTTTGTAATTATATTTTCTGTTAAGCTTTTTAATTTTATAATCAAGTATCTCTATCCTAAGGGCATTCATATCAATAGTACTTAAACTCCATCATAATGTATCCACTTTTGAAAATATATTTTAATTATGCCATTTATTTTAAACTGCATAGAATAATATGTAGACTTTAGTGATTATATCTACTTTTTATTTTTAAGTTAAATGTAATGTGTCTGTATGTGTTTTCTCCATTTAGTAATACACACACATTCGACTTTGCCATATTTTATTTTATTTCATTTAATTTCATTCAGTTTGAGCAAATAAGTGATCTGTGTCACAAGGGCACTTTCTTTAACCACAATCTCATTATAAAGTAAAGGTAGTGAAATACATGCAGCAAACAATGAGCAGATAATATGGTGTAATTAGTTAAAACAAGCATTACTATATATTCAGTTTATGGATGGAAACAGCTACATCTACAATTAAACAGCAAATCACAGAAATAAGTGAAGTAGTAATTGTAACAATGAAAACACCATGGAGGCCTACAGTTCTTCCAAAGTAGTAGACAAAGGCATCACTTAATAACATGGTTCATTCTTGTCTCACAGTAAAAACAGAAAACTCTGGGTTTAGGGATGCAGAACCATATGAACAGACTTCTACAGCTGAAAAGGCAAGGAGTCCTTTATATAACAGAAAAAGGTTAATGGTTGAGAAGGACAAAATGTGGGAATAGGTTTGAGTGGAAAAAGAGAGATTGCTGAAAAGGTAACTGATGATTTACAGCAACATAAGCAACAGAAACAGAAGATGCACAGTAGGGAAAGACAGAAGAGGAAAGAGTAAAATTAAATGATACTGCAGGGGTGTTGTAGTTGGATATCGTGAGTTAGATTAGACTTTAATGACTCTTCTCTTAAATGGGGATAAGTGATCAAATAACAAAGACTTATCTGTTTCAACAGGTCAAGAAGCAGTTACCCTAATGTTTATTACCCTTGGAAATATAAAAAACAATTGCCCTAGATTCCACCCAAAATCGTTTTGGTAGCAAGACAAACCTACTACATTCTCATGTCAGGGGCAAGACCACTCACCTCACAACTTAGTATTATATAAGCTACGGTCATGGGTGCACAGTAGCAGGGAAAGGCAAAATGTTTCATTGAAGTAAACAAGAGTTTTGTACAAATGACACGTGAATCTGCATCGTCTGTTCTGGACCAGTTGTGTTTGCTCCCTTTTAAAGCAGACGAGAGGGAGAAATCTGAAGTCACGGTTGTTAATGTTGTTACAGATACAGAGAGAAATAAAGGAAAAAGCCCAGCAAATTGAATTTAGTGAGAAAGTTGAGATACTAATAGTGTTAGAGTTTAGGAGTTTGAAGTGAATGAGGTCTAGAAAGAGAATAGAAAAAATAATGCATTTTAAAGATGAACAATTGTTTAGAATAAGAATTTTGTACATTATCATCTGCTAGAAGGAAGCTGC
>NC_056737.1:992939144-992984144 GCF_019279795.1 Protopterus annectens | reverse complement strand
ATAGTATCAAAACTGGGAGCTGGTATAAAAACAGAATTTTCAAAAACTGTATCATTAACCTCTGTATTATCCAACACAGAATTATCTAACACAGTATTATCGGACGCTGAATAGTTACAAACTGTGAAAACTGGGTCAGAGGCTGCATTGACAAAGGAGGACAAGTTATTATCTACAGTATTCATACTATTAAAAAATGCAGCGCTTGAATTAAGAAATGCAGAGACTGTATTGTCCGAGGTAGAATTTACATAGTCCAGGGCTCCAACAATATTGCTTGCGGCTAACTCTGTATTATCAGAGGTAATGATAGGATCACTGGAGGCGGTATTAAAAAGTGCCTCACTATTCTCATTTTGGAAGTTATCAAACATGGCCTGCATGTTTTTGGTAGAATGGAAACAGTGTTTCAAGTTCAATTTTCTGTAATACAGTTTCAAGTCAATGATCAAATCTGTGGTATTACCTGTTTGGCTGGGGATGAAGTTGAGGCCATAACTCAGCACATTTCAGGTCGTGGAATCCAGTGGTTTGTCCGTGAGGTTGTAGATAGGTTCGGAGTCATGTAAAAGTTCTGCGTTTAGTTCTTTGTTAAGTAAAGCTTCCGCGCCTGTACCTGCAGTCTGTGGTAGTGTCGTCAGCTCCTCGCTAATGGCGTACCCGGGCTTCACGTGTCTCTCCTTGTTCTTCTGGTGCTGTAGGTCCTGGGGGTGGTCCTGGTCTCTTTGTTTCCATTCTACCAAAAACATGCAGGCCATGTTTGATAACTTCCAAAATGAGAATAGTGAATTCAAAGGAGACATCTTCCAACAACTCAAAGGTGTCGCGATGGGAGCCAAAATGGCCCCCGCCTACATCAACCTGGTACTGAGCTGTTGGGAAAAAGACACCCTAACCAAATTAACTGGCTTCCAAAATGTAGCGCTTTACAAACGCTACATAGACGACATGGTGCTAGTGTGGGAAGGGTTGCCCTAAGATCTAGACGACTTTATCTTGAAAATCGAAGAAAGTTGCCCTTTCCTTAAGTTCACCACTTCAGATCATGGCACGAAAATTAACTTTCTGGATGTCACCCTCAGTATTGATGTAGGACAAAAAAAGTTCACATCCACCCTATTTAGGAAACCCACCCACCGCAACAACCTGCTCTACTTCAACAGCGAACACCCCTACTTTATGAAATGGAACATTATCAAGGGACCTCAGTAGATTAGTTAGTGAAGACTGTGAGTTTGATTCCCAAAACATCAAACTCCATCAACTTCTATTAGAAAAGCGATACCCAGCCAGTATCATTGACAAGATAGCCAGTGAAGTTAGAGATAACAGGCACAGCAGCCACAGACCCATTCTCAAGTATGGTTTCAATGAGCCCAAACCCCACAAAGAGAAAAAAACCACCTCGATTCCCACTCCCAGTCTGCAGTGATGCCAAAAGCCTTAAAGAGGCCATCGCTAATAACTGGGATATCCTGCTCAGCAACCCTGAGCTAATAGAGGCCATTGGACCTAAGCCCAGCTTTTCCTACAAAAAAAATACTCCTTGAAAAAAATGTTGGAACGCAGCACACACACTGCCGCCAACTGCCCCACCGAACCCACAGGCACGCACCCATGCGGACACTGTGTGTGCTGCAAGTACATCAACTCATCCCAAGAGTTGATAGTCAGCGATAGAAAGACACCTTTCCGATTTATGGGGAGCTACAGTTGTAACAGCCAAGAAGTGGTCGACCTAGGCAATTGCATACACTGCAAAGCCTTCTATGTCGGTATGACCACGCGGAAACTTAGTGACCAGATCAAAGAGCACTACCAGGCAATTAGAAAGGGAGATCCTTTCAATGCTATTGTGAAACATGCAAAGTCCTGCACACAGCCCCCTTGCTTCAAATTCCTGGTGCTCGAAATTGTTAGCACGTTCACAGATGAAACCAGCACCAAGCTGGAAGTGCAAGAACTCAGATGGCAGATCAGGCTCAAAGCTGACGTAATCCCTGGACTCAATGGCAGCCTCAATATAAAATGCCTACTAAAATGGCACAAATAACCAATAGAGCCCCGATACGTCACACAGTACACCTGAAGCACTAGTCACTAAGAATGTATTTAAATGTTTTACGGAATGCTCTTACACAGATTTCTGAAGAAGTTCGATGCTATTAGTTTTTCAATAAAATAGCGAACAAAAGCGCTCAAATCTGACACCGGCTCCGCTCTGTTTCTTCCTACCAAGGACCAACCAGGAGTTTTTACTGTTCAAGTTTTTGCATTTCGTATGTTTGTACCCTTCCAACACCTGGTGGTAGTGTCTACCTGAGTTTATATATATATATATATATATATATATATATATATATATATATATATATATATATATATATATATATATATGTATATAAATATATATGTGTGTGTATATATATATATATATATATTTATATATATATATATATATATATATATATATATATATATATATATATATATATAAATATATATATGGGTCCCCTTCAGATAGTCAAACTTTTAAAAGCTCGACCGGTCTGAATGGAGATCGCCATACAGAGCAGAATGGGAATATTTCTCATTTCCGCAATGTAGTGCAGTCTCGGAGTTGGTTTATTTTAGTAGTGGGGGGTGAGGGGCTTGCCGCTAGATACATTTAGTTTTTCTTTTGTTTGTTGTTTTTTTTTTTTTTTACATGGTCAATGTTTCAAATGTTCAATCATATTTTCTTGGCCATATGAAAGTCGAAGATTTGAGATGTTGATCATGTAAAGTAGACCCATATATATATATATATATATATATATATATATATATATATATATATATATATATATGTGTGTAGACATACATATGTAGTATTTCAGGGAAGTAAAACACAGGAAGGAAAATATGTAAAACTGGATACATAGCAGTGATACAAAGTATTGGGGACAGATATTTTTGGTTTTCATTTTGAGCAAGTTGCTTGATTATCTTTCTATTATGAATAAAAATATAACATATATAAGTAAATCTACTTAAACCTCATTCCTTCTTGATTCAGAAATCAGGAATGAACTTGGCAATGTTGTAGGAAGTGTGCTGTGGAAATAACAAATGTCCCCCACGTTGACAATGTGCAGCACCCAAATCTCATTTGGTCTGCATGCACAAATGCACATTAGTTATCATTATGTATTCTATATGTATGTATTATGTACTATAACACTTTCATATGTAAGTACTAGGCTAGCTGCCCTTGTGGGCAATTTTAAGCCTGACCAATATCCTTTTTGTGCTGAAAATAATCTATCCCTTCCGGTTAGAGATTGGCCTTACCCATTCCAATGTCAAAAATTATATCTTAGCCTAAGGAGAATAAGTAGGTTCATACCAGAGATAAGTTGGGGTGGCCCATGCACAGGATAAAGCATTTAGGAGCTGTTTCTGTCTATTAGCAGTACAAGGGCAGTCTTGGGGTAATTTTCCTGTTTCCCATCCATAGATGTAAGTTGCACTTAAAAATGGGCAGGGATAAACTTTGTTTTATGTGTATCTGTTCCTCAGCAGTGGTATCCTTTATGAAATGCACATGCCCACCAAACCATTCTGTTGATGCTGTAGAAGAGGTTTAGATCCCCAGACTGACTATTCCAGATGCCATTGACTTGCTGATGTGCAGTAAGTCCATCACTAATAAGCTCACAGGTAAACACTAGGCTATATCCTGAGTCTTATATTTAACTATAGTAACAACCATTTATTTCAGGTATCATGTACTTCACTGCCTGCCGACTTATTTATTTTTGTACTGCATTTCAGATTTCATTGGCATATACTGTTACCTTTGTATTACAGTTTGCCATATATTTACAGCTTTTTGTATTTACTGTTATTGGCTTTTACAAAGTGTTCTATACAGAGCTTTTCTCCCTGGGCCTCCACTGAAAATGGGCTCAGGCTCTGTCAGACATACCCAGTTAACAAATGTCAAAATAAATAAATAAAATAAATAAATAAATATGTCTGTGTGTGCCCATGAGCTTGTGTGTTTGCATGAGTGTGTGTGTGCGTGTGTGTGTGTGTGTGTGTGTGTGTGTGTGTGTGTGTGTGTGTGTGTGTGTGTGTGTGTGTGTGTGTGTGTGTGTGTGTGTGTGTGTGTGTGTGTGTATGTGTGTGTGTGTGTGTGTGTGTGTGTGGGTGTGTGTGTGTGTGTGTGTGTGTGTGTGTGTGTGTGTGTGTGTGTGTGTGTGTGTGTGTGTGTGAGTGTGTGTGTGTATGTGCTTGGACTGGAGTGTCTGTCATATCTCCATATACCCTTGGACTAATGAGCGTAATCTGCAATATTGGGTAGGGGAACCACTAGCCAGAGGGTTTAACGTTATTAAAGAATGGAGAGACCACCATCCACAGGGAAGTAGTACACAAAACATGTGCCATAATGACTGTTAAAGCAGATTGAGGATTGGGAGTCAGGGGAACACCATACAAAAGAGATGACTATCTGTGTGTCACAAAGGTATTCAAATAGTACAGGGATCAGGGGTGGAGGTAGCACTGAACACCAGGGATAGGACCATGTAGACAACTCAGGAACAGTTATGGGGACTGTGATGCGAATGTGTATGTTTTGTTTGAGTGTGTGTGTGTGTGTGTGTGTGTGTGTGTGTGTGTGTGTGTGTGTGTGTGTGTGTGTGTGTGTGTGTGTGTGTGTGTGTGAGTGTATGTGTGTGTGTTCGACACTGAGAGGGGAGGGATGCCTATGACTACATAATGTGCCTGCCACAGCTAACTACCACAGGTTATCCTAATCTTTTCTTTGCAGTAGCTAAGAGCGATTCAGAGACATGCAAATGAGCAAATAATGAGGTCTTCCTTTTCTCAGTTAACATATCTCTGAACCACTGGGCTTGTCTTGGCATAGCTCAACCAGTGAGATATGTTAAGTTTGCAAAACTAAGTATAAAAAGCAGTATAACATGTCTGAAAAAAATAGTACCGAGTAAACTAACTTGTGTTCTGCCTAATAAAAGGGGATGTGCGGCAGAAAAGGGAATTAATGGGATATTCCAAAACTAGAATCTAGTGCAAAAATAGCAAAGCCTATGCTAAACCTGCTAAGCAAACTATGAGAAATAACAGTGCATGCAATGTTAAAGCTATTGAATGCAAGCAAAATGAAAATGTAGTCATAGAATTATTAAACTCAAGAACAAGACACAACTTTCTGCATATAATATACTTTAGTAACCCTGAAAATTGTAAGTGGGGCATTAGTGAACCATTTATAAAGCTTAATTGATCATCTTTGACAATGTGCTAAAAGTGTTGCTATAGTTTTCTGATTTAGAATATGACATTGTATAAGGAAGAGAGTTTCCCTATCACACCAGTGGAATAGAGGGATAAAGCCCTGATTATGACTCGGATAAATTGGGTTCAATTAGCCGATCAGGTGACTGCCATAGCAGTAGGAAGAGTTGGGTATTATAAACCCGGGAGGATGGACAGTGATGTGGCTATCTCTCATGATGATTTCTGGTGGAGACTAGGAACATTCTGCATAAAGAGGTGTGATCCTGGTGGTGGTTGGGTAGACATGGCTGTGCTGAATTGCCACTGAGGTGGGGTGATACACCACAAGATCCCCCAGTGCACACCCATGTATGGACATTCCCACTTGATACCAGGGGAGGACGATCTTGGGTAGGTCATATATAAAAAAACCTGGATTAAAAGACAGACAGCACCACCCATTGGACACCTTTATGCTCCTCACTATCCCTGTCTCAAATTGACCATTGAGAGACTGGCATGAATAAGACCAGCAAAGGATGTGAGCCACTGGGATGGCTATCAGTATAACGGAAAGGGACCAAGAAAACAGGAAGACATTTTCCCTCATTTACCAATCTAGGGGAGAATGACAAACAGGAAAACAAGCTGGCATACAGCCACACCTACACACTCTACACACATGTCCAAAATGGCGACCAGGTAAGAAAGTCTGTAACTAAGAAATGTAACAGATAAAGACGTACTTATATGAATGTAGAAATAATACTACACAAGTGAATGGACCATAAGATGCCCAGCCATATACACCTTCAAGTAAACACACTTAGAAGCTTTTGCCACACTTGTCAGGCACTTTATATTGCTTACATCCCAAATAAATCAGGGCCTTATATGATGTCTCATGTAAATTGATCCCTACCCATCCAGACATAAACAATAGCTTTAATGGTAGACAAAGTAGGACTTTGTTTGATGTCTAGTGACACTTTATTCCATTGGCTGGGAATATGTTGTGTTATGAATCTAACCCTCCTGCAAGTCTTGTTTATGTTTTGAAATATTTTTATGAATTACCAAATCTGTAGAACAGGGGGTGAGACCAACAATGACAAAAGACTGTTAGAGCCACTTCAAATGTTATGGCAAATACTGACATCTAACTACTTAGTGCACACTGCAGTGCTTAGGATATTAAAGATCTTTTTCCATCTTATTTTTAAAATCTGCAACATCTATTGCAAAACCAACAATTATTGGAGAGCCCACATTCTACTTCTCAGTAGTCATCTTAGGATTAGTGCTTCTGTTTTCTCCTGGTGAGAGAAGGAGTGCAGGGACATTATTTCCTGGAGACTGCTGATGACCAGAAAGCCTAATAACTGCTTCATAGGTGACAGCTTGGAATCTGTGCTTATCTTCTGCTCCTGGTGAGAGAAGGAGCAGAGTTCACTGATTCCCAACTGTTTCAGGTTGTGCAGTGATTGTCTGTGCTTGAAATGCCTGATTTGTTTGGTTGCTATTCAAGGCATCTACCAGGAAAAGGCTACAAACAAGCCTACAGACCCTTGTATCATCTGGGACAAGTCTGTGGATCACCAAACAAGCTGTGCCCTGCTTCTCATCTTGGGATTGGTGCTAATGTTTTGCTTCTGGTGAGATAAGAAGCAAGGGAGCATTGTAGCCCAGCAGAGTGAAGCTGTGGTGAGATCAGCACTAGTAGTAGCCAGGCAGTAGGCATTCACACGACTCCTACATTTGCATCATTTTTGACAAGCTAAGTCTTTGTTTTCAGTAAGTACTGCTTAATTTGGTTCTAACTTCAGAATATCTGTCTAAATATGCTATTCTTAACTTTTCAGGGTCTACTTATTAGTTTCCCCTCAAGTGTTTTGCAGTGCCCTATATAGACCTAGACACCTTGAGTAACATTTTTTCCTACAAAAGCATGATTGAAATTTTACCAATACCTAGTTGCTCACAGGACTAGTTTGCAGTGAAAAGCACTGTCCCTAAAGTTGCAAATTGGATACTCCTGACATTGCTTTATATTCTCTCTCCAACTGTGTAATCAATAAAAGGGTCTGCTGCCGTGGATATGAACTTTCCCACTCTCTCCGTTACCAGCTTGGTGGATATGGGCTTCCTCAGCCAATGTAGAAATTACCTCATGTTTACTGACAACCAACTAATTCTCAAACAAACTGATAAGGTATGTGAGAAATGTAGTTACACAATGTCACTGGAGGCAAAGCTCTCACATAAAAATACTCCTAATGTCAATAAGGTTGTCAGCAGGACACACACTGCACCCATCATGCACAATTCAAAGCAGACACATAGAGCCACATATGCTGAGGCACTGAAATGTAACCTCCATAAACCTCAAAGACCTCCAAGATGAAGTATACATAACAAATACTCTCAGCAGTCACAAATGCACTCTTTCAAAACAACACCCACATCAACACATACAGTCATATCTCTTGGAGCCTCTACTTCTAAGGCCATAAGGCAAGCCACCACACAATCCAACATTCTGGTCATTGGAGACTCCATCATGAGACACACTGATGTCCCTCTCACCAGGATGAGTAAGGAGAAAGTCACAGTCAGTTGCTTATCACGGGCTAGGATCCACCACATTACGCACACACTCAGGTCATTGGACCAGAAATACCAGTATGATGCAGTCATAGTCAATGTGGGTGTAAATGACCTGAGACATACCTCCTTAAACTATATGAAGAGAGACATCATAGAGCTCTCAGAATATGTGTACCAGGCTGGACATTAAGCAGCATTTTACCTGCTCCAAGGATGATGCCACCATATGAACAAAAGATGAATGACTTTACTAAGTGTAATCATTTCTTGTGTCATCCTAAGAAGGTGCAATATTTGGCAGCATGGAAGGAGATTGTCAACAGATCATGCTGCTTTGCAAGTGATGTTCTGCACCTCTCCCCCTCTAGGCTTTCAAATATTAGCTAAAATATTGTGTTCCCCCATAGTGTCTTTTTTAGGCAATGCCAAAATGAATATACTTCCGACATAGCAAATCAAAACCAAGAAAATCTAAAGGTGTTACTGCTCAGTGCTAGGAGTCTAAACAAAAAACTCCACTCCCTAGAAGCTTTCCTCACCCTAGACAATGCTGACATATGTGCGCAACAGTGTAAGGTTATAATGCCTTCAACACATTTAGACCAGTTGCTACACAGATAGGGACTAAAGGTGGAGGTGTCTTGATTTACATCAGAAATAAATATACCTCAAGGCTGGTCAGACAGGACAATGCACTTACTCCATGTTCAAATCACCATAGGCAAAATCCAATAGCACTTCCTTGCAAGCCATAGCCCCCACTCTATGACCCAGGAAACCCATACCATGTATTCAAACTTATTGGAAACACTCACCATCCAAACCCAATACCATATTCGTGGGCGACTTTAATTATCCCAATTGGGAATCCTATACAACACCAAACATACAGGCATAGAGATTCCTGGATTTTGTAAACACAAACCCAGATCGTTAGTGCAATAACCAGGGGTGCAACCATACTGGATCTGGTCCTCACTGATACGGGAGAGTGTTACACATACCCTAGTGTAATGTCTTCTCTGGTAAGGTCAGACAACAAAATGGTCTCCTTTGAAGTAAAAATAAAATCTGGAGCCCCAGTTAAACCTGGAATATTCAGGAAGTACTCTAAGACTAACTTCCTGCTATTAAGTGATAACCTGGCAAAATCTGAAGCCCCCATAAACTCTGAGAACACTGCTGCCTATGCAGAACTGCTCACAGAAAACCTGTACAAGCATGTTAATAGCTACATAGAGACATATGCTATATGCAGCTGTACACACCTAGAAGAAGTACAGAACTAACTCAAAAAAGAAGCCACCCTGGTGGAATCATAACATCAATAGGCCATATAACAGAAGGAAGACAATTATGGCAAAAAAATAGGAGGTGCAGCACCCATCAGGAAAAAAGCACTCATCAAACTAAGCAAACAACTCAGAATACAAATAAAGTCTGCCAAAGCCAAATGCCAAATTTGAGGTAAATCTGGCATCCCAGGCCAAGGACAACCACAAGGCATTCTATAGCTATGTCTGCAACCTCAAAGGCAATACATAATTGTGTGCAGAGCTCATTGTAAGTGGAGCCACCTATACTGAGCTAGAAGATATAGCTAACCTACTGGCTGACAAATTCAAAGAAGACATATAGACCCACACTACCCCTCTCTCCCCCCTCAATACCATCAAATATAACTCCCCGGCTATCACTAGGGAACAGGTCCTTAATGCTGTCTTTAAGGCCAAGAACACTGCATCAATGAGCCTAGACTATATCCTAGGATGCCTTCTGAATAGCATGAACCATGACCTATCAGGGCTTCTGGAACTGCTATTTAACTGTAGCCTCCAAACAGGCTTCATGCTTCATGAATGGAGAACAGCAACTTTTATCCCTCTGCACAAAGGTGAGCCATCTATAGATGTGCTCATTGAAGGCTGTGGTGGCCGAGGTGCTAAGACATGTTTTATTAGAATAAATATTTCTACGTGGAATCCTGTTGTTTTTTTGATTTTTGTCTTTTTTAAGACTATTATCTTGTTGGTATGTTGATTTTTCTGAGCCATCTATAGACCCTGGAAACCACAGACCCATAAGTCTTACTAGTCTTATATGCAAAACCATGGAAAGAATTATCATGGAAATGATCAATAATGATATAGCAAACCTCCAGACACTGGACCCAGCCCAGTTTGGTTTCACCAAGGCCAGGTCATGCCTACTTAACCTGGTGGACTTCTTTGAGAAGGTCAACAAAGCAATGGATGAGGGAAAAATGGTTCACACTGCCTACCTTGACCTGGCCAAGGCATTTGCCACAATACTCCACTTGGGCATTGTTGGCAAACTGAAGAGGTTAGGTGCAAACTCATATTTCATCAGGTGGATAGCCAACTGTCTCACAGACGAGACCCAGGAAGTTAAAAATGGGTAGTCCACCTTCACAAAGAGGTCAGCCACAAGTGGAGTGCCTCAGGGATCAGTCCTTGGAGCACTCCTCTTTGGCATTATCTTCTCTGAAGTCAAGGCCAATGTCAATATGCTCTGGCTGACTAAACTTTCAGATGATTACAAATTAGGACCGTCATCAAATCCCACACCATCACACATGTTCTTCAAGAAGGGCTGGCACAGACAAACTACTGGTGTCAGAGCCATGGACTAAAACTAAATGCCAAGAAATGGGTAATAGTATCCTTCAGAAAGTCATCCACCCCTGGCAACTATCATATTGACAACACGACCCATAGAGTTCACCCAGTAGTCGGGGACTTGGGGACACACATAGAAGTAATATATTCTTTGACCATCACATGTCTACAGTGGTGAGGAAAGCATTCTATGTTATGCAACATATAAAAAAGGTATGGCATCTGGGTCCAAGAAAGTCATTGTTCCACTGTATTCGGCATTCATCAGACCTATCATCGAATACAATGCCCCCTTTGATATGTACCTAACCAGGAATATCCAACAAGTGGAACGTCCACAGAGGTTCCTCACTGAAAGAATACAGGGCATAAGTAATTGCCTTGTGCAGACCACCTCAAGGCCCTATCACTGTATTCTGTCAACTACAGACTATTTAGGGGAAATCTATGCCTGGCATACAGGGCATTGTCAGACTCCACTCTGATGGACCTCCTCCATATCACCAAAAACAAACAGCACCAGAATTACCCATTCTAAAGACTTAAACCTTGCATGTTATATAAATAAGACCTGCTGGAGAGACAGGTATTGTATTCCTGACTCTACCCCTTCTCTGGACCAGGCTCCCCAGCCACATGAAGCAGAGTTCCTCCCTAACCCAATTCAAGTGTAACTTGGACAATTGGATGGGAATGCAGAAATTCATCCCTGGTTTGACTCCTATGTCTCTAATGGACACAGGCAACCTGTAAATGGCTCATCTCTCAGGCCCCTGCTTGTAAATGTTTCATTTCCCATGGCCCTGCTTACACTTATCAAGAGTATTTGAACTTGTTAGAGATTTGGGATGCATGGCTAGGCTTAAAAATGCCTCTGTGGTCATTAGCCTAGTAAACACCTATGAACCTATAATGACAGAAAAGAGAACGATGTGATGTATTTATTAATAACCAAGTCAGGGGAGTGGGGGTGAAGTCTGAGCTGAATTTCTCAGCCAGAAGATTTGCTGTGTTGTTCTGCTCCACGAAGATGGCACCACTGGCCATCATTTCGGCAAACTGATGTGTGCTGCCTTTGAAGTTATGGAAGTGGTTGTACAATGCCTTGTGGTTGTCTTTAGCCTTTGAGGCTATCATGACTTCAGATCTGGACTTTATTAGTCCTCTTAGTTTCCTGTTTAATTTAATTAGAGAGCTTCTATCATTATGAGAGTTGTTCTTCCTGATTTTGGTCATGACTTTTTTCCATTTGTTATATACCCTGTTAAGGTTATGATTCCACCATTGCGTATTGTTTTTAGAGTTTGTTTTGAGCTTACTTCTAGTAGATACAGCAGCCTCTATACAGCCATTTACATGGTTGCACAGGGTCTCTGTAAACAGTTCAGCAAAGGTTGCTGTGAACTTGGGGTTGGGAGGATCACAGGATCATAGGATCATAGGAAGTTACTAGGCTATTAGCCCTGAGGCCCTTATAAGCCTAGCCAAGAGTTTAGCCCATGTTTAGACAAGTCAGCATCAAAGCCCCTGTCTAGCAGTGACACAGGTGGAATTCCAAGGGTGTATTTTCTGTTTCCCATTCAGTCATCCAGGTTGGACTTAAAAAGGTTTAATGAGGTACTCTGCTTGACGTGGAGAGGGAGTCTATTCCACAGATGGGGGAGTCCCTGGGACACAAATCTGTCCCACCAGCAAGTCCTACTGATGTCACAGACCAGGTTGAGGTCACGCGTGTGGGTTACTTGAGTGGACCTTGACTTGCAGATATGCAGCAGTCCCATGAAGGCGGGGTCTGAGATTGCTTTGTATGCCAGATAGAGGTCACCGCTGAGGAGTCTGTATGAAACTGAGTGGAGTGACAGGGCTTTTAGCCTATCTGTGTAGGGTAGATGTTTGAGGCCCTGGATTCTCCTAGTGAGGAACCTCTGTGGTCTTTCCAGCTGCTGCATGTGCTTTACGAGGTACATGCCAAAGGAGACATTGTACTCAATAACTGACCTTATAAGGGAAGAATACAGAGATGTTATGACCACCTTGTCCCTGGATGAGACACTCTTACTTATGAGGTGGGCTATGTAGAAAGCTTTCTGTACAATGGAAGCAACATGGTGGTCAAAAGTGAAGTTGCTATCAACCTGGGTGCCCAAATCCCTCACGCTTGATTGCGTGCTTAGGACATTGTTATTAATGTGATAATATGTGGGAACATCACTCTCCCCAAAGGGGAAGATGATGCATTTTTTTGGCATTCAGCTTGAGCCCATGCTTCTGGCACCAGTCATTTGTTTGGGTGAGACCCTCTTAGAGGACGTCCATATCATTTGAGGAGTTGATGACTGTGCCCAGCTTGCAGTCATCTGCAAACTCAGTCAGCCATAGCCCACTAGTTTTAGCCTGTACCTCAGAGAAGCATATCCCAAATAACAGAGGCCCCAAGACTGATCCCTGGCGTATGCCGCTTATTAAGGTCTACTGCTTGAGGTGGCTTCCCCTATTTTGATTAGGTGGGTTCTATCAGTGAGCCAGTTTGCTACTCATCTGGTAACATATGGATTGATGCCTAATTGAGAGAGTTTATCTGTTATTTCAGAGTGGGGAATAGTGTCGAAGGCTTTGGCCAGGTCAAGGTAGGAGGTGTGCGCCGTCTTCCCCTCATCCATGGCTTTGGTAACTGTCTCAAAGAAATTGACCAGATATAACAGACATGATCTCCCTTTGACAAAGCAAACTGTGTGGGGTCGAGTGTTTGGAGGTTGCCAATGTCCCTGTTAGTAAGGTCCATGATCATCCATTCCATTAGCCTTGCAGATCAGGCTAGTTAGGCGTAGGGGCCTATAAATTCCTGGATCAGAGGATGCTCCACCTTTGCATAAAGGGATGACAGTGGCTGTCCTCCACTTGGCTGGGACAAAGCCAGTACTCAGACTTTGATTGAATAGGATGCCTAATGGTGCTGCAAGTTCATGCCTGACTTCATGTTGGATGCAGCCTGGGATTTTATCAGGTCCCATGGAGGATGTATTTTTTTGCATTTGAGAGAGCAATGATGACCTGTTCCCTAGAGATAAGGGGAGGGGGGCAGGTACTGGGGATGTCCTGATTTACTGATGGGTGAGATAGAGGGATGAAAGTTTCACTGAATCTGTCAGCCAGTAGGTTGGCTATATCTACAGCATTTGTGTATGTGGTGTCCTTGACCACCAGTTCTGAACAGATCTGGGTGATTCCTTTGTGTTTGCGGACATATGTGAAGAAGGCCTTATGACTGTCTCTAGCAGATTTATTTACTATTTTATTTATTTTACATTTGTTGACTGGGATAGTCTAATGGGATTTATGTCCATTTTCAGTAGAGTCCCAGAGAGATAAGCTCCAAGAGATTACTAGACTACTAACATACAGGCACTAGTTGTTATACAGTTAAATACTACAAATTTTAAACAGTTCAGGAATCTTCACAGTTTATACAAAAAAAATGTTACAAGCATTAGATAAGATATTTTAGACTTCATGTACAAGACTTCATTAGCAACTAGAAAGTAATTGTTAAACAAATGCATACTTCACGTTTCAACAGTTCAGCGATGCTCACAGTTTAAACAATACTTGTTGCCTGCCTTAGGTAGGATGCTTTAGATTTATATGCAGAAGAATTTAACTAGAGATAATTTAAAATACCTATTAGGATAAGATATGTTTTTGCCAAGGATAGGCCTTGATCTAAAAAGACACAGATAGAGCAGGAATTAGGTGTTAAGAGAGGGTATTTGGGATATAGTATGAGATTAGTCTGGATTTGTACAGGGACATAACCAATGGATTTTAAGATAGAATTTCAGATTGTGTTTAAAAAGTGTAAATGAAGACAGTGATGTAAGTTCATGGGGGAGTTGGTTCCAATACTTTCCAACTGCATTTGAGAACAGAGCATCTCCTGCCATGTTATTAGATTTACATGTTGATACAAGTAGTTTATTAGATGAGCATAAAGTTGAAAGGTTGTTATACTGGGTAATGAGACTAGCAAGTATTGGGGTATTGGTAGGTTGAAAAAGGGTTTTGTGGCCAATTTGGACTCAAAGTTGGCTTTAGAGGATTTCAATAGTGCTCTTATTTGTTTGTTCAGGCTAAGGAGAGATTGCTTCCAATTGGGCACCTGCTCCTTCTTGATCTTGGACAGCAATTTTTTTCTTTTGTTATATAGTTTATGTATTGCAGATGTCCACCAGACAGGTTTACTCTTCCTTACGGAGGATGATTTTGTCCTTTTGGGTATTGCTGATTCCATGCATCTATATAAATGTTTATATAGCACTTTGGTATAGATTTGGACATTGGTTCCCATTCCTACAAAGGGGAAGGGGGCTGTGAAGCTGTTTATACCATCCTTCAGGAGGCTGTAATCAGCTTTGAGAAGTTTTTTGTTTGACCCTAGCTGGAGGGGGGGGGGGGGTCAGTGGAGATGGTGACTTCGAAAGTGACTGCTTCATGGTTGGATCTTGCAAGGGAGTATGATACAGTAGGGATGCTGCAGTGGTTACTCATGTTGGTCAATACCAAGTCCAAGATTATCACCTCATGTGGGAGTATTGACTAGCTGTTCCAAGACATTTGCATTCATAAAACTGAGGAATCTCTGGGTATTTGTGTTCTGGCATGAGTAGTTTTCCAGTCTATGGCTGGGTAATTAAAGTCACCAAGGATCAGGGTAAAGGGTTGAATCTTGATGGATTCGAAGAGGTCCATATAGGTGGAGTGGGTATCTTGAGTCAAATTTGAGGGCCTGCACCTAGCTATGATTTGAATAGGGGTCTTGTCAATGATTAACTGCACATGGAGTGTCTCCTGTTTGACCAGCCTGGAGGTGTGTGCATCTTTAATATATATATTGAAACTCCAACTCCTTTGGCTTTGCTGCCCACAGTTTGGGGTCTGAATATGTGATAGGATGAGTAGCCAGGTAAGACTGGGGTGCTCGCCGCAGCTTTGAACCAGGTTTCTGTGACTGCACAAATGTCAGCATCTTCCAGGGTTAAGAATGCTTGCAATGAGTGCAGTTTCATGTTAAGACATCTAGTGTTTAGCAGTATGATCTTTTATTTGCATTTTGTTGAAATGTTTATGTTGGTAGTATCGACCTCAGAGGCACTGAAGTTTGACAAACTCTTGGAATAGCTCCTAACTGTTATAGAGTTTGCTCTGGTTACTGAGTTGCTTTGTTGCCATGTGTGATTTTGAGGACATGATACTGGGGGTGGGGTGATGGTGAGGGTATAAAGGGTGCAGTGCTTTCTCATACTGTGAGTACCAGGTCCAGTATCTTTGCATGTCTGGTGGGTGTGTGCACTATCTGGTCAAGGGTAGTTGTGTTAATAAAGTCCAGGAATCATTCTACATATAAGTCTGAGGCAGTGTATGTTTCCCAGTCTATAGAAGGGTGAAGTCGCCCATGTGTAGGCTATTTTGTTTAATGATGAGTGTCTCCAATAGGTGTAGGTATGAGCTATGGGATTCTATGCACACAAAGGGTGACCTATAGCTTATTTGTCTATGGTGATTTGCATGTGGATAAATTCCAGGGCATCATCCTGTTTAACTAGCCTAGAGTCACACTTGTTGCTAATATGGATTGAGACTCCTCCACCTTTTGTCTGTTTGTGGAGCTGATGGTCCAAATGTGTGAAAGGCACTGAAACCTTCTACTTTTGGAGTATTTTCTGTGGATTTAAACCATGTCTCGGTAACCCCACAGATGTCTATATTCTCCAGTTAGGTGAGCTTGCAGGGTGTGGAGGTTCTTGTTTAGGTTCCTAGCATTGAGTAGTAACACATTTAGGGTTCTTTGGGTTTATCTTTTGGGTAGCATTTCCATAACATTACACATTTTGGAGAAGCATCTCTGAAGATCCTGTGGAACATAACAAAGACGATGAATGGATAAAAGAAGTAAAAGAAAGAATAAAAAGCTTAAAGGCACAGGATATGAAATGGGATGAAGTAACAGCCAGAGAGATTGAAACAAAGTTAAGAAAAGCCTTAGATTGGAAAACCCCAGGCCCAGATGTAGTACTTAACTTTTGGTTAAAAGTACACAAAGATTTAGCCATGAGTAAGAACTATTTATATGCCCACCCTGAACAGACACCAACCTGGCTAACAACAGGCAAAACAATGCTCCTACTTAAGAGTGAACCGGCAAGCTACCCTAAAAATTATAGATCAATAACTTGCCTACCAACAACGTATAAATTATACAAGGAAATTGATGCCGTGCCAACAGAGTTTATAGTCATTTAGAAGAAAACTCGATTATGGTAGTAAAACAAAAGGGCAATAAAAGAAAATTATATGGAACAAAGGATCATTTGTTGTTCAATAAAGTCATAGTGGAAAACTGTAAAAAGGGGAAGAATCTAAGTATGGCATGGATTGACTACAAAAAAGCATTTGATAGTATCCCAAATTCATGGATAAAAGAGTGCTTAAAAATGTATAAGATACACCCTACAGTGATCATCTACATTACAGTGACCAGGAAACAGTGGCAGACCACTTTGCAATTAAGGCATGATAAAGGACAAATTATTATCCCAGGGATAAAAATTCAAAGGGAGATATTCCAGGGTGACTCTGTCACCTCTGCTATTCTGCCTTGCCCTTAACCCATTAAGCTGTTTACTTAGCTTAGGCATGGCTATAATTTGGCTCCTAGAAAACAACAAAGTGTAAAGACTTCTCATCTTCTCTTTGTCGATGATTTGAAACTGTATAGCTCATCAGATGAGGAACTGAAAGCACAACTGCAAGTAGTCAAAACTTTTTCAGATGATATAAGAATGTCATTTGGTCTTGGTAAGTATGCAAAAGCAACTTTTAAAACAGGAAAACTGCAGCACTAAGAAAGCATCAGTTTGGGACAAGAATGTGATATAAAAGAACTCGAGCAACAGGGAATGTATAAATATTTGGGAATTGATGAAGGATCAACAATAAAACATGAATAAATGTGAATAAAACTTAGTAAGGAATACTTTAGAAGACTTAAATTAATTCTGAAAACAGCGTTGACATCTAGGAACAAAATTCAACTATAAACCAATTTTGGAGTGATTGACTGGCCCCAAAAGGTGTTGGATAGATTAGATAGGAAAACAAGAAGGATACTTCATGCTCACCAAATGATTTATAAAAATCTGTACATACCAAGATTATATATTTCCCATTCTGAAGGAGGGATGGGCCTCCTTGAAAGTGATTACATCTGTAGATCTACAATTGTGGGACTCTACACATATCTGCAGACCTCACAAGACCCAAATGCAGTGAAAATTTAGAAACATGAGGATAATAAATCAAGGATGACTTCTACGCATACTTTAGCAGAAGTGTCAAGCAGGAATGGAAATCAAACCAGATGTAGATAAAAATCAGGCAGCAACTGAATGTGCTAAAAAACAAAAGAAATAATATAAGGTGAAGGACCAGATGAGAAGATAAGAAATGTGGAAAAAGCATAAATATAGTTGCAAGTATAGAAAACTTCTAGAAGAACCTCATGTTGATCAGGAATGAACACAGGAATGGTTAAGGAGAGGCAAATTCAAACCAAGAGATGAAAGGTTAATATTGGCAGCCCAAGATAGTGGGCCATGTACAGGCTGGTTTACAAAGTCCATTGAACATGTGGGAGAAACAGAGAAATGTAGGTTTTGTAAAACTGAATTGGAAACAGTTGCACACTTTGTTGCTGGTTGTGACATCCTAATAGTAGAAGGACTGTATACTGAAAGGCTTAATAATGTGGCAAGACTGTTGCACTGCAAATTGTGCACACATTATGGTACTTAATTGAATGAAAAACACTGGAAAGATGAGCCACAAAGCATCATAGAAAATGATGAAGTTTATATCACATGGGATCACCCATTGCCAACAGTTCAAAAGATAGATGCTAGAAAACTGGATATAGTGGTCCAAGAAAAGAAGACAAAAGTAGCATTGATCATTGAAATCATTACACCCAGTGACTACAGTGTCTTGCATACAGAGAGACACAAAGTCATAAAATATCAGGATCTGCAGGCAGAAATGAGAGCAATGTGGAAAAAAGATACCCAAACAGTTCCAATAGTAGTAAAATCAATGGGGGTCTATATTACAAGACTGAATGCTTAGGTGATCAAGCACCTAAACATCGAACTTGTAATATCGAAAGCAAAAAACAGCGAATGGCTGATTGAACACAGGGAAAGATTTCCCTTGGCCGTTCATCGGATTTTGCCATTTTGTCTACTGTAGAGCAATCTCGGAGTTGGTGTATTTAGTTAGGGGGGTGTCAGGGAGTGTGGGGGGAGAAGCTCCCCACTTAGTTTGGGTGTACAGTTATTTTTTTTTCCTGTGGCCGACTGTCATATTTTCTTGTGCTGTTCGACATTTTTGGGTTTGGTATTACAAGTTCTGTGTTTAGGTGTTCGATCACCTAAGCGTTCGATCTTGTAATATAGATGAGGAATAGGTCTTATAAAAAAGAACCTGCAATCGTATTTAGATATGTTACCAATCCATGTAACATCATACAAACTGCAGAAGGAGTCATTACTGGGCACATTGCGGGTGCTGTGAAGAGCACTTTTTGCTGACATCAAAGACTGAAATAATACTAATTTCATGAACTTTAATTGTACTTTGACTTAGGAATGGGGTCCATACCCATCATAGTATTAGCAACCCAAAACATTTAGAGAAATAAAAAATGGACTATGCAGTGTCTGTTCTGGATCTGTCTTGGGGGAGGGGCAGTCCTTGAGGCCAGTCCTCTATTACATCTGCAGATGTTAGCCAATGTGGCTATGGATATGTGAGTTTCCACTCCAGCAGTGCTAGCACTTCTACTGTTACATAATTTGTGGATGTGTTACACCCATGACAGGCCATCCACATGGTCACATTCAATTAGCACATTGACATCTAGCCAGCATCATGGGAAAGCCGCTCCTGGCAGATACACTTGTCATGTGTCAGGGTGCTCATGGAAAGCTGAGCCCTCTATACTGAATGCCATGGACCTGTTCAGTTTGTCATGTGCTCATTCTGACTTGGGCTGCCTATGCATACCTCTCAACTGTCCTGAATTTGTTGGAAAGTCACAAATTTTAGCTCAAAATCCAAAAGGAAAATGAAATTCTGACTGACCCCTTTAAATTACGATTTTCTTTATTAATCAGACAGTTGGGAGGTAAGACGGTTGTTGGAGTGATTGCAACTTTGATCCCTCATGTTGTAACATCAGCAGAGATGCAGCTGCAATGACCAACCACATCACATGGTCATGAGGCAATTTCCCATTACAGCTCAGAGCAGTTGATGCAGCTGAATGAGAATTAACCTGGTCTGCTGATAAACCCAATGTTCTGGGATTACAGAAACAACTTCCGCATTTGCTCTGCTGAATTTCAAAGAGCACTCTCCTGTGATGTCAGGAACATTATTAATTCTGCTCAAAGAGTGCACCGTTGACTGAGTTGTCACTGCCTGCTCCTCGCTGGTCTCCAAAGCAGTCTCTTGCAGAATAAAAACTTTAATCTTCCACTGATGGGACTCGGAAGTGGGGTCTGCATCTACCAGTGTGCTGAACTTCTGGAAGTAGGTACCATTTTATCTCTTTAATGAGGAAGAGGCACATGGTGGCAGACATGAATTTCTTTATTAATGTAATGCAAGTTACAGCTTTACAGGAAAGTGTTCCAACACCTGCTGCATAACGAATAATCAAGAACTGTAGAGGAAGGAAAAGCTATGCTGCAAATATAAGTTAATAAAGTAAATAAAGCTGTATTACTCACAACTTTTGGGAAGTTTTTTGTATTTGACAGTTGAGACATAAAAAAATTTGATTTAGCTAGGCATTGTGTGTGAGTGATGGCCAATGAATTTTGGTACGGGTGTCATTCTTGTGTGAAACGTATCTTAGGTTGCACTTAATTACTTAAATGTTGGTATCAAAGTAAAAACTGCTGCCACTGCAAATGTCTTTTACTTCACATTCTTCACTTTTTGTTCCTTTTTTAGATCTATATGTGTGTGTGTGTGTGTGTGTGTGTGTGTGTATGTATGTATATATATATATATATATATATATATATATATATATATATATATATATATATATATATATATATGTCTGTGTGTGTTTATGTGTATGTCTCTATGTTGTCACTTTAGCTTTTAAAACTTGTTTTTCTGGGTTGTGATATCCCCAGTCCTATTGGGAGTGGGAGGAGTTATTACATTCAGTATGGAAAGGTTATGCAAGATAGCTGTCCAGATGTTTGGCCAGATGTACCTACCTTTTGTAAGCCTTGGTCCAGATTTTCAAAGTTTGCAGACTGAGAGTTATGTGCTTATGTCTAATGCACAGACTGACCAGTTTGTGTACAGTGTGCATGATCTGGTGTGAGAGTGACCAGTTTATGTACAAGGTGCCTAATCTAGTGTCAGAGTGACCAGTTTATGTACAGTGTGCATGATCTGGTGTCAGAGTGACCAGTTTATGTACAGTGTGCATGATCTGGTGTCAGAGTGACCAGTTTATGTACACTGTGCATGATCTGGTGTCAGAGTGACCAGTTTATGTACAGTGTGCATGATCTGGTGTCAGAGTGACCAGTTTATGTACAATGTGCATAATCTAGTGTCAGAGTAACCAGTTTGTGTACAGTATGCATGATCTAGTGTTTGAGTGACCAGTTTGTGTACAGTATGCATGATCTAGTGTTTGAGTGACCAGTTTGTGTACAGTATGCATGATCTAGTGTTTGAGTGACCAGTTTGTGTACAGTATGCATGATCTAGTGTTTGAGTGACCAGTTTGTGTACAGTGTGCATGATCTAGTGTTTGAGTGACCAGTTTCTGTACAGTATGCATGATCTAGTGTTTGAGTGACCAGTTTGTGTACAGTGTGCATGATCTAGTGTTTGAGTGACCAGTTTGTGTACAGTATGCATGATCTATTGTTTGAGTGACCAATTTGTGTACAGTGTGCATGATCTAGTGTTTGAGTGACCAGTTTGTGTACAGTATGCATGATCTAGTATTTGAGTGACCAGTTTGTGTACAGTGTGCATGATCTAGTGTTTGAGTGACCAGTTTGTGTACAGTATGCATGATCTAGTGTTTGAGTGACCAGTTTGTGTACAGTATGCATGATCTAGTGTTTGAGTGACCAGTTTATGTACAGTATGCATGATCTAGTGTTTGAGTGACCAGTTTGTGTACAGTGTGCATGATCTAGTGTTTGAGTGACCAGTTTATGTACAGTGTGCATGATCTAGTGTTTGAGTGACCAGTTTGTGTACAGTGTGCATGATCTAGTGTTTGAGTGACCAGTTTGTGTACAGTATGCATGATCTAGTGTTTGAGTGACCAGTTTGTGTACAGTGTGCATGATCTAGTGTTTGAGTGACCAGTTTGTGTACAGTGTGCATGATCTAGTGTTTGAGTGACCAGTTTGCATACAGTGTGCATGATCTAGTGTTTGAGTGACCAGTTTGTGTACAGTGTGCATGATCTAGTGTTTGAGTGACCAGTTTGTGTACAGTGTGCATGATCTAGTGTTTGAGTGACCAGTTTGTGTACAGTATGCATGATCTAGTGTTTGAGTGACCAGTTTGTGTACAGTGTGCATGATCTAGTGTTTGAGTGACCAGTTTGTGTACAGTGTGCATGATCTAGTGTTTGAGTGACCAGTTTATGTACAGTGTGCACGATCTAGTGTTTGAGTGACCATTTTGTGTACAGTGTGCATGATCTAGTGTTTGAGTGACCAGTTTGCATACAGTGTGCATGATCTAGTGTTTGAGTGACCAGTTTGTGTACAGTGTGCATGATCTAGTGTTTGAGTGACCAGTTTGTGTACAGTGTGCATGATCTAGTGTTTGAGTGACCAGTTTGTGTACAGTATGCATGATCTAGTGTTTGAGTGACCAGTTTGTGTACAGTGTGCACGATCTAGTGTTTGAGTGACCATTTTGTGTACAGTGTGCATGATCTAGTGTTTGAGTGACCAGTTTATGTACAGTATGCATGATCTAGTGTTTGAGTATGCTTCATTTTTACTGCTTGTATCTGCTTAGCTCTTGTATCTTTATGTTTTAAATCTATGTGCAATGTGCTGGAATGCAGACACACACACACACACACACGCACACACGCACACGCACACACACACACACACACACACACACACACACACACACACACACACACTCACACACTCACACACACACACACATATTGTAGATGATATTCTGTGTATTACAGGCCACCTAGCAGTTGGTGGAGTGATACCCCTAGTGGTTCATGTACCTCCATACCTGTTCATCAGGTGGGGCCTTTATTTCAATGTGGAAACATTCTATGGCCCCTAGTACCTCAGGGAAGTGGACTACAGTATAAATTTCCTGCATGGTGTCTGTCTGTCCTCTAAGGTAAATGGGAAACACATATGCTCCCCAACATGCTAAAGCATGCCATTGAGAAACTGATAAGAGTATTGTTAAGGTAGATGCCGGAAATACCCAACACTGTGTTTCTAGTAGGTAACTGAAAGATCCCTGCAGCTAATATATGTAAAGCCAAGCATACCTTATTTTCTACAAGGATAGATACTCAATGACTCCCATGTTGCGGCAAATGAGGGCAACACATGTCCGCTATTTGTTGCATGATATCCCTATCCATCGATAGCTGTCCATTATTTCAGTGTCTTGGTTGGCATGATAAGATGAATGTAGGTGGAAGACCCTGGGACTCGGGGGGGGGGGGGTGACATTGTGCACCACAGGCAGCAGCTGCTGCATGAAGACCCTCTCGCAGATGCAAGTTTACAATTTCTCTGGTAACTCCTAACATTATTTAAATTACTTCTCAGCTTGAACCCAGTTGTATAATGCAGGCACAGTATGGTTGGACATGTTTTATACATTTCTGAATCATTCTTCCATGTTTTGTACTTCAGTAGCGTAAAGCACAGTTCATTATATGGTCATTAGCATGCATCTCAGCTAGCGTCATCTTGTAGCTCTTCCTCCTGAATCGCACAGATCCTGCTCATTCCCACTTGTTGCACATTGACATACATTAATATGTCCTAAAGCCAATTTTTCCTTTTTTGTGATTTAAATAGTTCCCAAGGACTCGAGGGGTGGTCCCTGGGAATCGAAGTTAGAATATAGAGAAACATTCTGGCAGATTGTACTTGAGGCTAATAATCCTCCAGGTTTAAACAACAGTATTACCTTAGTTCCCTTGTTGAAAATCAGGTCCGTCAAACTTTGATTAATTAACTTTGTGTTATGTTGACTGTCTTTCCTGTATAATGCATATATTTCATCAAATATTTATATGTTTTATATTTTTATCTTTAAATTTTAATTCAAAAAAACACAAATTCATGTTTTTACTTTAGGTGCATCTGTTTTACAGTTTTATACATTATTTGTTATCTTTAGAGTGTATTTACGATGTATTCAAAAAGCTGGTTGCACCATACCTTTAAGTACAAATTATTTTTTAACTGAATAATTCATTTTAAGTGTATATAAAGAGATGCAGCAGTTTTTAATTATTTATTATATCTGAGGAAGTCTGAGGGATACTCGGACGAAAATGCGTGTTTGTTTTTGCTGTGGCGTTAATTTATTTAATAAAGGAGTCTTGGTTTCAACATTATCCAGGAGTTTTCTTGTGCTGTCTTTCATTTTCAGTCCAGAACTATTGTTTTTTTGTGGTTTTTGCTGGACTTTACTCCACTTCTTTGGTTATTTGTATTTTATGGAATCTTCCGAAGGGCACACCACACCCACCAACAGAATGGAAGGAAACAGGGGATCTGAAGTGGGTGGATTTAGAAAAATAGCTGGTCAATTAATCCAGCATGTTGAACTACTGACTCCGCTTGGCCAAGGACATATGGCTTTCTTATCTAACTCCTGTTTGCCCGGAAACCAGGAGGCACTGACTCATTCCAGGCCATCTAAACATCAGCAAGATCCAGTAACTGCTTCTGGTGGGAATGCACATGTTTCTGGGTCCAACACACAGACTTTCTTCAATATGCCGACTATTTTACGTCCGCATTCAAATTCTGATGCACCCATGGATATAGTGAATGAAGCTACTACTGTGATTCGATCGCCAGTGGATCTAAATGAATGGTTACAAGACAAACCTTTGTTTTGCAAGCCCACTACTTCTCAAGCCTCTGCCAAAACACCGGATACCTACAGAGACACATTAGATACATTGCATAATGCCCTTTTAAGGTACAAATCTCTCAGTATTGATAATTCATATTTAAATGAGTGTTTAAAGCTGTATACGTATATCTCAGGATATATAAATATCCTAATAATGTTACTAATGGGAGTGAATTTCACAAAGAACTCTTAAATATATTTCATAATTGTGGCCTTGACATTCTAAGGGCCATTGTAAGAAATAATGAACATGAAATTAGCACTTTACAGAAACAGATTGACACTTACAATGCATGGGTTACCAATGACTTAATGTTTGGCATTAAAGCTGAGAAAAACATACTATGAGCTGAGGGTCCACATAGATAAAAAATGTGATGAAATATTAAAAAGAAAATACAGAAAACTTGACAGGGATACTAAGGAATACAAGGAAGGTAAACAATACCCATTACCTAAACTTCAAAACTACACACACAATTCTGAGTGTAATGTACATTACAATCCCAACATATCCCACACCCAGCATTCAGTCCAAATGAATCAAGATATATTAGTGGAAGAGAATGCTGAGTAATTTTACCAAGATTCTTTTTCACGCAGATCAGAGAGACTCCTTAATAAAAAAACAACAACCATTTTTACAGGGGGACTTACCATCAGAGGGGAGGGAGATACAAAGGGAACCATCACTGGAACTAGGTGCCACTATGACTTTTTTTCATGGTGACAATTTTCATGTAGTGAGTAGATCAGGATTCCACATTTTTAACTGCAGTGATTTAGAGGTTATTGATGATTTTGTTAATTTATTTATAAAAGGTTTCAAATTTGTTCCCATGAAAAAAGTAACTTCACACAGGTTATCCTGGATTTAAAAATGTTCATCAGAAAACTTAATTTGGAATATATGTTTGGTGATGGTCCTATGACATCTAGTTCCATTGCTCCTAAGAAATCAAGCATTTTTAACCCGCCAATCCTCCCACAATTGAGGAATTTAGAAATTGTCATAGAACCGGAGATAAGGAAAATGTTTAAAGGTACTAAAGTAACACCTAATTTAGATGTTAATGAGAGACAAGTTTTGACTCAATTATGTTCCAATTCTGTGATTCGGGTTATGGAACCAGACAAGGGAGGGGGTATTGTCCTGATGGAAAAAATTCTGTATGAAAGCAAGTTTGTTTGTGTCTTTCGGCTTTTCCTGGTTAGGGGTCGCCACAGCAGAACTCCGGTCCACTAATGATTGGCAGTAGACTTTTACGTGCCAAGTTGCAGGCCCTGACGCACAACCTTCAACGAAGGTAAGCCCATTCATGCATGTCTCCACACAGAAGATGCTCTAGCTGAGAATCGAACAGGACAACAAAGATGTTTTCCATTTTATATGATGATTCCAGGTATAGTAAGGTTTCTATTAATGAGATTAATATCTCTTACAAGAAGATTGATTTTCCCTCAAAGATTTATTTGACCAGGGGGTCATTCATTTCAAAACTTATATGTACTTGGAAAACAATACTCCTAGGTTACCCTTTATCTTTGGGATACCCTAAGTTCACAAGAATATTGAGGACCCCCCCCCCCAGAACCATTGTGGCCTCAGAAGGTTCCAAAATCTCTCCTCTGGCAAAATACTTGGATTGGAAATTGAAACTTTTATGGGGAGGAGAAACCCATTTGTTAAAGGATTCATGGGAATTTTTGAGCAAGGTTAAGTCTGAACATCTTTCCCATGATTTAAAATTCATTGCAATAGATGTAGTGGATATATTGTCCATTATCCCTCATAATACAGGGTTAACATGGTTGGAAGAAACTCTTAGAAAGAGACCAGGGGTTACGGAATGTGACATATTTCTATGTTTGGAGTTGGCAGAACCCGTCCTCAGGAACAACTTTATGTTCTTTGAAGGGGAGTTCTTCCAACAAGAAACAGGAGTGGCCATGGGGGCCAGTTGTGTGCCCCCACCTATACAGATATAATTCTATCAGTGTGGGAATAAAAATATGTACATGCTAGCATTTACACCAAGTTTTGGACTCTATATACCAGGTACCTTGATGATATTTGTATTTTTGGGTGGGGAGTCTAGAATATCTAGATGAATTTATTCAGTATTTGAATCAAACTACCATATTTTTTAAGTTCACTTATCAAGTTGCTACAGAAAATATAAATTATTTGGATGTTTCCCTATGCAAAACTGAACAGGGTTTTAAGTCCACTGTTTTCAGAAAACTTACTTTCTCCAATACTTACATCAGTTTCACTAGTGCACATCCATTTTTTCAGAAGAAAAGGATGGTCAAGGGACAATATGTACGTGTTAGCCGTATGACATCCCTAGATGCAGATTATGAGAATGAATCTATTACCTTAGAAAGTATGTTTTTAGGGCGAGGTTATCCCAGTGAACTTATTTCTAACATTAAAACGGTGGTTACCCAAGGTAGGAAGGAAGGAAACATACAGTCCAGTTCTGGGTACTGGGCATAGTTTTATTAACATGAAAGGTACACCTGCACAAATTGATTTGGGGTACAGTAGAGCATTTGTTACCAATTTTAGTGCAAATGCATACCAGATTAAAAACATAGTAGAGAAATAATGGGGTAGATTTTTGGAATTTACTGACCTTTCCAACTTAAAGGACAAAATTGTCAAGGTAGTTTTTAGGAGAGGACACAACATTAAAAGTCTATTGGAACACACCAATAATTTTAATGTCTTTACACACAAAAGGGGAGGTGCATACAAATGTGGGGCGTGTTCCCAGTGTGTCTACATTGCACAAAAAGAGCAAGTCCTGGTTACTGCCAGGCAGAAACTACTGATAGCACACTCTTATTCTAACTGTAATTCCCAGGGTCTGGTTTACTTAGTTATCTGTGGTGCCTGTGAAGGCTTTTACGCTGGAAAAACTCAAAGGCAACTAAAACACAGGATTTATGAACACATCAATGACGTTAGTAAAAGGAATAACAGCAATGCATTGTTTAGGCATACATTAATATGTCCTAAAGCCAATTTTTCCTTCTTTGTGATTGAAATAGTTCCCAAGGGCTCGAGGGGTGGACTCTGGAAATCCAAGTTAGAATATAGATAATAATTCTGGCAGATTGTACTTGAGGCTAATAAACCTCCAGGTTTAAATGACAATATTTCCTTAGTTCCCTTGTTGAAACTCAGGCCTGCCAAACTTTGATTAATTAACTTTGTGTTATGTTGAATGTATTTCCTGTATAATACATATATTTCATCAAATATTTCTATTTTTATATTTTTATCTTTACATTTTAATTCAAAACAACACAAATTCATGTTTTTACTGTAGGTGCATCTATTTTATAGTTTTATACATTATTTATTATCTTTAGAGTGTATTTACGATGTATTCAGAAAGTTGGTTGCACTATACCTTTAAGTACAAATTATTTTTTACCTGAATAATTAATTTTAAGTGTATATAAAGAGATGCAACAGTTTTTAATCATTTATTATATCTGAAGAAGTCTGAGGGATACTCGGACGAAAACACTTGTTCGTTTTTGCTGTGGCGTTGTTGTTGTTGTTATTTAATAAAAGCGTCTTGGTTTCAACATTATGCAGGAGTTTTCTTGTGCTGCCTTTCATTTTCTGTCCAGATCTATTGGATTTTTGTGGTTTTCGCTGGACTTTACTCCACTTTTTTGGACATTAGCATGCATCTCAGCTAGCATCCTCTTGCAACTCTTCCTCCTGAATCGCACACACCCTGCTTGTTGCCACTTGTAGCATAAGCATTTATGAATCCCAGCCATAGGCTTTCATCCTTTGGGAAATGGTAAATAGAGATACATGCAATTTTGTGTGGTGGGATATGAAATAGGAAAGAGGCCGAGAATCAAATGTGGCAGGACAGGTAGAGTAGCAGAGGGAATAAGCAGCCTAGAAGACTGGCTTAACTTTGAGGAGAGAATCAAATGTGGCAGGACAGGAGATATGAGTAGCAGAGGGAATAAGCAGCCTAGAAGATTGACTTAACCTTGAGGAGAGAATCAAATGTGGCAGGACAGGAGATATGGGTAGCAGAGGGAATAAGCAGCCTAGAAGACTGACTTAACTTTGAGGAAATGGAGGTATGTGCCATCACAAAGACATGATTCAAAGACCACTCATTCATTCTGCAAATACCTGGTTGCTCCACTTTAGTTAGTTAGTTAAGCCCAGCAAGCAAGAAGGTGACAAATCCATTTTCATAAGTGTGTGTTTCAAAAAATACAGTTATAGAACTGAATTGTGTGCTTAAAGCACTTCACACCCTGTTTAGAATAGCAAACACAGACTACGATGCAATGTAATGTTTTATTGCACTCCTTCCAGGTCACATCAAGAAAATGACTGCTTCCTTAATAAAATTTTAAACATCCTCATAATGAAAAATACTTACCTACTCGGTGACCTAGATGATCCCCACTGCCTGGGAATGTATGCATCTGCCAGTAGTTATATACAAAGAATGGTAGACTCCATAAGCACAATCTCAAACAGATGGTAAAAATATCAAAAAAAATGTGGCAGAATCCTACTGGCTATCATCCTAACAAACATTCCTACCAAAAATGCCACCTGCCCCCCTACCCTTTTTCTCTGGCACAATACCATGAAATTTCTCATATATACCAAACCAAAACTAATAAACAATAAAATAACTTTAAGGATTTTTGAAATGATAGCTAAAGTGCCCTAAACTGGGACCATATATTAGTCCCCCCTGACAAACTTTTAGTGAATCATTCCAGGCCCTCTAGAATAAATCAGCAGACAACAGTATGAATAACTTCATCCCATTGAGGCATTCATTTACTAGGACATTCAGACATAAAATTAAAAGTTAGAGTTACAAAACTGGTAAATTAGTAAACTAAAGAAAAAGAGTGTACCAAGCCTTTGAACTTTATCAATTCCAGATCTGAAAGGCAAAAGAGCTCACTAAAACAATCAAATAAAGCTTCCTTCAAAACAAAATTTGCCATCAGAATGTGTGACTGTAATGAGACTTTCTAAAACCACATTCTAAAATGAATGTGAAAGAAACTGCATTGGAACAAAATTGGTATCATCATAGCAGAGCCAAAAGGTATAGCTAAGCCACTGTTATACAGCTCTGAAGCAAATTTTACATCACAAAGGGGAACCTCATCCATTCGTCCTCCTTGTAACATGATTCCACCCAAATTCCACCCAAAAGGATCATGTCTGCCTTCAGTGAGGTAAAAAAAAATCCAAGAGATGAGATGAGATTCCTAGAAATCAAATTTATGCAATTATAAATAGCATAGCATAGGTTCAGCTCTGTGGCATAGAAGCATAAAGTCTTGACTATGCTATAGATTATCCATGTTAGATTAATAGCAGGGGAAACTGGAAGTAGAAAAATGTATGAATGGGCATCTGACATTGGCACACTCATCCTGAGGGAAATGATGCAGTCTGGATCACTGCGATGCTGACACCTATAGGAATGTTAGGTGTGTGACGAGTGTCACTGTATGTTGAGGTGATGGTCACGCTGCATTGAAAACTGAGGGATTGGCATATATGGTCACATGCATGCATGCATCTCCCAATGAGTAGCTAAAGCAAAAATAATGGCCATGCTGGGTAGGGGTTTGGTAGGTTTCAATGGCAGAAGTATATCATATCCCACTGCTGGTTGCCAGCTCTCACCTTGGAAGGGGAATGAATTGCCCATTAGGCTTTCACCCAGCCAGAGTGCCACTGTCCCACACTTTGACTGCAAAATTAATGATACAGTTTTCATCTTTTAAGGTACCAGGAGAATGGCACTTGGTTTCCAGAGATAAAAAGAAACACACTAGTATTGCCCCATGCACTTAAGCTTAACAGAGGTTTAAATATTGGCTATTCCCCCTAATGTCTAGAAGCAGGTTATTGCAGTTCCAGTCCATAAAGAGGACCTTCCATAGACCCCCAATAATTACTGCTTGATCGGTGTCAAGCATATTGTACAAGGTGATGGAGAGAACTATGACAGAAATTATTCAGGCATGCATAGTAAACTTTCTTCTCCATGGTTAACACAGTTTTATCACAGCAGATTTTATATGACTAGCCTCTTAAATTTCACCCTGGATAAATGTGTATCTGGCCATGCAGCCTAACTCAGTCCATCTAAATCATTTGATATTATACCCAAAACAGAAGCATAAACTTAGGGATCTAACAGCAAATGAAGGCATAATAACAAGGGCCAGCTGGTAATATCTATTCAATATACTCATCTCTCTGCTCTCTGCCTTCTTATTTTTTAAGGTGATAAGCCTGTGCTGCTCACAGACAACAGCTCCTAGCTAATACCCAAGACCCCAGCAACCTTGCTACTGCAGACTCCTCACTGAACAAGCCTCATAAAGTCATATATGTATGTTAAACTCAGTATAATGTAATATTGTTACTCTACTGTTCCCATAGTCATCTGTAACACATCACTGGGCCCAACCAGTAATTCCCACCCCCTTCTGATCACTTCATGCCTCTTTTCTCTCGGCTTTTTACTAAGTGTTACAGCCTGCAATTGAATGCATTAACACAGCGCTCATTCCTTCTTCCTACAACTATCAGTTCTTGCCCCAATCCCCCTAAAAACTCTGCAGCCTTAGATAGTTTGTCTCAACCCCAAGCAAATGTATTGGAACTGCTAGAAACCTATATAAACTTGTACCATGAATTTAGCAGCATCAGCATGTGCTCTGATACTTCAGTCAGCTCTACCTCACGCCACTGACTACAAAATCCCCTACTTGCATGAACCCTATGCTGAAGGTTGGTTCTTCTGTGTTTTTTCCTTGAAAAAAAATAAGGAAACACCATTACAATTAACTGACTTACTGATAGCTTATTAATTCTTTCTGTGGCCTCTCTTGCAGCCACAAACAGGTTCCAACGTGCTCCACTCCCCTACCCTACCCCCATTTCCACCAATCCCTAATCAATTACATTACAGTTACCATTACCACTCCCCCACACCAACACTAGCCAATAAACTCACAACCACGTAACTCTTTCCTTCTACACTAACATCACTGCTATTTCCTCATCTTCATGTAGGCATCCTCTACACAGAGTATGTCCCATCATCCCACTAGTACTCTATTTTATATTTTCTTACAATACTCCCCTCATCTCTATTATCTCTTCTTCCATACCAAATTTCTCTTACATCTATAAAGCCACAGTATGCTTTCTGTCGCGCACCACATTATCTTCAGAATATCATTAATCCCCTTACTATGCATGCTATTACATGCCACCTCCTTCAGGCATGCACTAATACCAGCACCTATAAAAACATCCACCCAGACCTTGCCTCTTGATATCTGCACATATATTTTCTCTAACATTACATCCTTCTTAATTGAATATTACAATATTCATCTTACTAAAATCCATTTCCTTCCTGCAACCATGAAAACCAAAATAACACTACACAAACTCTCCAAGCACACTAATAAGGCTAGCTTTCTTTACCATCTCAAAATTCACCTCTTCAAACTTTCCCAAAATGGAGATATTCACCCCAATCCCAGACCTACACAACCAACCAACTCCCATCAATCACCCCCCCAAAACAGTTGCTGCTAATAACACTAAAAATACATAGTATATGCAAACAAAATCTCAAAATTTCACTCTTGGCAAACATACCACTCCCTAGATATAGTAGCAGTTACAGAGACCTGGCTAAAGCCACAAATTCAAGACTCTGAAATAGTCCCTCCAGGTTATAATATTTTAAGAAAGGACAGAACCTATAAAAAGCAGGCAGTGTAGCATTAATCTATCATAGCAACTTAACAAAAAAACCCTCTCCAAACCTGTCCAATCCTTTGGTAATGCAGAAATTCTCCTAGCATCCATGCATATAAATAACTCTAAACATATATGCATTGGAGTAGTCTATATACCCCCCTGGCCAAAGCATCCCAATACTTGGATATTTTCTCTCCTAGACTAGAGATAACATCACAAATGACAATATTATTATGAGTGACACAAAAACATCAACTAGCAAAATATGATCAATATCCCCCCAACAAATAGCATATACCTACATGGTTTTACATAACTTATTACCAGCCCTACCAGAATGCAAAATAAAAATCCGCTAAGTGCAACCTTAGATTGGATCCTAGTAACTAATACCCATAAATACTCCAATTCCAATACTCTTTCAAATACTCTAAGTGACCACTCACCAGCTTATACTTATTAGAACCCATCTACATGTGCCTAAACCCCACACCTATAAAACATCAAGAAACTTAACCAAATTCAACCAACAGCTATTTAACAGTATCCTAAAATGTATAAGCTAGACCCCACTGAAAACATTACCACTGAAAGATGCTGTAAGTCACCAATAAAATCTTCTTAGATGCTCATAACAGTTTAGCTCCTCTTCGAACCAAAATAATAAATATAAATCATGCTCCCTGGCTTACAAAATCCATGAAACAAATATTATTATCCAGAGAGTGAGACTGGAAAGAATGGAAAAGAAACAAAAATGAAACCATCCAAATAAAATACAAGCAGCTATGCAAGGGGTTGGGAGGGTGGCCTAATGATTAAGGTGTTTGCCTTACAAACACAAGGTACAGGGTTTGAATCTCACAGGAGATAATTGGCTAGGCTTAAAATGGCTCGCAAGGGCAGTTAGCTTAGTACTAATCTATGAACCTACTAATCTATGAACCTATAAGGCAACAATAAACTAGTTATTGCTGAGAAAAAAACTGCTTCTATCAGCAAATATCCTGCCAAACCAACAACCCTAGAGAGTTCCTGAAATGTATTTCAGCACTCCTTACACATGGAACCTCTCAAAAATCCATCAACAGCCCCAGATAAAGAGCCATCTCAAATAGCTGACATGGTTAACTCCCACTTCACAAATAGTATACAAAAACACGTAAACCACTCCACACCTAATAACAACTCCAGCCTCACAGAAAATATAATCATTACAGACTCTGTTAATAGTAACCCCAGTATAAACACCCTACACCTGTACAGTTAGGCCCACATCACCCACCTTCCCTCCAATCTGTAGCAAAATCTCTAATACGCAAACATCTTAGCAAACTACAGCCTTGCTCCCTCTCTGCTGACAATCTTCCATTGGAATATTTAAAACTCGCCACTGACACAATACCCTACCCAGTTAGCATTCTGATCAACAGTTCCATCACAGAATCTAACACCCCCAAGCTCATCATTATTCCCTTACACAAGGGAGTTAAAACCAATGAATTATCAAATTATCAATACATCTCTATCCTCTCCCCTTTATCTACGTTACTTTAAAAATGTTCACACTTACAACTAATACAGTTTCTTTCAGATAACAATCTTCTTGGACCTACCTAACACAGTTTTCGGCCAGCACATAGCACTACCATGGCATTACTATCCTTCACAGATACCATGAACAAAGTCATGGACACTGGCCAATTAACCTCTTACTAGACATATCAAAGGCTTTTGATACAGTGGCATGTCATAAACGTTTACAACAACGTTCAACACTAAGATGCCTTCAATCTACCCAAAAATGATTCTTCAATTATTTAACCAATAGACTGGTTTCCACTTAACACATTGTTGTCTATCTGAATACCAGGTTAATAGTACAGGAGTCCCTCAAGGATCCATTCTTGGACCATTGCTCTTTAATATATTCATTACCAACCTTCAGACGGCCTCCCTTCAAAGCACTCTCATCCAATATGCTAATGACTCCATTATCTCCACCTCCAATAACCCTTAACATTTTTTAAAAATTACACAGGATGCCTTCACCTGCATTGAAACCTGGCTGAATGATGCGCAGGTACTAGTCAGTCGGAAAAAAATCAAGCTACTATTATTCTCACCAAAGCTATTCACATATGATTTCAAAATATATTCACAGAATAAAACGCAAACTGAAACTGTAACTCAGACAAAACTACTAGGTATCACTATAGACAATAAACTTACCTTCAAACAACATATACTTAATGCAATTAAAATAACACATGACAAACGTGGTAAACTTTACAGACACAGACAGTTTATGGATAATTCCACCAAAATAACACCAGCCAATACCCTCCAACTCCCTTCCTTCCTTTAGGGGATCCCCGTACATAACAGCCTCCTTCCATCCCTAAAGAACAAACTCAAATCATACTATCATAAAACTGCCAAATAAGCAACTGGTGTATCAAATCGCATGCACCACTGTTATGCCCTTAACAAACTAAATTGGCTAGAATTCCCCCATTACCTTAATTTTGTAAAACTATCTCTTGCACACAAAATAATTTACAAACTTGACAGCTGCCTCACCTTAAAACCTATCTCACAGCCTTATACCCCACCCAGAAATCTCTGATCTACTAACAAACTACAGTTAAAAGTATCTAAACCTACCAGAAGAGCAGGGCACAACCTCTACTTCTATGACATCGCAAAACTGTGGAATGCTCTAGCTCCAAATATTAGTGCCATTGAATCTTTTAAGACTTAACAAACTTACACTGAAAAAAGAATCACAGGCCTAAAGCAGCTGCCCTGTGCTGACTGTCTAAAAAAACTCCACCTATACTCTGTTGCATATCATCTACTCAGAGGCGATCTCTGCTTAACATACAAGGCCATGTCAAACCCAAAGCTGTTGGACATGATACACTTAAAGAAATCCCAATCCCTCAGAGACACACACTCCAGGGATCTAAACCTTGTCATCACAATGAACAAAACATGTTGGAAAGATAGGTTTCTCACCCACAGACTCCCCATACTCTGGCATAGACTGCCCATACATGTCAAGCAGAGCGCCTCTTTGGCTCTCTTCAAAAGGAACCTTGATGACTGGATGGGAGATAAGAAATTTACCCCAGGGATCACGTCAGTCACCCTGCTAGACAGGGGTCCAGGGAAGTAAATACTGTGGGACGAAATAGCCAGGGAATTGTTATGGCTAGGCTTGTATAGGCCCTAGGGCCACTAGCCTAGTACGAACCTATGAATCTATGAACCTATAAACCACTATCATAACTCTCACATCTCTCCATGCTCCTAATCAAAGACTACCACACTTATTCTATTTCTGCTGACTCACTACCCCCTCCTCTTTTATCCTATCATCTGGCAACTATTCTGTAATCTAATATATTTCTAATACCTCCTTTCCAGCTCTCCTGAATTACTGCCAACACTTCTTCCTAGCCTTTATTATACCTTCTTCTTCTAGACAAAACTCCTATGATAATATCTATAGCTGGCAGAATTCTAGCGCATTAACCTTCCTACCTTATCTCTCACTATAATATTCTTTAATTCCTAATAAATTAGCTTCTCACATTAACCTCCCCACTATCTCTTACCCCATCAATAATTTCCCTACTTCTGCTAAAATCTTTTGCTCTTCCTAATATTCTGCCCTCACTAAACTTCTATTTTTTTACTTACAAAGTCTAAACGGTCTGTTTCACAACGTGTCTTCTTGCTAGTTATGTTAAGATACTAAACTGATTTGTAGATCATATTTGTTATAATCTACAATATAATTGTTATCTACTCACAACTGTATTAGACCTAAAATGTATGTATGTTTTGGCAACACCGTTAAATTTATTAATGTCTGTATCTGTTCTGGAAATGTATGTTAATGTTTGTATGTTACATACATAAAGAAGCCCTCCTTCAATGCATATAAAACCCAGTTTAAATACGGAATTTTTAAGCACAGCACATAATCCCATCACCCAATAAGAGTTCAACTTGTTATAGAGAGAACTTAAAGTTTAAAGACAAAGCAACACATATAAAATGTACATTCAAAAGCAATTTAAGAAGCACAACAGATACAGGCATTCAACAGCAACATTCACTTCAGTTTCATTTCATTTTGTTTTAATACAGGTGTTTAAACTAACTGAAGCATTTAATTCAGGTACACGGTCAGCCTGCAATTTTAAAATCCAACTCTATTTAACATAAGAGGTGGTGATGTTCTTAATGCCACTGAACTAGCTGAATATGTGTTGCTGGATCTTTAAACTTTAGGTTCTCTGTATAGCAAGCTGAGCTTTTATTGCGTAATGGGATCATGTGCTGCATTTAAAAACTGTATTTGAACTGTGTTTTTAGGCATTGAAAAAGGGAGTATTCCCAAAAGCTCTGCTATTTGTATTTGAATTAAAATAAGTGAGTTTTTTATTTCTGATGTTGACATCTTTTTTATTGTTCTTACTATTTGTTGTATTTAACCCTTTGATCTCATATACTCAGTTGCACTCCTTGAAGTTAACAATATGGTGATGGACAACAACTAAGAACAGGTATTTGGGTTGATTCCAAGATGGTGGATACTCAGTGAGCACCTTACCCATGAAGCTCTCTATCAAAATCAAGTTAACTGACCAAAAACCAAAGCTCTAATAATAAGAGGAAGAAAAAAGCTTCACTGAAGACAAACTAAAGAAATATAGATAAACTAAAGGAATATCCCTGCAAAATCTATGAACTAATAGAGCAGATTTCTTAGCTGCTTAACTACAAAGACAACACAAGTGTAATTCTAGGCCGACATACTGAGCTGTACTACATACTCGAGACTACTACAGAGATCAGCCTTCAAAATGCCAAAAGAAAAAGAAATAGATATAATGGAAACTCAGACTACCAAAACTAAATTATCTGCCATAGCATCACCCGAAAAAGATGTGGGCTCCAAAAGACAGAAAATAGCCAAGCAACAAGATGCATCTAAGCAGATGGCTAAACAAAGTACAGATTCCAGTTTCCATGTGGAGGAACTGAAACAAGCCCTGCTTCCACTAAAGACAACTATATAAACCTCTCGGATCAGATGTCCAGCTTTGGCAAAACAATCAACCAAATTGAGGAACGTATGGACACCATTGAATCTAAAACACAAGATAATGAATTCCAAATAAATAATCTGAAAGACGAAATTGGCTCCAAAACCACTATGATAATGGAAATGCAACAGAAAATAATAGACCTCAAGGCTAGAAGCCGTCGTAATAATATACTGATTAGAGGACTGCCTGAAAAATGCAAACACGGTCAACTCCCAACAATAATTAAACAAATATTTGACAACCTGCTGCCAAAAGAGGATAAAAACAAAGAGATAATAATTGAGAGAGCGCACAGATCATTACGCAAAAGACAAGATGTGGATGCACCAAGATAGATATATGTGAAGTTACTCAACTTTCAAGATACACAAAGAATTCTAGTAGCAGCCAAAAAACAAAAGTATGTCCTCTGGAACGGCATTAAATTAACATTTTCGCAAGATCTTCAACACGAGGTCAAGAAAAGCAGGCAAAACCTGGCACCCTTCTGCGGTGACCTAATCAAACGTAAAATAAAATTTCAAATGCGATACTCAAGTACACTCATATACATACATAACAACACCAAGTATGTAGCAACCTCACCTAAAGAAGCTAAATCAGCATTCATTAAATCCTTCAGCAAATCTCCAGAAGCTTGAACATCAACGACTCTGTAATGCTTGTAAAATAAAAAATACCTGTCCCCGGACTGCACGCAAATATCCTTCCAATGTATATAAACAGCTTCAAAGCTGTAATCCATTCATCGAATGATTAAATATATATATTTAAAATATACACTGTCTGTAGGCAAATGGGAACCGAAATGTGGGTGCAGGTTGATGAAGGGAAACATCTTAGGTGGCACACATATGCATCACCAGCATCCACTTCCCCACACGTAAAGGACGCCTTAAAACAATGGCTTCAGCTCTATCCATGCGTGTAGCTCTAGACCGAACAACCGGAAAATAATGAAAGAACAGCACATAATTTAATATCCCTCAGCTCCCTTCTAGACTCCGCTAGATAACACTAGCCAAAACCATTAAGATTGAAGACTTTTTGTGTCACTGAAGCTTTCGAACAAAATCGCTACATAAATTATGAAGGAAACCCAGGTAATATTGACTTTAAACATATGACTGATAAGTGGTCAATAAGGAGAAGACACTTCCCCCAATTATACTTTTAGTTGACTATCATGACTTTTTATGAGGACAATATATAAAAGAGAACTATATTTAAAGGAAGACGCAGATAAGAGACAGATGCACAGTACATGGAGAAATGGTCATCAATACACGACAAGAGTTTTGTTTGATATATATTATGTTGTTATTGTCTTTCCCCATGCTCTGGCTGAGGGTTGAATGGGAGAGCCTCTTGATGTGAAGCGGTAGTGCTGCCGCTACACCACCGCGGGCTAGGCTTGGAAACACAACATGTCTGAAATAGCACTGTCAGCTATGAAAGTATTTGCCACTATACACACCTTAAGTGGTTCAAAGATTAGTAAAAGGCCATTTCTAGACTCTCTATGCTTGCTAAACTGAGCTATGTACATATAGCATTGATTTATCTCACTTAGGATTAAATATGTGTTCTAATGGTATAACATAATACATAACACCAGGAAAATATATAATATCCTGCCTATATAAACTCTCTAATGGTATGGAATTTGCTACACAAGACTCACAGAAAGATGGATGTCTTCGTACGTCCAACCTAACAATAGATAAAAAACTATGGCTTTTCACAGGTATATATGACTAATATGTGCAGTTTCAGATGACGTATCACAGAGCTATTAAAGTGCAATGTTATTAAATAACAATTTTAGAGCCACCAATGTAGATATACCTATATTAGAATATAATCTATTATATTCTAAGAACCAAAGGAGCATATACATTAATGCTGCTTAAAACACCACTAATTAATGTAGAATGCTCAGTAATAGAGCAGCCCAACCAAACCCGTCCTATACAGAAGAAAGATACAATTCATAGAATACTGATAAATGAACGTTGACATACTATTAAACATGAATAAACCAACAAAGGACATTAACAAACACAGAATAGACTAGTAGAAATCCTATAATTAAGAAATATGGAACCATGCAGCAATACACCTGAGACGACTTGTTGTGTCTTTTTGCTTTTCCCGGTTAGGGGTCGCCACAGTGGAACTCCGGTCCGCTACTGATTGGCAGTAGATTTTTACGTGCCGAGTTGCCAGCTCTGCTGCACAACCTTCAATGAAGGTACGGCCATTCACGCATGTCTCCACACAGAAGACGCTTTAGCTGAGAATTGAACAGGATAACGTCTTACTGTGAGGCGACAACGCTACTGCAGCACCACCACCACAGTACATTTAGATTTCATTAATAAATGCTATAACTAAACTGCAATATTAAATAACTATCCAGAAAAATATAGAAAACAATACTTTTAAGAATAAATATCAATAAATAAAATGACATGACATGGAGTACTAAAAAACATAAAAGAGCAAAGTTGGTTGTCAGTGCTAACTGATGAATAGCAGATCTTGGATGAATGCAAGAATGTACATAGGCTCATGGTATGAGCAAAAATTCACTTTACTAATATTGTATAAATTCAAAGGCTACACTTGCAAATACATATCCGGTAAACCAGAAATGACTCATCTAATAGCCTTCCACTACCAAGCCCTTCCAGATATAGGAGTAATGTGGGTAGGCACCGATTTAGTTCTGGCAGGGATGAATGCTGCTAAAATAGACTACAACCCAGCATATAGACTTGAATATCCAAAAAATAATGCAGATAGGAAAGGATTGATCAAATATGAATATAAAGAAACAAGAAACATATCTAGAATATCCAAAAACAACAAATGGGATACAGCATATTATACTAACCTACACACATCCTTAAATAATACACAAAGAATGGAGTACAAACTATAAGTGACTAAATGTGGACAATAAACTCATGGAACGTGAGGGGACTTCAAGACAAAAAAAAAGAGGAAATTACTGAAATTACTGATGCACCTAATATACCAAGCAAAAACAGATATTTTTTTCATACAAGAAACACATATGCTAAAAGAGGACTGGGATGGGATATAAACAGAAAATGGATAAAAAGCATTATAGCTTCTGGGGACAGCACTAACTCTAAAGGGGTAGTTGCCATAATTAAAAACTCATTTCAAGAAACCATAATTGAATTTAATTCAGATATAAATGGAAGGTGGTGTTACTTCACTGCTTCAAACTCTAGACTACCCAAACCAACCTTATTTATCAATGTATATGGCCCGTGTTCAAAACAACAAAATTTTATCACTGAAATCCACAACTTATTAAACAAATTCCCAGAACACTACCATATAATAGGTGGAGATTGGAATGCAGTGATAGACCCATATAATGACTGATTGAATAAATCAAACAAACATAGTCACCAACCATCACTTGCTCTTGCTGATCTTATCTCAGAATTTCTCCTTCTGGACCTTATCTCCTTTGGTGATGACATAGGGAAGGGTAATTGCTTTACACATTTCTCTAAATGTCACAGCTCATGGGCTAGGCTCGATTATTTCTTAATATCTGAAGAGTTTGCAAGAGGAAAGATAAAATATACTAGTGAACACAGATACCTATCAGATCATTCTAAATTAAAGTTAGAAATCAACTGGATTGACACTATACTGCTACCCAAACATCCTAGAAGCAACTGGACCATAAATAACAACATTCTACTCAAAACAGATGTGATTGAAAGTATATCTGATATCTTAACACAATTAGAAAATAATGTTATTAATACTAACATCTCCCCGGATATACAATGGGCGGCTTGTAAAGCAACAATCAGAGGTTTCCTGATCCAAAAAGCATCCTATCTTAAAAATAATTGGGAAACAAAAGGAGAACCAACTAATAACTGCACTTAGCAAACTGGAAAAAAATTTACAAACAGCATATGACCCTAGATTAGATAAACAGGTAACCAAATTACAAAAGGAACTGATGGAATTGCATCAACAAAACTACTCACTACAAGAACTAAAATATATAGCTAAATATTCTGAAGGAATACAAGTTCCTTCTAGAACACTTGCTAGAATAATAGACAATAAACAGGAATCCTCTAGAATAACTTTGTTGAAGTATCAGAATAAAATGATAAAAACAGATGAACAAATCCTAGAGATATTTAAAAATATATATACTAGAGTGTATAATGCTAAAGCCCAACAAGCCGCCAAGACAGAGCCAGAAATATTCTTGAGGAATCTTGAATTCCCCAAAATCAATGTTGTTGTATCTTTTGGCTTTTCCTGGTTAGGGGTCGCCACAGCGGAACTCCGGTCCGCTAATGATTGGCAGTAGATTTTTACATTCCGAGTTGCCAGCCCCGACGCACAACCTTTAACGAAGGTACGCCCATTCACGCATGTCTCCACACAGAAGATGCTTTAGCTGAGAATCGAACAGAACAACGTCTTACTGTGAGGTGACAACGCTACCACAGCACCACCAATGATACCCAAATAATCCTACTAATAGCCCCATTCAAAAAACAAAAAATAATTGAAGTAATTAAAAAGCTAAAATCAGGCAAGGCACCAGGTCCAGATGGATATACAGCTGAATTTTACAAGACATTTGCACTAAAGATCTCCTCTATACTTCTAAGAGTATTTAACTACATCAGATCAAATGGGATATCAGACATATACCTAAACAGCTCAAAAACAATATTGTTACCCAAAAACAAAATCGACAGAACTAATCCCCACAACTATAGACCAATAGCATTGATGAATGTTGACGTCAAAATCTTAACCACCCTACTAGCTGAGAGACTTAAAAAATTATACCAACAATTATATCCCAAGATCAAGCAGGCTTTATGGCTAATAGACATACATGGGACAACACCATAACATTAGACTGTCTCATCCAACTTACCAAAAAAGAAAAAAACCCTAGATATACTCTAGTCTTAGATGCATGCAAAGCTTTCGACAGGGTTGATTGGAAATTTCTATTTACAACACTATCCCACCTTGGCATCCCAAAAGAATTCATCAATCTCATAGAAATCCTATATAATAACTCACATACATACCTATACATAAACAAAGTTCTATCAAGTCCAATTAAAATAACCAATGGAACAAGACAAGGATGCCCCTTATCGCCACTTCTCTTTAATTTATTCATTGAGCGCTTCTTTCTCCACATTTCACAAAGAACCTTTCACACAATTCCCAAAATACTGAACTCAAAAATAACACTATCAGCTTTTGTGGACGATCTCAACATATATTTTGGACTCCCTGCTACAGACCTTAATAAGATCACATCGGCAATAAACAAATACTCGGAAGCCTCAAATTACCTGATTAATTGGGAAAAATCACATATATTTCCTATTAATCCCCTAAACCATAAAGAAGGATATTTCACAGACTCCTCTTTCAAAATAAGCTATTCTGTTAAATACCTTGGAGTAAATTTTGAACATAACCATTCATCCAAATTACAAAATAATATAATTAAAACATGGAATAACATTACACAAGATATGGATAGATGGAAATTAATGAAATTATCTGTAATCTCAAAAGCGGCAACTATTAAGATGAACCTCCTACCAAAACTTCTATATCACTTCAATGCCACAATGACAATCATACCAAAAAAAATTTTTCACAGGATAAATAAAGAATTAGCCAAATTCATTTGGTATCCCAAATCAGTAAGAATTAGTTATACAAGACTAACCTATCCAAAGGAGAAAGGGGGACTAAATCTACCAGACATTCAACTCTACTGCAAAATTACTAACTCCCTCAGACTCACTCTAATATCAAACTACTCGAAGCATAATGAACAATGGACACCATTATGGGTTAAATTATGGCATCAACACATACTTTACAATAAAATTAACCCCAAAGCCATAACCTTCATAAACCTATCTAACGTCAAGAACCTAAAACTCAATAATACGTTAATTGCCAGCATCAAAGATTACCAAGATTGGATGAAAACCCTAAAACTTATTAATGCCCTATCTATGCTCCAACCATTACACCTAAACCCAAATATTAAAATAAACAACAAAATGTTAAACTTAACAGAATACCCATTAATTAAAGACTGTACGATCTGGGATATATATAAGCATAAAGATAAAACACCACAAGAACTACGTGAAATCTTAAAGGTCACAAAGAAATATGTTATTATTTTAAGACAAATTGTAGAAATTGTTACAGTAACACCCAAAGAGATAGCTAGTAATAAGGAAGATGTATCAAGACTATTGGAAATTCTGGAATCTCTCACAAGTAAGGAAAAAGTAGTGTCAAAAACTTATAAGCTAGTGAACTCTTTTACTTACAAAGATGCATTATTGTTCTCCACCTACTGGGATAATAAAGGAAAACCAATAACGAAAGAACAAAAACTTGAAGTTATCAACCTTACAAACACCTTTTCCCCTTTCAAGAAATGATTAGGTACCCAGCTAATGATTAACAACAACGCATACTACACTCCTACGATCTTAAACAAGTTCAATTCCACATTCTCACCGACTTGCAATTGCTGCTCCTTCCATCAAGCAGATCTCATACATGTATTATGGTTTTGCAAATACTCACAAAATTTATGGGGATCTCTTAGGATACAACCAGAAAAAATGGGATATCATAATTCAACACTGTGTTGGGAACTAGTTATTCTTCATATCACAGATATTAAACTTACCAAATTGCAAATACATATGATAATCATTATATGTTCTTTGATAAAGCTATATATAACTAAAAATTGGATAGGCCATACAAAACTATCATGGAAAGGTTTCCAGTGTATGGCTAGAACCTACATATCATCACATAGACTAATTATTATGAACCCAAAGAAACGGACATATTATCAGAAATTATGGAAACTAATATTTGACAATATCTTACTTCCATAAAGCTAACATACCCAATAAGCATTCATACAATTATATACCTGGAATTAGTTAACATTAACATATCCCTAAAACAAACAGATTTGTGAGAGATGTGTGCACATATATATATTTTTTTTTCCTATGTTTATATACATGTATATTTGTATTTATGCATATCCAATAAATAACAAATGATAGAAATGTATCAAGGAATTCTACATTGAACTAACCTATATGCTTTGTTCCTTAACATCTTACGACTAGTCTAGCAGCAGTATTGTAAATAATGTAGA